>NW_015971583.1:600000-1022175 GCF_000835475.1 Cladophialophora bantiana CBS 173.52
TGCCCACCCCACCGATAAAAGACCCGACCTCCAAACCAAAGCAATTCGAACCAGCGATTCCTTCAGCTGCGTTCCAAATTTACGACCTCGCCACCAGGGCTATTGCACAACTGTGGAAGCCAGATGATTCTTCACCGTCGCTGCCCTCCCGTGGCGAAATGATCGCTTGGGTTAAGAACCGCCTCGCCTGGGCAAACACGATCCTGGCTCGAGGGAGCTTCAACACTCGTATGGTATACGCCCCTGACTGGAGTGATTGGCTTGATGAAACTTCAGGTTTCCGAGTGAATGAGCATTTGGGATACGGGCGCACAGGCTGGGCGTTCTGGTTGAACAATAGAGAATTTTGCAACTCCCTCATGGATGGGATATACAGCTCCCATGTCTATCGATTGTTTGACAGCCATGGCAAGCGGAAAGCATGGGCTGGCGCAAAAGAGGCGATCATCAGTGCTAATGAGGAGGCTGAACGACGACGCCAAGAGCGCGTACAGCGCACACAGAAGGATTAATGTGGACAATGAATCGCATTCGAGTACCGACTGAGATCTGTGAAGCGCAGCGAGTGTCAGGCTTGGTTGATATGCCGTCTCATCGACAGCGCAATTTACAAGAGGATGGCGTCGACAGGAAATTTTTCGTATCGTGGCACAGGCCAAATGCCTATATAAACAGGAAATAATAGGAAATAACAGGAAATAACTCGCTGAACGGATGGAGGGACAGACATCACGTAGACTAGACAAAGCCAATCAACCCACTTGACAGTTGCCCGTCTTACAAGATCCAACTAGCCATTGTCCGAAGCGCTCTTCGAAGAGGCTAATCAATTTCCTTGACCTTCTGATGGGATTCGTAAGTTTTGGCCTCTGCAATACAATCTTCCTCTATCTTGTTGGATAATAGCAGATGATGGTCCAGCATGGGAAATGGGAAGCAAGTCGTCCGAAAAGCGGCGGTCCTGATCTCCAAATGCGGCGGGAAACTTCCTGCCGAGGCTGCTTGAAATGTAGAGACGTGTCCTCTTTGCGCCGCCAGTCGAGCAGGGAAGCAGCATGTTTGTTGTCTCCAGACGAGTCTATTTAAATCGATCTCTTCTCCGGAGGCAGAAAAATATCTCGACAAGCGGAAAGGTTTCGCGCCTTGAGTCTCAAGCCTCGGCTTTTCGACCTGTGATTTACCTCCGATCCATTCACGGTACAGTTCTCCCCACACCTTTGACCACCCAGCACCCCTTTTCCAGCAGGAACAGCTAGGGAGACGCAACTATGCATACGACCTTCGCATTCCTGGTTAAGCAACCGCACCTTTCTACCCGAGAATTCATCACGTACTATGAAACCAAACACATTCCGATGATCAACCGTCTCGCCGGCCCAGAGAACCAGCCCTTAGTGTATAAGAGACGCTACACCCACCGCGACGACCCGGCGTTCGTGTTTGTGACGGCCAGCGTCGATGCAAGCGGTGCACCCGTGTCGACCACCACCGGGTCCCATGGTGACGACGGGGCGACGCCAGATGGATCGAAAGTGGAAGAGCATCCAGGAAATATCGACTTCGACGTGATGACTGAGATCGGCTTCGCGGACAAAGAAGGAAAGGCGAGATGGTTGGCGGCTTTGAACAAGGGCGAAAATGCTCAGTTGGTCAGGGAGGACGAGGCGAGGTTTCTTTGGAGGGAGCGCACGCGAGCTGTCGTCGTGGAGGAGTTTGTGAGTTTTGGATGAAGGCTCGGGCGCGCGTGGGAGTCGAGCTGCTGCTTTGGCGAGAATGGATGGGACCGTGAAGAATGCGGTGCGGACTAAAGAGAGTTAGCATAACTGCGGAGAATGTGTCAGCCTGAGGGAGTTGGATGGTCCTCGACGTGACAAATGTTGTGTGCCATATTTTGATAAATCGTCAGTGATGACTGGGACTATCGAGAGGTAACGAGGCTTTTGTTCAACGATACTTCTGAGAACTGTTTGTGTCGCCGTTACGAGGATGAAGGAGGACTTGCTGACGCGTGTTTGGCAAACTGCAAGAGCAAGACATATCACTCCACCACCATAGAGCCCTCGCTGATAATCATGACAAGATATATATAGCTCCTCACACCCTTTCCCAGGGCTTTCGCCGAGGTTCAAACTTGCTTATTCTCCTATCCAACGACATTTCCTTCTTAGGCAAATTGAATCCTTGGCGAGAATCCGACGACACAAATGGAAGAAAAGACGTGCTGGAGCGCCGTATGGGAAGGTGAGGGATGGGGTTTGATTCAGGTTGCAACAAGGGCGAGGGGGCCGCTTTTTGGATTGAACTGGCTGCCCGTCCACGAATCCGCTCGGAACCATCGATGATGAAAAGGCTCTGGATAAGGTCCATCGGTCATGTGGAGGCATTGTAACCGTGCCGGTTAAGAGCTGCACTACTTGCTATTCGTGGAAAGTCAGCCGCTTCTCCCCTGGATCTCTTGTGGCCCCAGCGTAAGGCCAATACGTCTACACCTCGATGCCTTGTGGCATCTTGGTTTTCTCGACTTGGTCGTTACAGAACAGCTCTGTCGAGAATGTATACGCGATTATCAAAAGTTGTTACTAAATACTTCTCCTTTCGAACCTTGTCGGATATCTCTTTGCCTGGTCGCCTCCAAAATGGGTCAGGTTCTAGATGATATCTATAAAGACCCTAAATGAATCCCAGATCTTGCAAAATATTTTTTTGCAGTCTTTTAAGTAAAGGGAGCTGCTCTCGGTTAACGTCCTGTCATTCTATGACCGTTTAGTAATTATATTGGCGCAGTTTCTATCATTTTGCCCATTTAGAAGCTACGTTGTCCGGAATTTGTATCCAATTTTTGGCGCTCTACTCACCAAAGAAATTTATTTATGTCTGGGCTTCTAAATACCTACAATGCTTTTTAAGCTTCATATGTCCCAGCTCCCTTAATTTCGTTGATTATACTTATATTCCGGTATGTAATTAGTGGTGGCGAGAAGTTCAGAATGGCTAGTTTGAGAAAGAGAGGTAAGGCCATGGTTGAGGCTCTTTGAAAGTCGTCTGAGCCTCGCGATACATGTTTATTTTAGTCATTGACTCGTTATGCGGTACGGACACATGAAACCACCTCGTTCAGAATGGGCACTTTGAGAAGTCCTCCTCCACGTTCGTATTCACCGTCTCTTGAAGTGCAAGAATAAACGAAGAACCGGAAATCTATCGCGTTGAAACGTCTGTGGTTCTTTGTACTGATGAAAATGAGCTCTATTAAATCACTGTCCCAAACTAGCTACCGCTAGGGTAGTTGGGGAGAAACGAGGCTTCTCTAGCTTTTCTCCATGTAGCAGGATGATATCATTATGGAGACTTTGTCTAACTTCGTTAGAATAGATATGTACAGCAAAAATGCCTTCCAATATGACTAATAAGACGAGAGTGTTTTCATAAAGAGAATGTTGTTTGAAGGCGTTGAAAGCAGCTCCCTGAGTGCGGTGCTCCGATGTGGCCAATCAGAGAAAAATCAACTTATTCCATTAACGGTTAAGGCTAAATTTGACACTGATATCATTGGCTGAGCTTAATCCGCTAGCCGAATACAGGCTCTCGAAGATGCAGTGCTGCTTGATTATGTACTGGAAGACAATTTTAAGTCTTGGAATTGTCTGTGATTGCGTTCGTTTGTTTCGGAGGGGATGGCGCGCTCAACATGTGGGAAAGCCACCAATCGCCCAGAAGAGTCGTCGCTGGCGGGGCTGTTAGTGCCCATAGCACCCAACTACTATGCGAGTCACGTGCCGCAGCCTGAACCATCCAATCGCCGCAATACAGCTCGATCTTCTAGCGGAACAGTAATACGACGGGTAGAAATCTTGGCCGATGGCCGGGGTTTCCAAAACGACCTGTTGGATAACAAGTCCGGCAATGAACCCAATCTTGTGGCTGACCAACGAAGACTTTCATGAATGGAGCGACAAGAACTTCTGGGTAATCGGCGTTGCTCGTGAAACCAGCCGCAAAGAATGAACCCCGATAATGACTGCGTCTCTCCCCTGTAACTTCGAGGCCACCAAACAGACCTGATGTGACAAGGTTTGTGCAGAGTACGACTCAGTTTTTATCGTCAAAGCTTGCCAAGCAAACCGCCCAGATTTAAGGTCGGTTGTTTTCCAGCCGAAGTAACCAGAATTCAAGCTTCACAATTTATTCCTTCATCGCCCATTTACCTGGCAGTTCCTGCATCCACATAGACGATGACTAAGGAAACCTTGGTGCTATCGCTTAAAAGCAGCGGACGTATGGCTTCATAAAACGGCTTGAAAAAGGGAACCTGCTCACTTTAAGCATACATATAAACGAAGCAAATCTCCTCAGTGGTTTTCAAGACAGCGGTGGACTAGGCAAGAGACAATGGCTTCGACAACAATAGTTCACTCATGGATACACCACGACAGCCAGGCAGATAGGAAAAGCCTATCGTCACAGAAAAGCCAGGTCTTTCGGCATGTTGCTGCACATCGAAAATGGGCGCGACACCAGCGGACGTGCAAGTTGCGGGCCTCAGCTCTTGACCTATACCACACGTTTCAAGTTCAAGGGAAGCAGAGTTCTCAGGTGGAAACTTATTTTACTGGTTCCTGCGACCCTTTTGACACGCTGGCTGTCCCTCACACCTCTCAGATCGACGAATTGCTTCAATTTGACCACAAACACCTATCACGAGCTTTTGGCGCCTCGAAAATTCCTCAGCATCGAGCTTCAACGTTTCTTCAAGATGAATTAGCTGCCTATGGGTTTCTAGCCCGCATTGCAACCATCAAGGCGCGATTCGATTCAAACCCAGAGGTCTTCAATTTTATTCTGAAGTTGAAGGCGAAGGCGATGCAGCAACTCCGCTTGAATCTCTCTCAGACGAATGTTGCTCGTCTTCCCCGGGCAGTTATTTCTCTTTTGTATGCAGAGACTTGGTGTCAGAATCTTGAAGCTGTGACAGTTCATGTGCGCCTGCTGGAGGTTATCAACAACCATTATGGATTGAAACCCGACGATCTTATCTGCATTCTCCACTCAGATATCCAGCGTGCTACATTAACACTAGGGAGCCCACTCTTCATGATGGACGACAAGACATGGGACATCTACGAGGCGGACTACGCACCATTGCCACAGTCCGAGGGTAACGACAGCAATGGCATCCAATGGCCTCAGCTTCGACTTCTGATCAACATGAGAAACGCTCTTATGGCGTTAGACGTCCTGCAAGCGTCTGAAATTTCAAAAGCTGTCCGACAGTCTGCTACCATCAAGTTCCTTCACATCATGAGGGTTCTTCTTGATCAATACAATACGAGCTCTGACAATATCGAGCAGTACATAGCTTTGGCTGCGCTCTATCGGCTGAGGCGAGAGGCGAATATGGAGAAAATACCGCTCGGCGCAATCAATGTTTATGATGCAGGGAAGCTGATTCTCTCTAGAATACGACAATTGCTTGGACTGGTGTCCGACGATCCTCCGAGTTTGCGTCTGTGGGTTTTATTTGTGGGGACGATGTCGGGTGACAATTGGTTCAAGCAGGAATTCCAAGGGCAAGTGAGTGGACTGGGACTCATGAATGCAGACGATATCAGGACATCCCTACATGTTATTGAGCATCGGGAACTACCGGATTCTCTTATAAATCCTCTACTTGAGGTCTCTGCAGGGTAGGAAGATAGGATGCAAAAGATTTCTGAGAAGGGCTAGATTGGAGCATAGCAAAGTATCCCAAATGGACTCTGTACATCCATGATCACTATGACTTGAGGTGTGAAATGTTCCGTGATCTTTTTGGACGAGCGAACCTCGCCTCTTTGGAGTTCTCAGGAGCAAGTTTGAATTCACTATTCCGGCAGGCACAAGGCTGTGGGCTCCACATATGCAGGAGACTTTTGTTTTACCAAGTCGAGACTAGCCGAACCCTAAAGGCGCATCAACTCATTCGCCCTAGCGCCTGCCTGAATCAACATCCCTGTTCATGAATTTAGCTTCCCATCTCACATTTCGGAGTCGATTGTTTCGCAAGAAACCACAGTCGCTTCCATTCAGGCTTCGGAGTGTAGGATAACGGTTGAAGGCATGTATCACCTGAGCATGCTACCTAGAGCATCCTGTTACAAATGCCCTCCAAATGACAGACCGCGAGACGACCCGGGTGACCGTTGTAGAAGGCCCTTCTCAAGACGAATGGACCTCTATCAAAGGCATATTCATTGAGCTTTACGTGCATCAAGGAAAGAAGCTATCCGAGATTCGGCAGCTGCTGGCAGATCAGTATGACTTCCATGCGACGTGAGTTGCTTCCCCTTTGATCGGATCAATTTGCCTCGGCTGAGAAGAATCGCGCGTGTAGTGAAAAGGCGTTCAAGAGACGGATAGCGATGTGGAGAGCATTCAAGAACTACAAATTCGCTGAGAAAGAGGCAGTTGTGGGTTTTATGACACAATCTACATATACGAATGACGCCATGCCTTTGTTCCAGCTGCACGGCAAACCGATTAAGTGGGATCGAATCAAGCGATTTAGCAGACCCCAGGGGCGAAAGCGAGTACGGGGAACGACCGGCATCCCACCGATAGGCGAGAAGATTCACCTTGATCTACGCCCGAGCAGCTTTCGGCCGACCATAAATATTGACGAGCGGATTCTTTTCTTGACCAAGTCGTATCTAGATTGGAATATTTCATTTTGGAGTCCACTAGGCTTCGCCAATCGGCAGCAAAGACAGGACTTCTCAAATCCCAACGATCAAAGTGGGGACAGCGTTTCACGAATATTCAACAAATGCTTCTATGACGCTATCCCGTTGCTTTTGACGAACAATACAGTGCAAGCATTCAAAGAAATCGACCTGGCATGCAGCCTTGCAACCCATTGTCTTCAGAAATCACCATATGAGATATTCCTACGACTTCTTCGACTGTACTCATACCCTCTCTGGGGTCGGTTCCCAGACGTCCGACGCCAAATCGTAAATTTCCTTCAAGCTCTGGCTTTCCGCACTCTTGCAGAAGGGCACGCCTTGAAGCCTTTGCTCAAAATATGGACGCAGGGAGGGATAGAAGCTAACGCCGGCCGGATCGCTTCCATTCTTCGTCTGTCCTCGGACAAATTTGGCCCTGCCAGTGGACTTGACGCCGAAGAATGGGCTTGGATCCAGGATGAGATCTGCTCTCTTAATTATCAAAGGCGGGAATTCTCTGACGCGCTCCGCATCGCCGAGAGACTTGCCGGTGATCCCAGCGTGCCTCGCGGCGTCCATATCACGTCCTTGCAAATGATTGCACGGCACCATCTCCTGCACGGCCAGATCGAGGCAGCCGAGCCTATCCTTCTCGAGACTCTGAAGATCTGCGACGGCTACGACCGTGAGGACGACAGGGCTCGATTGCTCCAGCAGACGTTTTCCGACATGGGATACATATACGACGCCAGACAAGACCGCGCTCAGAGCTCCCATTACTACCAGCAAGCGCTGAAGAAAGCGATCCAAGTGCAAAATACGGCGAATGTTGCATCAATACGTTGTCGCATGGACGCTATCGCGAGGCTGCATGAAGACCGCCAAGGAAGCCCGGCGGAGACGCAACAGGGCAATGCGAGTAGCTGGGCGCTTTGGGCCTTTTGTCGGCCATACTCTTGAGGATACCACAACCCAGGAGATGGTAAACTCTCCATCTTAATCCATATAGCTGCTGAGTGAAAAGAGGCTAATATCAGACCGACACCCTGGAACCCAAAAACTCTTGACTTCCAATACCCGCAACGACCCGATTAAGAGCCCGCAGGCCTCCTTCATAGATACGCGAAGACAAAAAAAACGCAGCCAGCCGTCCGCAGCGAGTAGTTAGTGACCACCGCCCCTTGAGCAAACGTCCTCGCCAACACGAAGCGTTCAACGAAGGCGGGCGGACAAGACTCACAAATAGCGAGCAGATTATGGAAGCAAGGAGAACGGAACATAAATGAAGGATAGATGATGAAAGATGGACAGAGGGAATGATTGGGAAACGGCACGTCACGGCAGACACTCGGACACCGAGGGGTTATTCTTTTGTGGTTTTGATTCTGGAATCTAAACGGTTCACGCAATGGGAAGCGAACACAATCCTGCCGTTCATGGATGACGATGAATTCAAGTAGATGCGGAAGAGGAGATCGACTAAGGAATTAGTTCAGTTCAACCATTCAATCAATCAGATCATCCACAAGGCACAAGTCCAGTTAAAGCAGGACAGCGAACCGAAGGGAAAAAAAGAAACAAAAAGTCCAAAGATATCAAAACGATGCAATTATTCGTCTCTTTCCTTCAAAATCTACCCTACAGTTCCTTAGAGAGCCTCACAATGCACATAATCAATGTTTTATGTGCCTCCCTCCCTTCCTCCCCTCGGTATTCTTCCAGATAAATATACAGCCTAGCGCCATCGCCATGCTCATGATTCTCTCCACCACCGGCGACGGAGAGGATCGTGTCGTTTCCCAAGACCACAGCAAAATTAGAACGAGAACCGTCAAGAGTTGCCCAATCGATTCGTAGACCGTGAGATATTCCGGGGCCGACGGAATACTGGCACCAGCATGAGGCCTTCCCCTGTTTCTTTTTGAGAGACACGGCTGAGACACCATCTCTGGAGAGAAAGCACCTGAACTGGAAAGGGTCAAACCGGCCCTCTCCGTCTGAAAGTTCTCGTCCCTTGTGTGATTTTTGGAGCACAGGGTTTCGCTGGCAGATCACGATTTTCAGCCTCCAACGTGACTTCTGTTCATGGGGTGTGGGCTCGTTTTCCCAGGTACAGACTCATCTCATAAGGGGTCCGAATATTCGGCACCACAGCAAATGGTTGCCTGTCCAGCGTGAGGAACCTGGCCACCACTCATTTCGCCAGTCTGACAAGCCGCCTAGTGCCACCATCGACTGGAAATCATCGCTGCCCTGGAAGGTCCAAGTGAAGTATTCCCGTTAACTCGTTCTTTGTCGCTCAATGGATTATTTCGGAAACAGCAAGAGACCACCCAAAGCCACAAGAGGAAGATTTTCTTCAGATCCAGGAGGCAGCAAAAAATCCACATAGGCTGGGCAGATATCTTGTATAGCCTTCCGAATCCTCTGCTGAACATAACGGTTGGCACTGGCACCACCACAAACAACGATCTCGTCCGCCTGAGATTTCTTCTTTTTAATTTTGAATATTTTGCAGCGGTAATAAGATTCTGCAGAGCTTGAATTGTTCTGGAAATGATGGTGTCTACTGACCGTCTGTAAAACTCTTCCTCGTTCTCCTCTTTGGGCAAAATGCCAAATTCTCCGCAGAAAATGCTTTGGTTGATGAAGAGAAGACCTTCAACCTTCAAAAAAAGGTCGGAGGTTTTATCAGCAGGGCGCCTCTTCAAGTGCTCAAACGCTTCAGCTATCTCCTCTTCCAGCATGCCTCTGGTTAATCCTCGTCTTCGAATCTTTTTGATCTTTTTCCAGATTCCAGATCGAGAGATTTCCATCTCATTCTGCGTTTCAGATCATTGGCTTGAGATACCGTCTATTGGACGCTTGTCCCTCGCATTGAGGTCATCGTTTCTTTGAGACTTTTCATCGATTTCATGACAAACGCTGCAGCGCCCCCATTGACTTCGGAGCCACCAGCCCATTCTGTCACCGGCGCAAGCTCTTCGCTGACTTTGAGTTGAGACGCACTTCTAATTGACCCGACTAGCATATCCGCGGACCCCCTACCTCTGTCAATGAGCATGTGTGTTTTGTTCAGCGACAACTGGGTTTAGTCTTGTGTTTTCCAATAGAGTCTTAGGGCCGCTGCAGCCTCAGACACCAAGTAAGGCGATGGTTCTTGGATAACAGCCCCCTTAGCTGCTGCAAGAATGTGTTGCTTGTGAAAGACAGTGCAGTCTGCGGGTATAGCAAGAGCAATGCGAATATTCTGCGCTTTTCAAGAAGCAGTCTCTTAAGGTCCAAGGACTGCTCGGATTTGGGCCAAGGGAGCGCCTGGTGGTTGGTGATGGTGAATTTGACGACACGTCGAAGGAGCCACTGTAAATGCTGCGAACACGGCCGAAGGGGGACCATGGTCTCTTGGAAGTCTTCTTCGTTTCCAGGGTTTTCGTCTGGCTCATGGTGAGTGCCGAATTCAACAACAGCAATTTTCATATCCAAGTTTACATTCTCAATTCCTCCTTGCAGCTCTGGCAACTCATCAACAGGCTTCCTCCGTGCTGTCATGGGGCCCTTGTAAATCATGGGCTTGAAATGCTGAATGATCTCATGAGCATCAATCTCATCGTTCTTGAGTGCTTCGTCCACCTCACGGTCAAACAGCGGTATGCGGATCGACTGTCTACTTCCCCTCTGTGTTGTGGACTTGAAAGCAATTTGGGACCGGACAAAGGACTTACCATTGGGAAATCTCACGATCTCACATGAGCAACATTCGTCCGGAAGAGTCTTGCCGTTGACGGTAGCCTTTTTGATGACGCGTATTGATGTCTTGCAGGATTCTGTGCCCGGATCGAGAGACACTCGAAGATGGTACGAGATCTTCTTCTTGGGCTAGCATTCCATACGGAGGTAATTAATGGAATGATACAGAAAAGAAAATAAAATAAAAAGGAAACGCCTTGTCGAATTCTTCCAGTTCCTTTCCCCACCATTTCTTGATGGGAGAATAGCAGCAGGGAGTAATGGATATATATTGGCGATATAAGTTCAAGAGAGACACTTTACGATGGGTATATATACAAGTGGATAGAATTTATTGACGTTGTACGAGTTTCGTTGGTCTGGATGAAGAAAGAAGCAAAGGAAGAGGAGGAAGAGGAGGACGAAGAACGACAGTGGAGAAAAACTCTCTTTTTAGTTTTCTAATATCTTTGCTACTTGCCGGTACTTGCTGTACCAAAGCTCAAAGATGTGATGTTGGATCGGAGCTGTCCGACCAAAGACTGAGTAAATGAATGAAGAGGCAGGCCACTTCCACACTGTGAATCATTCCCGCCCAAATCAGCGTATGGATACCTTTTCTTGTCGGTCTCCAGTACATGGTGGCACCTCTGCGATTCCTAACTCTTCCTGTCCCGTCATTCAAATCCGCTTCAACAAACCCATACCCGTATGAACAATCACATTCATTTCCATCAAGACATCATCAAGCGCCACAAGCACTAATCCACGCGATTCGCATACCCCTTCCATTGGTCTTGTTTTCTTCTCAATAGCTCGGCCAGGCGGAAAAGTATGATATCCTCTAATGGTTCATGGCTGAGCCTTCCCATCCCTCACGGCATCAATTCTCTGCCTTTCTTGGGGCTCCAGGTTGTCATAGTACCTTTCAGCCAACCCTCCTTCCCAACTGTCCAAACCAACCTTATCCTTTACCGCAATAAATGGGCTCCGATACACACTAGCCATGCCTTTGTGTTTCTGAATATAGTACCCCGCTACTCTTGCCCAAAATCCACCCTTTGCAACCCAATCGCTCAGCTGCTTCGGCACGGGACGATCATTGATGAGCAAGCCGGTGGGTCCAAGCGGCCGTTTCTCAAGAGACTGGACAAGTAGAGGGGACGGATCGGCCATAGGAGGCGGCGGAGGATATTGGATTGCCGAGGAATGTGGTTGAATTGGTTTTGGGATTGGAAGCTGGGGCTTGTGTTGCATCAGCATGCTCCCATGGCCACTAGTGTTGAGTGGATCGTAAATCGAGCGCTTGGGAATGTAACTGCTGATTTGCAGAGGATTAATACTCGCAGCAGGGAACGGTGCCATATCGTGTATCATGTCTAGATCCATCATGTCCATTGAAGAGGACCTCTTTAACCCCATGTGATTCAAAGGGAGAGGGATGGATGATGCCAAACCTAGCCCGGAGAAACTTCCTCTCGCCGAGCGATGGCCAGCACTAGATCCGGGTGGACTGATCTGCGTGGCATTCGGGTTGATAAATTGAGGAGGGTTCTGCGGATCAAGTGGTTGCATGGAGGGGCTTGCGGCGGACGAGCCTGCGTGCTGCATAAAGGAAGAAGCATCATGTTGTTGATGCAGGCTAGGACTGGGAATCATGTATGAACTGCTTGGTCTGCTACCCGGTGGAGAGTTCTTCTCTGCTTCTCTTTGGGCTTTGATTTGATCAGGGCTCTTAAATGGGTAAGCCGGGTTGGAAATCCGTCGCTGACGTTCGACTTCGGCTGAAGGTGGAGGTGGAAGTGGTTGACTTGTGGCCGCACGGATTGTTTCGATGCGGGATTGTTGATACGGAGTACTTGGAGCCGAAGATCCTGCAGCAGTCTGATTCGAACTGCCGTGGTACGGGAATTGAAGGTGAGATTGTTGGACATACGAAGGAAAGGGAGAAGTGGCTGGGGATTGGGATCGACCATACTGAGGTGTAAGCATAGAGTTAAGACCTGAATTTTGGGGATGTCCAAAACCCGGGCTCCGACTTGCAGCAGCAGGGTTCATCCAATCACTGCTGTATTCGTATTGCTGTGATCGCATGTTTGAATTCATCATTGTGGGACCATAATGACCAGTGTTATCCAGAGCGGTGAAGCTCGGGAAGGGCTCAAACTGCTTGAGCGGCGGCAGTGATGGATCATTTGACCACTCCTTCATATGCTTAGCATGTTGAGATGCTTGCTGTTGGAAGTGTCTCTGACGTTGGACAGCATCATGGTCAATTCCAATAGCAGTATGGCCAATGGAACCGGTGGGGGTCTCTGCGGCGTCCAGCTGTCGAGCTTTGGCTTGCTGTCGCTGGAATATCCGTGCCTGTTCGTTCAGGCGAGCCTCTTGGCCGGTCATGATGTCCCTATACTGCGATCGCTTAATCTGATTGGCGTTGGCTTTTATTGGCTTAATCTGGCTGCTGCCCATTGTGAGATCTTGTGTTGTTCCACTGAACGTTCCTGGAAGGATCGAAGATTGCAGAGCCTGCTTGTCGACTGTCTGTCTGATATTTGCCATTACAGCATTTTTTGCGTTAGAGCTTGCCCGTGGATGGGAAGCAGAGAGTGCTTGACGCTTGGGTTGAGGCGGTGGTGCCATTGCTGTTTTGGGAGGCGCGACAAGGTCGAGGAAGTTCGAGGCAGGGTCATGGACAGGTTTGTCAGGATCGGCGGTATAGAAGGCCTTCCCTTCTGATGACGGCTCTCCCAGATAGATCCACAGTTGCTTTTCCTGGCTGAGGTCGACAGGCTTCTGTGCTTTGTTAACGAGAGGCAGAGCAGAGACAAACTCTGCCCATTCGGTTCTTGGCTCCTCAGTAAACACGTCGCCTGGGCTGGGCTTCTTCTCAGTTGACTCGGGGAGTGAAGCAGTCTTGCCTTGAAGCTCTTCGGGAAGGTCAAGCGCATTTGCACTTGGCTTCTGCAAATACGAGGTGGCAGAGTCGACAAACAGGATCGATGTCGGATCTACCTCTTTTACTTGTTTCAGATCTGGTAGGATCTTCACAAGGACCGAGTCTTGGCCTTCTTCGTACCCAGAAATGACTAGGCCTGCTTCAATGTCGTCGGTGTTGGTGGCTTGAAATTGAATAAGGTCCCCTTCCTTGAGGCTGAACAGAAATCGACGGAATTCGGCATTCTGCCAGCAACTATTTGCGTGATTGCAGGCAGAAAGTTCGCTCGTGATCCTTGTCCGTTTAACCGTGCGATGGAGACGACATCTCCAGTCGAATCCGATATCACGGTACTCCACCCCTTCGTGCCAAACAGCGATTTCGCCCTTATCGACCTGCACACCAGCTTGCATGGCACAGGTCGCGTGGTATGACTTGGTGCATTTGGCCGATGAGCATTGGAAGCACGAACCTTTCTTCAGCCGACACTCGTAGCACTTGAGTTCCAGACGATCTTTGCTGATGTTTTCAACGTTGTAAACCATTTCCCTGCCGTCTTTGCTGGCAATGTAGGTTTCTGGCGTGTACATGGCACAAGTTCTGTGAGCACGCTGACCGTGCGTCGTCGGCAGAAGCTCCTCCCAGGAGAAATCGTTCGGGCACAGACAGCAGGGCTGGTTCTTGCTGACTTTTCTGATTTTGATGATTTTCCTGGCTTTTTTGTTCGGTCCAAGCTCCTTCGAAGGCCGCTTTCTCTTCTGTGGGACTTTGATTTTGCCTCTGTCGCTGCTCGGAGGTGTTGGCAGGTCTATTGGTTCATCCTCATCTTCGTCATCTGTAACCTCAACTTCTTCGAACTCGGGTGTTGGTTCGCCGTTCATCTTTCGAATGAACCATTCCACATCGATGAAGACACTGTCGGCTTCACACTGGCACTTTCGTGCAGTCTTGCCATACTGTAACCAGTTTTCAATGGCGAAATTGACAGACTCTGCGCAGTTATAACCCAAATTGTAGCCAGAATGGTACCCAATTGGAAAGGTGATGATAAACTGGCCTTCTCGATGGACAATTTTGTTGACATTGACACCGAATTTCGATTTGAGTATTGCAGGCGACACCAGATAAGTCTTGTGGCGCAGGAACTGGTCGCAGTTCTTCGCATCTGACGACCAGATAGACTTCATGGCCGCTTCAAACTTGGGCGCGTCTTTTTGAGATATACTGTACCACTGCTTCGGGGCACCGAAGTGAATGTAGTTGATGCTGTAAAGATCCACATCTTCCAGATGCCACGCAAAAGTTGCTCGCCACATTCCAAGGTACAGGTAAGCGGTGTTGACGCCGGGAATTGGTTGGCCCAGAAGGTCAAGCAAGTTGGGTAGTTTCGCGACATTCCATTCCTTGGTATCATCATCAAAAAGAGATCCCGGCATGTCGGCAGCGTACATAGGATTGCTGAAATTCAGACTTTTCCA
The DNA here is from genome assembly GCF_000835475.1 of Cladophialophora bantiana CBS 173.52. Classification (NCBI taxonomy): domain Eukaryota; kingdom Fungi; phylum Ascomycota; class Eurotiomycetes; order Chaetothyriales; family Herpotrichiellaceae; genus Cladophialophora; species Cladophialophora bantiana. The sequence goes on from NW_015971583.1 coordinate 614,844, forward strand.
GTATTTCTCTTCGAGTTCGTCGCAGCGCTCGGGCGTCCACTGATCGTTATCATAGACCCGATAATCAAAATCGCGGAAAGCCTCTTCGTCGATTTCGTCAATGGCCTCGCGAGCATTCCGCAGTCGACGAGCTGCAACGGTGGTTTCCGATCCTTTATTGACACCCAAAGCTTCTTTCTTATTGGCATTTTTGGGTGGTCGTCCCCGTGGTCTGCCAGTGCCAGGCGGTCTGCCTCTCCCTCTCTTGGCCTTGATAGGGGTTGGATCAGCAGTTGCAGATACAGCCTCATCTTCTCCTGCCTCATGGTCCAGGGCGGCTGGCTTCACCTCGGGACTAGTCGGTGTCGGCGGGGCGAGAAGGGTGGAATCGTGATCAGTTGGTTCTTCTTTAATAGTAATGGATTTGGCACGGCTGGAGGCTCTTTTAGAAGCCTCAGGGGTTGCCGATGCTTCGGTTTTCCTGCTGCGAGCAAGGCCTCGTCCGAGTAATTTGTCGGCGTTGAGGCGCTTCTCGCCTCGTTTGGCGGGAGGCTGGTTCTCAGTCTGTTCGCACAGAGATTTCCACTGCGGGAGATTGTAAGACCGCATTTTCTCCATGTTTCGTTGAGTGTAGATCCCCTGGGCACCATGGAATTCTTGCGTGATGGGGTTTTTAATTCTGATAGTCTTGACGATTTCGTCTAGATCTTTCCGCTCACGTTTCCTGTGATACAATCAGTCCTGTGAACCACGGTGAAAGTGGTCTCCGCCAGAGATAATCTGACAACAAGATCTGGTGGGAGAAGCGACATACCATTCTTCAGGAGGATCAATCAGGACGATACCTGACTGCATACCATAAGGATCCACACCCTTGACATATCTTTGAAAGTCCTTGAACTGATCCATTGTCTGTTGTCCATGCTTGTCAGTCTAGTATTCTTTACGTGTACACCACATCGTGCCATAATATCGGGCCGCATGGTACATACTGGCGTAAAGATCGGGACCCCATTCTCATATCTATCCGGTTTGACCTCCGAGAACTGTTCAGCTTCTGCGCCAGCGCGTGCAGCTTCCTCAAATCTCATCCTATTTTCTTCATCTTCAATGTCATCACCAAGTTCGGAGAGGGAGGAACTCGAGGCTGCGTCATCATCCTTGTGACTCCCCTCGTCCGTAGTAGGAGGGGTGTGGACTTGAGGCGGCGCGGGGAGGGACTGGGACATGGGATCTCGATTGTCCAAGGCAGCGGCACCAAGCCCATCGGGGACAGGGAGGGTGGTGGTTGCGGGCAAGGTGACTGCTGCCATGGTCGGAGTGAGGAAGGGCGGAAAAGGCTGGAATCGGGTATCTTGGGGGTGGCGAGCGGACGGGTTCGGTCAGGGCGTGTCCAAGCACATGAAGAGACTTGCAACGAGACCCGTCGCGCCCTCTGACCACGGGCTTTGGCGGGGATACAGAGCGACGTCTATCGTGAAAGAGGGCGCTGTTGATTGTTCTCACGCAGGGACGGACTGGGCTGCGATGGGAGTCGGGACGTTGATCGAGCAGTCCTGGGTCGCGCCCAACCAGGTTTAGCGTGGTGAAGGAACTATCTTCTTGGCATGCGAAGTGCCGGTTATGCATCGGCGCTATTATCAGGCCACTGGAATACCAGCAAAGACCAGCCTGAATACTACATCGTAGGAAACAGTCCTGCGCTGGTGGATACAACATTCTCAAACCTGACAATTTTGGCTGAACTGTTGGCTACAAACTGGATAATGGGCATATCGCTCGCTACTATCTCCAAAGCTTCTGTACCACACATCGCACCTCGTCAAGACATTGTTTGTGGCTGGTGTCATCATCCTGCACCCCGTACGCGCCTCTTCGCAAGCCTCCTGCAAGTAATTGGCTCGCTTGGTCGATCCAGGCACGACACCCCGGACCGGCCTGGGACTGCGAATGCGAACCATCCCCCGCAAACGCACACAAAACCCCTTGTGCTGCCAGGTTTTCCGCCTGGTTAATCATCTCCCCGACCACACATTCCCATTTGCCCAAATGCCGTCCAACCAGCACAATGCCATCCTCCAATTCAGGATTGGGCTCGTACTAGTACTCACTCAAAGCAAGCTTCTTGCCCACAGTCCTCCTCCTCTGTGCAATCTGTTCCGAAGGTTTGGGTTGATCCTTTTTGAGCGCTTGCAACAGCATGCCAGCATCAAAGAAGCCATCTAGAGAGACATCAAGGTCAGAGAAAATCTGCAATCAACGATACGCGAAGGAAAACTTACATCCACCCAACCCATCATCTTCCACCTCTGCCGTATCCAAACTCGTAGGCGTTTGGAAGCCATCAACCTTGGAAGCTTCAGTCTTGATAACCCGGCCGCGAGATTTGAGGCGGCCATCCTTGCCCGCCTTTTCCTCTGCTTCCCTGGCTCGGGTGATCTTGGAGGCAGCAATGTCTTTCGTTTTAGTAGCCCTCAGCAATCTGCGGATTTCATGCAAGTATGATTCCAAGCTGTCTACGAAACGTTGGGTTTGCCGGTGCTTGCTGCTCGCACAAACTGAGATAGAGTCATCCTTGATGATGTACCCGATGCCGAAACCGTCTCCGGAAGTGGGCCCGAAGCCGAAATGGCGCAGTGACGGATTGCCACAGTTGGATGTACTGATGATGGTGTTGTTGATCTTGTCCCAGCCAGGATCACTGAACAGGGCTGGCATATGCTGCAGAGCTGGCGCAGGCGAGCGGCTGGACTCGGTCCCAGTCCGAGAACGGCTGATCGGTGAAGATGTCTCCTCTAGTCGTTTCGGACTACCCAGGTCGCTCATGTCGGTGGGACTAGAATAGCCGTTCGAGCTGAATCCAGCGGTACTGCCAACCTCTGCTGACTCGTCGTTGACCTTGCGCTGCCACACACAGTATAGAGCGTACAGATGCCGGTCTGGACCCTGCGCTTTGCTCGACTCCTTAGTGATGGCGGTATGCTTCTTTGTCGCCGTTCTCAATGCGTCGACCTTCTTTTGAGCGGGGTTGTCAGCCCAAAAAGTTTTGACGAATTCGACGCATTCTGGCGTGACCGTGCGAATGGCCTCCGTCCGACCATGGAAGAACGTCTTGGTCATGGCCGGTTCATAGGTATTCTCAACACGACCGTAGAGACCATAATATGCTGCTTGGAAAGCCATTTGCACAAAAGCATCCGGTGAGAAGCCCATCGAGGTGATGAAATTCTTGCCGTAACCGGCGAAATCTAGCGTCTGGAACTCATTTTGGTTGATGAGGTCCGCCAGCCGTGTCTCCGCGAACCGCAAGGCAATCTGCAATTCAGGGAGCATGTCCCACTCGAGCTTGTGAGGAGTGGTGCTCACATCGCCAAAGCTGTTAGGGTCTCGCTTTGAGGGGTCCGGGCTCTGGCTTGTCCACAACGTCGGCGCTTGACCGTTGATGGACTTTGCAAATCTCAAAATCGTGTCGGTGTACACGTCACTGGCAAAGCGGAGGACAGTGTGGCCGTCCACACCTGTGTGCTCGAAATTGATGCCGGCACTGCCGTTCTTGCAGACAATGATCTGGAGCTTGTCATACCATCTGTTGGTGCAGGTCCCGACTTGAACACCACGCTCGACCTCACTAGTGCCACAAAGCATGTTGCCGCAAAGCTGAGACACATCGGCGGGTTCAGTATAGTCCAAACAGACCACAAACAGGGCCGAATCGACGATACTCAGACAATCCGCATTATTGGAGCCTTCTTCCCTGGTCAAGAGATCTCGCAGGTGGGACCAGACCTTTCGGTTTTCGGTACTAAGCACCCCAATGGCACCTTTAGCAGCCTCCTGGATGGGTGTCTGCTGAGCATCGTCGACGATAACCTGCAGGTTGATGGCAAAGTCCTTTTCCGTCATAATCAGGTCGTTGTTGTCGTCCAGAACGTCAAACCAATAAAACTGACCGCGGCACATAACAACAACATGCTTGGAGTCGGAATCTTGGCCGATGATACAGCCATTCTCCGTCGGTACTCGTGCAGTACCGAAGAGTCGAGAGTATTGGTACATACACAGCGGCGTCCCTCTCAATGTGTCTGGCGGCAGCTCTTCCTTTCTGACTGCCCTGACGAAGCAGAGAGCAGAAATCACCAGAGAGGCCGCCCGTGTGACTTGGTTGTTCCGGGCTGGGGTTGGATCATCCTCAAGAAGAAAGAACGGGTTGAGGTTCAAGACGACGGGGTTGTCATAGTTCAGGTACGAGTCGTACCAAAACTGTTCGATATAGCTAGTTCGGCCCGTGGCATACTTCTTCAATCGGTCTTGCAAATCCTTACCTTCGTTTTCAACGAAGTCCCGAACAGCAGCCTTTGTCTCGTTGTGCTCCGACGGCGACTGGAGCGGAGCGAGAGCATCAAGGTATTTCTTCATAGTCGACTCCAAGTCAGGTATGGGCAACTTCGGAAGCTTGTCCTGCGCAGCAAAGGTGATTCCCTGTTTGGAAAGTTCTTTCTTTAGAGATAAAGGTTCCTTCTCCACCTTGGTATAGGAGTCTGTGGTCTCTTTCGCCGCCTCAAGCGACCGCTCCACTTGACCGTTCGACATATTGGCGTGAACTCCGTTCTCGCGGGAAGAATTGTTCAATGTCTCGTCGAGGGATTTAGGGCGGGCAAAGTATCTGGTTCCTGTCCCTGAGGAAGACATGGTCAATATCTGAATCATGCGTACAGCGCAGCCAGCACAGTGGCAATGTTCAGAAGGCGAAGTGCGGTGCGGTAGAAGTAGTGGCAGTCATGCAAATAGTAAGAGGGCATGAGGAATGCGATTTCCGAGATGGAGGGAAGGCAAGCACGCCCGAAGGTCTGATGAGGAGGAGCACACAGGCTGCGGGAGAGGAAAGAAGGGAGAGAGAAGAGCTCTGGTCTAGAAGAAGTCGCGCAAACTGCATAAATTGTCATCTAGCACAGGGTCAGGACGTCAAGAGGGGTTTTTCACGCCCTCGAACCTTGCCCGAGGGCATCATTCCTCAAAGCACCTCTTACAGAGCCGATCTGTGCATGTGAAAGGGTGCAACAGGGATGGTGGTCGTATGACGATAGCACCTCCCCGGTCCATTCGCGACCGGGAGGTATCGCAAGCAGTGCGAGATTGCGCATGGACAGGGAACAGGTGTGGGCAAGTGGTCACTGTGTGTTTTCGCCGTGGGTGCGTTCGGAGGAAAGGAAAGAGAGGTGGACGTACAAAGAGTTGGAAAAGCGCAGAGCGCAGTCTGACTCGTCAAGAGGCTAAAATCCGCCCGCTTTTTGGGCGGTTTGAGGGGCCGTCAGTGGTCTGAGAAAAACGACCCTCCTAGGGGTGGGAATCGCTGCGCCGCGACAATTGGAGTCAACCGAGGTGGGAGGAAGAGTCAATGAGTCCGAATCAGACTGGAGAACTCTATGTCCGTGTTCGTCTGAAGTTTAGAGAAATAAATGTCCAAAAGAGTTGTCTGCTGCACTTGCAAACTGGGGGGGCAGTCCTGTGGTTCGGCTGATACCAGCACCACCTGTGGCTTAACCAATTTGGAAGCTCTGTGACGTATTTGGATGTCGAACCATCCCAAGCCTCAAGCTGACATCGACTGGGCTTTGCTGCCCTTTAAAGGCTTGCGATCCCGGAGCTTCTAGAACATCTGGAACGAGAACACCGTTCTCGTCCCACTGTTGCGATTCTTCGCCCTTCTCACCAGATCAAGGAACGACGGACGGGTGATCGGAGGGGGCGTGGAACACGATGAAACCGGACCACGAGGAAAACTTCGGTGTCTGACAACGAGGGCATGAGCTGCACTTCCTTTTCTCCGCAAGCCAAACCTGGGGAAAGGAGAACATGGGTGGAAGGGATCGAGAGATGGTGCTAGTGTGCTAACGGGGGCAACGGGGTTCCAGACGCGACTGGAGCCGAAGCCGGGATAAAACCGAGACGAACTCGCCACCTAGCAGACGGAATTTTGGAAGTCTGAACCACTGGGACTCAATTGAGGATTTTGCAAATGCTGTTGATACACTTTTCTGCTTACTTTGCAGACTCGAGCCTCCTTCCTCAGAACCTCGCCTTCCTGGGCACTCTCACCTCCTAAAATGGTCTTCAAGCCGCACTCCCGGTGGTCAAGAATCAAGATCCAGAAAGGCCATGATGTCCAACTCACCCGCGGAACTCCTGGATGGGTACATACAGATGGTGGAGCAACATGCCTGTAGAAAGGAAAGAAAACACTCCCACACTGCTCTCTCATCTGCGCAGCTGCTCACAAACTCACCACCAACACTTTGCACATGGCATTTTACCTGGTCCTAAGCACAAAATAACATGGCCACTGGCTTTGTTGCTTGGGCTTGGAGGTCATCCAATGAATCGTGAGATCATTCAGAAGCGAAGTGCCACTTATAACGTGACAGTGGGCAAGCCTCCAGGTTGTAAGACGTTCGCAGCGTACTCGCCACCAAAATTGCCTATCAAAATCAAGTCAGCAAATCTCTTGCGCGTCAAGAGAGGAAAGGCTGTCAAGTAGACATACCCGGTGGGCTATAGTTGCAGACAGTGAAATAAGGGCTGACATTGCCACCAGTATTGGCCAATCCATTGGGACAATACTGAGTGGCACAACCGACAGCAGTGGTCGATTTCCAGACAATCTGGGAATAATGACCCCATTTTTCGAAGTTGCTCATGTCCGGCTCCACCCCATACGCCGGGTAAAAGTTGATCTCTCCGTTATACATCTCGTCAGTGATCATGGCAGGGATATCTGAGGGAGGAGCGCCAGCGCCAATATTCTGGCCATACCCGCCACCGCCGGTGGAAGTGTCATGAGCATAAACACAGCTGGCGGCGATCTGCGCGGCGATAGAAGCCATCTGGTCACTCCAGGTCAGATGCGGCACGGACGCATTGTCGCGATGCATGTTGTGAGAATCGAGAATTCCCTGCTGATAATCCGAAGAGACAGAGGTGGAGACGGGTGAAGGTGCCGCTTGAGCGGGAGTCGAGGCTTCAGGTGTCGACCAAGAATCAGAGGCTGGAGATGGGGCAGGTGTATCAGCAGGAGCAGAGGTAGGAGAAGGCGACCCGCCACTCCATCCATGCCATTGGCCCCAACTATTCCAATCGTTGCCATCAGGGCTAGCTTGGGCAGATGGAGTGGGTGTATCAGCAGGCGGATAGCCAGTTACTGTGACGGTCACGGTGTACAGGTCGATTTCGGTCACATATTCGCGCTTGTCAAGAGGGGAGGCAACAGCCATACTGGCGCACATGGCGGCGATGGCGAAGGTGGCAACAGTCTTCATCTTGGATGATTGATTGATTGATTAATCGTTGGTAAGTTGATCGAGAGTTGGATTGGAGGTGTCTGTGTGGGCACGAAACAGCAGATGACCGCAGATTTTGAGCGTATGGATTGTCACTGCCCTCTGGCAGAAAAGCAGAAGTCGTTGTTGAGTGACGGTCTGCTGTTGGCCGGAGTGAGCAATGTGCTTCTGTTGACGCAAGTTCTTCACACCAGGTGAGGCAGTATGTGTGGGAATGGACTCTGGTCAAAGAGCTAGGTTGACAATGCACGGACGATCTAGTCCAAACAGCACGGTCACTGACTATGCTTCTGCTTGTGCTTCTTGAGCGACAATTGGGGCAAAATGTGGTTATGTGGCGAAAAGAGCGACTGTCCGATTGTGTGCACCTCGAGAGAGTGAAGAGGGCTCAAAGGGACTGGAGACGAAGGTAAAGGGGTGGCAGATGGCCTAAAGAGGGACTGGAGGTGAGGTGGAAGAAAGGCGGAAGTTGAGAAGTCGAGGCTGTCGAGGTGAAGAGAATGGTAATAAAGGTGAAGCCGCAAGGGGAGTATATTTAGCGGTCTTGATGAAAGCGGGAGTTGGTCTCCTTTGAGACGGTGACCAGTCGGAGAAAAAAGAGCACAAAGACAAGCGGCTCCACGATGGTCCTGCTCCAATTGCGGGCCTGCAGCGACAGGGTCTCGAGGGGCCAGGGTGCGCTTTGGCCTCGCTAGCCTTCGATGCAAGGACTGTTGGCTCCAAGTCGGTACCTGGAGCTTAACCGGACAGGGCCTAATTGCGGCTAGGTCCAGCTAAGGCTATGCCCGACACAGTTGGGTACTGGCGAGTGATGGCGAGTGCGGGGAGCTAGAGAGCCTCGGAGGTTGGGCGGGAGATTTGTCGAAGTGACGATCTGAAGGGCAATCTGGACTGAAACGCCCACGCCGACCAGGGTGGCAGATAATATGCCAGTCTTTGACCACTGCCCAGCGTCGAAGCCAACGAAGTTCGCTAGGCTCACTTGGCCCCAAGAATCACAAAGAGCGAGACAGAAAGAGCGTGGTGCGAAAAGGAGATGAGAGGGAAAAGCAGAGGGCAGAAAGAAAATCAGATAGGAGTGGGCTTTTGAACAAACGGGAAGACACAGAAGAGCACGGTTACAACCTGAGGCCTGGTTTGGAATTTCATTTGGCCCTCTTCTCCTTGTTCCTGAGCAGGCAATCATGTTGCTCGATATATGTACGGGGCGTGGTATTTACATGTCAACTACTGAGTCCTGGTCGACCAGAATGCGCCGAGTTGGAATTTCGGCCGGGAGCCTCTGGATGGTGTCCCTCGTGCTCCCATCTGCGACTTCCCGGCCCCTGCTACCACGCGCCCACAGGTGAGAATCGAGATAATAGATCGATTCCTCGCCAAATTGGACCGCGCCTGGTTGAAACAGCACCCCCCAACCAAGATTCAGTTCCCTACACTGACGTGTTGGCAGGGTTTAGTGGGTGTAGTCGGAGAATAAAGCGGCCGCAGCTTCTAGGGCAGGATTAGGTAGGAGCATCATTGGCACCCACTGACACTGAGAGGGGCACTCAGAGGGGCGTGGCGCCTAGCCGCTTATCAAATTGCTCCCCGGAGATCGGGCTGCTGGGGGGTCAGCGATTGGCCCAGACTGTCGACATTCACATCCCAACCGACAGGGCTCCTCGCTACCTACTTGTTACAGTAATACCCAGTACAACCGATCGCTTGCCCCCGTTTTCGCATTTCTTTTTGGCGGCTCTCTGGTTTGTTTCATCTCCTTGTTCAAAGGCAGACCACTATCAAGCAAGGTGAAGTTGTGTCACGCTATGGACATGTGTGAACTTGTTTGCCATCTAGCTACCATTCCATGGGAGCTAGCTTCTTATATACCGTGTGCAAGCATTCATGTTGAAAAGGGCATTCATCCGCTCCCTCCAGGCTCGCCGTGACCGCGAACATCCTTGCGCTCAGTCGAAAGATCGTCCAGATGGTGAAATGCAGCTGACGTGTCCTATCCAGGTTCAAAAGATGTCGCCGGCCCTGTTCCCTCACCTTTTTCATCGGTCTGCGCCACCGTGTGCCCTCGTCAGCTGTGTTTTCCACGGCATTTCACCACAGACTGGCGCACACTGAAAGAGATAGAAGTACTCACACCGGACGAGCAGAATCGACAGCTCCCAGTTGAGAATCGCTGCGGCTGAAACGTGCTACTCTACGTATCTATTCCTGTTCTCCCTTCCTACCGCCAGGAGACCCCAGTCTGTTGTTTCAGTTACCAGAGCTGAGCTGAAATCTTCTGCCATCTCAACAAGGGAGATTAATCTGATCGGAGCGCCGAGGTGAATACCTGCTTGAAACGGAAATGCAATACGCGCCAAAGTGTACGCCTCTTCACAGCGGCGTCGACGCGAGTTAACAACTGCCCTGCACCTCTGGGTGTCGAGGACTGTATGCTGTCCTACGTCCCCGCGTTACACTTGCACCTTTCAAATTTCTCCCATAACTGTTGAAATCGGTACTTAGGCACTTAAGCTATCTGGTGTAGGGAATTTGTGTGACTTTCAACTTCGCCTCAGGAAATGGTCTCTCCGTCGTCAGTCATCAGCACCAGATGTTGTGGTGAGATATTCAGCTTTTAGGTCCGAAATATCTCGAGCTAACCTGGCAACTGGATCATGCCCACCCCGAATTCTTCGCACCACTCCATTATTTTGTGGTTTCTAACGAGTATCAACTGAATCCATCATCTCACTCTGAAACACGCAGGGAATGCAAGTGCCTGGCGAGATTTTCAAGGTATCTACCTCGAAACGGGCAAGTGAACAACCATCCCTTACCTATATCTATCTTCAGAGCAAACCCTAAGCATCGCAGCCATAGATCCAACAAGGACTCTAGCTTTCAATGCCAACTTAGCACATACCACGTTGTCGCTTGCAGAACATGTTCGAGGGGGCAGGCAGGTACTAACCACTTCATATACCGACAGTAGTACTACATGCCTATATGGCCAGCTTCGAACGTTTGAGCCCTCCACTTTTGTGCTCAATGTACGCATACTTGCAGAAGCACAGGTGCAGTTGCAACACGAACCAATCCACGTACGGAGTTTGGTGCACATCCAGCTATCCGCCGCCAGCTACGATGAACTAGCCTGTCATTTTACTGACGTCGAGACTCTGTATGAACAGCATTGACTATTCTTCAGGCTGCTTTCGACGCATTCTATGGGGATCGCTTCCTGGCCCCAGACTCGCCGAGTCCATGTCTCGCGTAAGAGACGTCAAGTTGAGCCTTGAGACGTCAAGTTGAGCCTTCTTTCGATTCTGACCACATGGTCTCAATTCGAGACATCCCCTGCATGAGCAGAATCACCTGAAAGCGATTCCCTGTGCAACACGAGCAACAAGCAGTCCAATTCGGTCCTGCGAGTCCGATGACGCGCCTAGGGATTGCATTTTCTGCTCAGCTTTTTTGACTCAACCTCAAAAGGATCCGAAGACCGCAAGGTCTGGACAATGGCGGGATTACATCCTATTCTCAGGTGCACCTCTCCCCTCGATTTGATCCATGATATCCTCAATTCATAGACATACAGGATCGTTACGGTCCCTCTTGCCTAATCTCTACTGTGCTACTATTCAAAGTGCTGCACGAGCTTCGCAGATGGTGTCTCGACCTTCTGATGCGAGAACAAGTCCTGATCTCTTCCATGGGTGGTTGAGTTTGCCATACCATCGCTCAAACATGAAGATGACATTTGGATGCGGGTCAGGGTTTGATACAGAGATCATGTCACTGTACTTTCGACGACACGTCCTGCAGAGCTTCGGCTGATGTCGCTTTGGGGCAGGTCTTCTGGTTTCTTTCATGACGTCTCGGTGCCACTACCTTTTCATGATACAGACTCCCATCCAATAGCCTCCGAACATCTTCCTTTCTCAGGATTCCATCCTCGGGCCAGATTAAGACCCAGGCGAATCCCCATTCAAACATGGCAGAAACTTGACCGAAGAAGTCAAATGCCATTCTCGATCTCCTCAATCCGTGCCACAGTTCCCATTTGGTCAGCCCACCTTTCCCATCTATGTCAAATTTTGTAAAGAAGTCTTCTAATGGTTGTGGCCTAAAACGGCCTTCGGAGTCAAAGGTGCCTGTCCCACTGCCGTGCTTGTTCATGTACGCGTTTTTCACCCAAAGTCTAAAGAAGGGGTCAGGCAGCCAGCCAGGAACGGTGTTATACGATTGTACCGCGTGGAGGAAGCCGGTGAAGAATAGAGAGGTGGGGATTGACCATTCGAAAGAGCGACAGGTGCGGTAGGTGTCAGAGGGCCATATGATTCCATCGCCATCAGGGTCGAAGAAGGAGCAGTGTTGCTCCAGAACCTGATGGAGCCGACAGTTCAGCAAGCTTTCCGATTTGGACGACGCAGGTGACTTACAGTCTGGTGTTGGTGTTTCTCCGCCCAACCATTTTTCACCGTACCGTATGGTGCATCTGACGAGGGAGCGTACGTAGCCCAAACCACGCCAGAGTTCTGAAGCAGACACCCAGACGGTGGTATATGCGCCTTATACCTCTCTGTGACAGGAGCCTCTGGTATGGAAATCCGATGCGCGGTGGTGGTGGCGCATTCAACGTATGGTGACATTGTTTCCCATCAACCCAAAGTCAACCAAGATTGTCGGAGGCAGAGAACACTGGAGAGAAATGTAGAAACAGCCACGTTATTCGTCGCGCTGTGTATCATTAAGCATCTGGTGGCATTGGCGGCATTGAAAAGTCTTGACATCATCGACTTTGTGTGCATGGCAGTCCAAGCCACTGGGATGTGCGGTCAAATTCGGTACTATCAATGCGTAATATTATGTAGCTGCTCATTCGATGAAGAGGGGACGACCAGTCCACGGCTCAGAGACGAGCATGGACACCCCAGGACACCCCAAAGACGCAGCCCCCATAATGCTTTTGATACTCCGCAGTGATCTTCACGCCTTTTCCGCCAATCCAAAGCGAATGGTCAGTGGCACGCCGATTGGATGAAGTCGAGGCAGGGAAACCGAGATAAAAAAGTGGGAGTCTGACCGCAAGGATATCAGGAAGAACCCTTGATACCTCACGCCCCAAGCCCCACAGATCAGGCCGATAGATGGTGACGGTTCGAAAATGAAGCCGTCTTCCAATACTATATTGCTATGGGGAAAGACGAAGTCTAAGCGAAGTCTCCTCTCACTCAAAATGAAGAATCTGCAAGCGTATGGTAAGGCGACTCAGTCAGACCGCAACCGCCGTTTCTTTCATTAACCTCGTTACCCGTTTGCTCCTCAACTTCTTTTCACCTTCGGCAAATACTCATACATAGCTTCCCAAGATTGGGCCCCAGTACAATCTCTCGGAGATTTTATTGGGACAGTTTGCGCCGGGGTCCTTCCAACAATCTGGCGGGATTTAAAAAGCCAAGGGCCAGAAAAGGAAGAGAGACGAAAACACAAAGTTGCCACCTTTTGTGGCAGCAATTCTTCCCCTTCTCCTTCTCCTTCTCTTCGTCATCGATTCCTTTGGGCCGGGGATTTCGAGGCTGGCCGGGCTTACGATAAAAGAGTTTAGCTTATTTTTATCCTCACTCCACGCTCATCGTCGAGTAAGGATTTTCATCAGCCTATCACCGAGCCACAACCAAAAGCGTGTTTGTTGCTCGCCAACTTTCGAGGCCGAGAACTTCGTTGATTATTCAAACACATACAGCGCGGCAATCAACTGCATGGCGCGCAGACCAGTGATACGTGTCATCGGCTCCCTGAACATCGACTTCGTCACACGGACTCCCCGTGTCCCCGGGCCGGGGGAAACCCTGTCTGCGACATCGATGACAGTCCATCCTGGCGGTAAGGGATCGAATCAAGCAGTCGCGTGTGGGAAAGCAGCATTCACTTCTCCATCCTCCCAAGATGTTGTGGTCGAAATGATAGGCGCGGTCGGTGCCAATGACCCATACTACGCCTCCCTCCTGAAGCCCACACTAGAAAAGAGTGGCGTAAGCACCACAGGCGTCGAGGAGATGGAAGGAGTTCAGACAGGTACAGCTACTATCGTTGTCGACGAGGGCTCTCATGGTGAAAACAGGATCCTGGTTGTCCCAGGCGCCAATGCTCGGGTGAATGATCTGGCAAAAGTCATGGAGACTGTGACAAAAGATGGCATCCCCGATGTGGTGGTCATGCAAGGGGAGATACCTCGATCCACCGTGCTTGGGCTGCTGAGGGCATTCAATTCGCCAGAGTACAAGACATGTGTCATCTTTAACCCAGCACCTATGTTCCCAGAAGGAATTCCGATTGATGCGCTCAAAGGCTTGGCGGTGCTGGTAGTCAACGAGACAGAGTGCCGACAGCTCTTCGCGTGTGTGGATGAGCTGAAGACCGTTCCGACTTCCGGCCTAGATGAACCCATGACAGAGCTTGAGCTCAACCGACTGACGACCTATCTCCATAACAAGGCGGGAATACTCATCGTGGTGGTAACGCTTGGTTCACACGGTGTCTATTATTCATTCGAGACCTCCGACTTTCTGGACCGGTCTCTCATCCCGGCTGTGAAGGTGGAGCGAGTTGTTGACACAACGGGAGCAGGGGATACGTTTGTGGGATACTTTGCTACAGCGGTTGCCAGGCATCTCGCGCAAGTGAAGGGTTTGGAAAATCTCAGTGTCAGGGAGGCCGTGGTCAGGGCGAATGAGGCTGCAGCAAAGTGCGTGCAAAGAAATGGAGCAATGGAGAGCATTCCCTTCGGATACGAATAGCGGCAATATAAAGACGGGCGAGAGTCTTTTATATCTGTCTCCACGGCGCCATGGATATTCTCTTTAGTCCCGAGCCCCGAGAGATGACAGGGGGAAAATATAGTCAGGGGGTTACTCTCGTGGCTACACTCATGATGAGTCGAGGTTGCGAATCGGTCCCGGATTCCGCATCTGCTAGCCAGGAATTTTTGTACTCCGATTGGCAGAGATAGGTACAATATCACGGAGCGTGGAGCCGGCTGGTAGTGGTTGTGAGGCGGAGGAGATGCCTCGGAAGGCTGTCAGCAAGCCTTGTGGGTGTGGGGAAAAGGGAAAAACCGAGGTTCCTGGCAATCATCCCATCAATCCAATCCTGACTGCCGTCCAATATCTTCTTTCGATTAATACCCTTTTTGCTAGTGCTCACTTGCTCACTGATACAAACAGCCGAGCAACTTCAGTCCAGAAGCTCGGGGTTTCTGTCATCGCTCTCTTGCTACCAAAGGATATTGAGACACCAATTCTCTGACCTCCAAAGCAACCCTGCTTCCACAGGAACAGATCCCGTCTGTTTCGACCGGAAAGACTTCGATATCGAAAACCAACAACTAGCTGAGACAGGAGATAAATCCAATCCAACAGAAACAAAGAAAAAAAAAAATGTATCCAACAACATCCAAAACTGAACTCCCACCCCCTCCGCCCAACGACAGCGTCCTCCTCTCCTACCCGACGCCCAACATCCTGCTCGTGACCATCAACCGGGCTCGGCAGATGAACTCGATCCCCTTCCCCGTGCACTGGCACCTGCACCGTGTTTTTGAGTGGTTCGACCGCGAACCGACCCTACGCGTGGCCATCATCACCGGCGCGGGCCCCAAGGCCTTCTGCGCGGGCCAGGACCTGATCGAGCTCGGAAAGCGCGATCCCAAGGAACTCGAGGAGAAGCCGTACTTGGCCATGCATCCCACCTCGGGCTTCGCGGGCATTAGTCGAAGACTGGGCAAGAAGCCCATCATTGCGGCGGTCAATGGGTTCGCTTTGGGCGGGGGGTTTGAGATTGTTTTGAACTGGTGAGTATATGCACCCGTTTGGGTCTTTCCCCTGCCCCTCACCTATTCTTCCGTGTGTTGCGTTTCTCAATCCTCCCTTTTACATGGGGTTTTCTGCCTCGCAAGGCGGCCTTTGCTGGAGCTCCTCGCTGCCTTCGGACCCCCCAACACACGCTCCATGTCCGTCTAGCTCGGCCAGTTATGTTACTGACAATCTCCTCTTCTTGCATTCCAAAGTGACATGACTGTCGCTTCTCCAACCGCAACATTCGGCCTGCCCGAGTCCCTGCGCGGCATCTACGCCGGCGCCGGCGGCCTACCCCGCCTGGTCCGCAACGCAGGCCTGCCCATCGCCTCGGAGGTGTCCATGACGGGCCGCACGCTGTCCGCCGCCGAGGCGCTCAAGTACAACATCATCAACCACGTGTCAGCGACAAGGGAGTCGTGCGTCGCCGAGGCCGTCCAGCTCGCGCAGAAAGTCGCGGACATCTCGCCCGACGCTATTATTGTTACCCGCGCCGCGCTGCGTGAGACCTGGGAGAACGGCTCCATCGAGAGAGGGTACCAGCTTATCGACGAGCGCATGAAGAGGGGCCTCATGCAGGGTGAGAACGCCGCCGAGGGCTTGGCTGCGTTTCGAGAGAAGAGGAAGCCCGTGTGGAAGGCGTCCAAGTTGTAAGCAGATGTTTATCCGTGTTTGGGTTCGAAGGAGATCGTGTCTGTGTCTGTGTCCATGTCTGCGTCACTGTCTATAAGCTTAGCCCTCGTCCACGTCTGGTCCATTCCGGCCCCATGAGCCATGAGCCCAGAGGAGAAAAGAGTGATGGCATTGCATCTCTTTTAGATATGGACGGATACGGGATATTAGCGTATGGGACATATCATATCGAATATATGACGTATATATATAATATACATAGCCACCTCATCACCTCACCCACAATAGCGGCCATTGTTGACCTTCGTTCCGCGTGTTCCGCCACCCTCCCGGGGCGCGGCCACAGTGTATACCACTACGTACCGTCTCTCCACATTAGCATATCACCTTCCTTGTCCCGCGTCTCGGCGACGTTGTGACATGTATGGCATGCAGCGGCGATAGAGGGAGAGGCGCGGGGTTGGCCAAATAAGAGAAGAATATTAGATTCAGACGGCTGGGATGAAGATGGAGATGGAGATGAAAAACAGTGACTTGGAGAAACGCCTCAAGGATTGACATTCTGGCCACAGGTGTAAGTACTGTGCAGCACATCAAACTGTGTGGTCGACATTGGCTAAACGCAACGTCTGTCTCTACCTCATCAGTTTATCTTTGGGTAGTACTGGGTACTCGTTAACCCTGGGTTCGTTCATCGTGCAGTGTTTGCATATCCCATCTATGCCAGCAGCCAGGTCGCTCGTCTTCCTGGTCAAATGTTCATGAGACTAACATAAACACCCCAAGCCAACCCTGCCAGGCCTCCAACGAGCATCCTGTGTTCAACAGGGACAACGACGAGATTGAGTATCGTAACGATGGGCCAGAACTTGTAACCTGCTATGAGCATAGGGAAAAAGTCCTGAACGAGAGTCAGCCAATCACCCACCACAAAAGGAAGTGTGAAGATACCAAACTCACCTTTTGAATGGATGTCATAATGTGATTCAAACTCTCACCTCGCAAGAGGTTGATTACGATAATGAACCAGATTGTATTCAGCGACGCCCCAATGGTCTGATCAAGCACGAACTTGGCAATTGTATTGGTGATAGATAGAGTCTCTTTCTCGTTCGCCGCTCGCTTATCATCGTCCTTCTTCTCCTTCGCGTCCACGGCCTTGTTGTCTCGTTTGGGATTGGTCGGGAAATTCCTCTCGAGCGCCAACTGCCATTTGTAGTTCGGCGGCGTGGTTATGACCGCGATAATGATGAAGTGAACGAGTGCCACCGGGTCAATATAAGCCCCGCCACCGCGGTAGGCTCTCAGGACTTGGGCGAGGGCGTTGGAGACGGCGCTCATGATGGCTCCCTCAAGCGTCACACGCAGCAGCCGCGACGGCTCGGCGGGGGACATGGCTTCAGACATGACGTTCTGGTAGAGGGCCGAGGTCTATCGATTAGGAGGATGCTGGAGGTATGTTCTGTTCAGTGTAGAGATGCAGGGTCTGGTCTCAGAGGGTTCGTAGGGACTTTGTGGTTGTTCGCTCTGTTTGTCTCGGCCGATGGAATCTGTCTGTTCCCACACTGGGTCACGTCATGTTGAGGAAACTGCGACTGCATAAACAACGACACCAAGGCAACAGGAGCAGGAGTAGGAGGAGCAGGAGATGAAACAGCGGCCTGAGGTCTTATTGATTGTCTCGACATTTCACGAAAGCCACGTGTCAGGTTGCGCAGGTGAGTCCGGGGTAGTTGTGAACAAAATCCTTGTGTGCAAGGACGATGACGAGAAGGAGGAATGTCACCTTGGCCTTCAATGAATTCGGGCTAAATTCTGGCGAACTCCCGATAAACAAAAGAGCAGCGTTCAATGCCGCATTGTGCATTGAACTGGCGGGAAACAAATAACCAGTGGAGAGTTTCCCGCCGGTTTTCCGCTGAGGGGCGCAAGGGGCGCAGCGTTGTATGAGGAACCGTGTCCGGAACTCCCCGGTCAACACCAGCTGTGTTCTTCAATGCGATGCGATCGCTGCCATTATTCTCCAAGTCATCATCTTCCTAATAATATGCCAAGGGGGCACTAACAAGTAGAGCGAGATCCCAAGAGTCGTCCACGAGTTTCCAGACCCTCCCACAGTCACTGTGGCTATGCGCGAATCTTCCCATCTATCGTACGATGAATGATCGTCGGCGGCGTCGTGTGCCTTGCAGATATGACTTCACTAATGACGTTGAATGCACCCGGATGAATTCTCCATGCCAATTAACGTCGACTCGCAGCAATGGCTGATGCTGACGCTGAGTGCAGGAAATATAGAGTCGTCAAGGACAGGAGATCTGTCCCTGTGCACTCCGTACTCCGCATTGAACTCACTGCGAACAAGACCAGAGTTGAAGACAGCCCTGCCATTGTGATCAAGTTGCAACATCCCTCTCGATCTTAAGATGCCTCGAGGAGCAGAATTCGACAACGGAAAACCTCAGTCCGACAACCCTATCGAGGCCGGACAGGACAAAGTGCATGGAGGTACAAAGGTATGTGCATACGATGCAAGACACTGAAGGACTACCTGCACAGCACATCTCAAGCCCCGTCCCAAAACGACAATGCTCGCGCGATTCTTCCCCCAGATCATAGTATCGCTAGCACCTTCACTGACACACCACCCCCCCCCCCCCCCCATGTTATTTCTAGCCCACATACGAAGCCGACCTCGCTGGCCCCAAAAAGGCCGCACCTCTACCGGAAGGCATGGACGAGATGAACGACCGCACCCTCAGCGGCGGCGCAGCCCCAGGACACGAGAGCGGAAAAGGAGGACACGGGCCCCGGACGGGCGGAGAGCATACGGGCCTCGGTGCCCACAAGGACCTGGGCACGGCGGATCCGCATCTGAAGGACCTGAAAGATGACAGACAACCTGGGGGGAGTTGAATAGATGAAGACGGAAAATAGTGTCGAGGAGATAGACAATCCGTGCCAAGGAGTTACCATAGGACTCAGTTGGCATGCCCTCCTTGTCTGTTAAAATCAGTCAAACAACAGCACGCGCTCTGCAATCTCATGCAAGTGTAGTGTAACCCGATGTTCTCCACAAGTCTATGACACATCTATATGTGATATGGGGAAGAAAAAAAATAATAGCCGCCTCCCTGTGTATAGCATGCTCACTCCTCCCCCCCCAAGACTATGTGTGTAGCTACGTCGCCACCGGCTCCCTCGACACAACAGGCGTCAGGCCTTCGCGACTTTCTCTACTCTCTTCCCCGAAGGCACCCTCTTCGTCCTTGACCACCTCGGGGGCAGTCCACCCCGTCCCGGCTTGGACCAGGAGCATGAAAATCGCCCAGACGCCGCCGGCCATGTAGATGGAGCGCAAGGCGGTCTCATAACCCGCGAGGGCGACCTCCCTATCGACACCGGTGAGTCTTTGAACCAGGATCGGCGTGCCGACCAGCTTTCTGATCAGCTCAGCTTTCTGCGCGAGGTCGACTCCTCGGTCCGCAAAACCCCGTGTCAGGGACTGCTGCAGCGTGCGCAGAAACAGGCCACCCGCCACAGATGACCCGAACGAGCCTGACAGGCTGCGGAACATGGCGTTCAAGGGGATCACGATGACGTGCGTGGTCGGGTGGGTCAGGTGCAGGACGTGCGCGAGGCTGTAGTTCAGGAGGGAGCCCACGATGAAGCCGTTCAGGAAGAGCACGAGGATGTACAGGTAGATGTTCGATGTGGGAGTCGAGATCCAACTGACGGCGAACATGGATAAGGAGAAGAGCACGAAGGTGACGATGCACGCGAGGTAGAAGGACCCCGTGCGCCTGATATGCAGCCACCCCGCAAGCAGGCCGCCGAGCCCGAAGCCCAGATTCGTCGGGATGAGTGTCAGGCCGGCTTTGGTCTGTGGCCAGTTTCGCAGCGTGAGCACGTAGGTGGGCGTGTAGAACAATACGCCCCAACGCGCCGTCATGACGCCGACGGTGGCGATCCCCGTCAGGATATTTCCCCGCGAACGGAGCACGGACATCGGCACGATGGGCTGGCTTGCAAAGGTCGACTCGATGAGGAGGAAGAGGACGAATGACGCGAACGAGAGGATGATGGGCGTGATTTGAATGTGCGGAGACGAGAGGCTGTACAGCAGAAGCACGACCGCGGCGATGATGCTGAGCACGCCCAGGTAGTCGATCTGCGCGAGTTTCTTTCCCAGCGATTCGGATGACGACCCCTGTGCCAAAGCTGTCCTGGGCTTGGGGATGGCGAAGAACGCCACCGTCACAGCCGACAAAGCGAAGGGAATCTGCAGCCAGAAGACGGCGCGCCAGCCGACCAGCGGTTCGAGGGCGCCGGCAATGATCGCTCCACAGGCCACCCCCGTCGTGTAGCCGGTGTTGATGCAGCCAAAGAAGAGGCCTCTTCGACGCGGGCTGGTCAGCTCCGTCACCAAAATGAAAGCCACAGGCGTGACGGCCGCACTGCCAATCCCTGTCACGGCGCGACCGGCGAGAAACATGGCCAGCGACTTTGCACGCGAGGTGACCAAGAGGCCGCACGACTGCACCATGATCGAGGCGAGCAGATAGACTCTGGGGCTGAAGATGGTGCACAGTCGGCCCGCAACCGGGGTGATGCTCGTGACGGCGATCAGGTAGGCGGACGTGAACCAGCTGACTTCGCTGGAGGCGTCGAGCTCCATGGCGATGGGCGACTGGATGGTGGTGATGAGCGAGACATTGTTGGTCAAGATGAAGATGAGGACCCAGACGGAGATGCAGATGAGAAAGCCGCGCAGAGAAGAGATTCCCTCGTCTTGCTTTTGTTTCAGGGGGCCGGGCGACGACGGTGAGTCTCGTGATGATGGCTCCTGTGTGGTGTTAAAGCCGTTGTTGTTGTTGGCTGAAGAAGAGGATAAGAGAGGCGTCCTCTCGGACCGGACATTGTCCCCCGTCATTGACGTTGCTGGAAAATAAAGAAAAAAAGGGCTCCTAGCGCCTCAGAATAAAATTGCTCTTCAGCATAGCATGGCAATGAGAGAGATAAAGAATGGACGAAAGTGTGGTCGTGTAGTTTACGCAATGAGCTATCGAGCCTATACAAATCAACCACCAATAACACAGTTGAGATGCTGAGATGTTGAAATGCTGACAAAAAGGCGTCCGTCAAAGCGGCCGAAGGACATCGGCTCTCGGTCTCAGCCTCGACGGGGCAACTCGAGCGAAGAATGGAGACAAATAACAGATGAGTAAATATGCAGAATCTGCGGAAGGCCATCCTTCCGGGCATTGCCGTCCAATGGTATCGATAGGGTCTGTGGCACTGATTGCGTGGCGGCAATACACTGGTATATTTGTATACCGTTCGGGATTATCTGAACGAGTGACGAGCTGGCCGCTACAGGCCTTTTGACATTCTGTGAGAGTGTCGCCCTCCGCTTCACTCGGCACACTCTGCTTTCCTAGTCTCAAAGACCTTCAGAGCTTCCTCCGCAGCTTTGACACCGCTCAAGACCATGGCCCCAAAGGTCGGACCCATGCGATTGGCGCCATCTAGTTCACTCAGCTCCATGCCGCCCATGATCAAGCCCGGCGACACCTCGCGAGTGCCCTTGACAATGGCATCCTCGGCACTGTTCATGTCGAGTGCACGCATGCCGCCCAGTTTCTCAACCGCATTCATGCTGACCAGGCGCTTGGCGCAGAAGGCTCCGAAGGGTCCATCGTGGCCAGTGGTGCTGATGACTAGTGGAGCATTGATTGTGCTGAATTTACTGTTAGTAGACCTCTAGAGCAATGGTAGGTTATGTGAAACTCACTTGGGGTCCATGCAGCTATGGTTATCATGGTGCAAGGTGACCAGCGTCCAGTTTGTCACCACGCCAACCACTCTGACACCGCCATCGGCAGACGGACGGGTGACCAGATCTTCAACGCAGGTGGCGTTGAACAGCTTGACATTTGGCATGGCCAAGACCTTGCTCATCAGCGTGGACATGAAGAGTGCGGCGTGCTTCACAACCACATAGTTGCCTTCGTCCTCATACGGCACGTCGATATCATTGAGAAAGGCTTCGGCTGGTTTGCGCAGTACCATGGCCGAAAAGAGCTGGCCACCCAACCAGCAGCCGCCTCCGGGACTGACGGAAGCCTCAATAACGGCGATTTTCAGGTCTGGTCTCGCCTTTGCCAAGGTGTAGGCGGTGGAAAGTCCGCAAGAACCCGCGCCGACAATGACCACGTCCGACTCGGCATATCGGTCCAGGTCGGCAAAGTAGCGTCGAGTCATAGCTCGAGAGACCTGGGACTCGCGGATGGGAGCAAATTTGAAACCGTCCCATTTGCCGCCGAATTGTTCAAGCAGACTGTTGTTGTCGTGTTCGTTGGCGGCCGTCAAGGCTACCTTTTTGGCTCCAAGGGCGCCTTCTCTCATCTGTTTGGTACCGGCGTAGCCTTCAAACTCGTTGAAAGTGGCAATTGGTGGAGACATTGTGCAAGTCCTGCATCGTGTTAGGAGAATTCTGACAAGCTGTCAGGGAAAGGGAGAGAGATCGCATAATCCTTTCGCTGGTATTATCCAGATCAAGTTAAACCGTATGATCTCAGAACGTAACTTTTCCCGATCCAGCAAAAGATTTGCCATCTCCAGATCCCCATCGAGGACTCGGTTGGATGGCAGACCAGGGCTTTGCCGGCCAGGAAAAGTTGCGAACACCGGTTCATGCGCAGACATCCTCATGTCTGTGAAAAAGTGTACCTTGACCATGATGGCTCTTGACCGAGCGAGACGATAGCATAGCGATCTCCATCTTTGCCAAGTGAGATTTACTCTGAAGGTGATGGATTGGATATGATATGGACCTGATATTGTCAGCATGGAGTCCAGATTAGTGACCAAAGGTAGGCAGGGGATGGAGGGAGCGAAATACTTCGAAGAGATGGCGAATCGGTTGCAAGGCCAGGAGATTGCGAAGAACGCGTAGAGCGAAATGTGGCAGGAGAAGCAAAGTCAGAAAGAATTGATGGAAGATGTGAGAAGTGAGAGGAGGAATTCGCGGATTAATAGAAGGAACTTAGCTATATATGAAGTCAGAGACAAGGAGGGGCTGGCGAGGGGCAAGTGGACCTCCCTCAAACCGTTATCGGATCACATCCAGCCAATTGGCATACGAACCTTAACATAACAGTAACACGTGATTGATACTCGACTTCGCCCGAGGATGCTGCCAATATAAGTGGAGGATGAAAACAAACGAAGCGAAACAGAGAACATGGGTTGAAAATGGATCTTGAGTCCAAGTCGTTGAATCATTGACCACTTTTTCTATCCTATTCTTTCCCATCCATCTTTCTCTTCACAGCCACAACAACTTGGTTCTACTCAGGCGGATGTCATTCACAAGTCCACCCCATTCTATCAGTTAGCCCCTCGACGGAGCATACTTCCTCTTCGCAGCCGGCAACCGTTCCACAATCCTGGGCACCATGTACTCTTTGTCCCATGTATAGGTGACGCTGGGATGCTGCATACACAGTTTCGCCCATGTCGCGAAGCGTGGCCATTTGCTCGTTGCGGGGTCGTTGTCCAGAATTTGTGTCGCGAGGCGAGCCGGAAAGATGATGTCGTTGGAGAAGTCGATCAGGCGGACGATGAAAGGGGCTGACATGACCTACCATGGAAAGCGCATGTCAGAGGAATGACAACTCTATGCGAGATTGGGGCTTAGAAGCGAGTATAAGTATACACACCTCGACAATTGTCAGTTTATCACTTCCTCCAAAATACGGACCCCGGCCATTCACAGCCACGTCGGAAAGCAATATCTCAATCTCCGTCTCCAGAAGTCGCCAAATCTCTTCCACGATTTTATCCTGTGGCTTTCCCGTGTCTGCACCCACGAGTTTAAACATGAGTGGGTTGATCTTGGTGAAGTAGGTGTCGATGAAGAATGACATTCTGTAGCGCAGATGGGCTGCCTCGACTCTTGCTGTGAGGGCAGATTGGGTTGGAAAGCCTAAACCAAGACCGGGAATTGTGGGTAGAAGATGGGACGGATAGAGATCTGTAAAGAAGGACACAATTTGGGCAGATTCGGTGAGTGTGAGAGTGTTGGCGGAAGAGTCGGAAGAAGAAGGCGGAGGCGTGTACTGGAGGACAGGGACAAGACCGCGCTGGTGAAAAGTTCAGTTAGCCCCGTCTAAAAACATTACTAACCGCTGATATAGAAATATGAAGATGGAAAAGAAACAGCCGCAGTTCATCACACTTGTTTTAAGGGGAGGCGGGCATGGCAGAAAGGGGAACAGGCAGAAGACCTCAGCATATTCCGGGACCAAGAGAAGTAGCATCCACTGTAAAGATCAATTGCATGCCGAATAGTAAGACCAATCGTGTTGATGGCGCCACAGGGTTGGTGGGATAGCTGAGCCCATCAAAGACGGAAAGCGACAGCCACATCAAGACAAGGTACAACTCATAGTGATATTCCCGTGCACAGAACGCATAAGCCAATGTGTAACCTCAATGCATCAAGCCCCGATTGCAACGGGGTCCAGTATCCCCAGTATAAAGCGGATGTAGGAGGGCACTTACCGGATTCAGCTTCAGGAACCACTCCGGCCTCGGTTCATCCATGTTGATCAGGACCTCCTCGTACTCTAGCCCGAGCTCTCGCAGGACAATATGGACACGGTGGGACCAGCCGCATCCATGGTTCGTGAAGAACTTGATCTTGGCCTGCTCTTGCTGTTCTGCACCTCTATTGGCGGCACCGGCCGGAGCAGGAGCGAGGGATGTAGATCCTGAAGACATGGTTTCTTTGCTGGCATGCAACAATAAGGAATAGAAATAAGAACTGAGATGACCAGATGGATACCTAGGTCAACGAACTGGACAGTAGCTTGATGCGGACAGCGCTAGGTAGGTATCGAGAATGCTAGATTAGGAACCCACGAAGAAGAGAGAGAGAGAGATGAAAAGGAGGGGAGGGAAAAGCCGGTATTTGTAGACCGCAGGACCCAGGTAAGATTGAGCTGTACAGCTGTTTTCCCTGCAGCGTTTTAGGCTGCAGGAACGGACGAAACTTCGACCGAAATGCTGCATGCGCTATTTAACTTTTTGGAATAGGTTTCAAGTCTCTCACAGTGACGCTGCGTTCGGTGATTTTAATACACGTCTGGTGGTTCAAACTCCATCGCGGAGCATGGTGGGAAGGGAGTGTCGATTGTTGGCGACGAGGCTGCGAGTCCCTGAAAGTTGTCAGTCTGATGGCCGAAGATCTCAGCACGGCTTTTGCCAACCTTCGCTTATCCTCGAGCCTCGTGGGTTGGGCTGGAGCAAGACCGGAGGCAGCCGAAGTCGGATATTTGTTTCCCCGGACAGCTACTACATCCAGGGGTAGTTCAGCTTCATTTCGTTGGCAGCATCATTATCTTCGGTTGTCGAATATGCAGGAGCACTTATCACGGTTCTTGATCATCCCAGTGAGCGTCCAGTAGATCTTGGTCATGATTATGTACATACATCTCGTGATGGTTGTGTCGTTCAATTTTGACCCTCTTCTGTAACGGAGGTCTTCCCCATCCACGCCTAGAGAACGAATTACCCGTTTACAACATGGCAAGTCCACCGCCCCTCTAGCCAGCCATTTCGCTACACTATATGATATCATGTGTACCTGCAGATTCTCCCAACTTGCACTAGATCAACATCAACATCCGAGCGACAATACCACTTCGGTAGAGCGAGCCAGTCGATGCTGGGCGTCACCGCCATTTCCAGATCGCAAATGTCGGGAACTTTGTTGCTGAAGTCGACATTCCAACCAAGGTGAATTTCGGGGTTAGACACGCTAAGAGGCACGCGTTCGTGATGCAGCCGTAAGTGATCAGCCGAATAGTCGTGTTGGGGACGAACGAGGCCAGAAAATGTCCCGACAGGACGATAGCTGCGCATTTCCATGTCGCAGAACCTGCCAGGGATAGAATCGTGTCGGATGGTGATGGCTTGGTGGAAGCCAGGGAAAGAGGCGGGCTCTGCACCTTTGGAGTGGTCGATTCAAGGTCTGTGGTCTCCCTTGTATCTTCGTTTGATGGCCGAGATTCCACTGAAGGGGAGGTGGTTGGATTTGGCCGAGCCTTCTCCTCTAGCAATGGCCGCTTGCAATCCTCAATCTCCCTCTTGAACGCCTGCATCTGGTTCTGCAGTTGCCTTATCTCCTCCATGGCATGATTGAACCGTTTCTGCCATAGCAAATCCGGATTCTGCAAATATGCTGGTGGTGGTGTGACTGGACTTCTTGAAAGATCAAGTCCGCCAACCCGCTTGCGAGCGACGATGGAAGAGTTAGGAGCGCTGATGTTGCTTCTTGGCGGTTGAACGGTCGGGTAGTTCACTTTGGCAAAGGTGTAGTCTGACATCATTGGAGAGCCCCAGGATGCGGTGGAAGAAGAGACGCCTGAGAAACCCTCGTCTTCAAATCGCCAGGGGATGTTCTCGAATGTGGTTTTAAGGGACGAGATGAGAAGCTCATCCTTCATGATGGCCGGTCCAGTGTCCAAACGGAGTCTTGTTGACGCAGTGTTGTAGTGTGGCTGGCAAAGAGCAGTTGGAGTCCCGTTTGATGCTTCCTGAAGCCGTCCCAGCGCCTCTTTTATCAGTGGCAGGACATGAGATAAACCCCAATCACCAATAGCCTGGGTCCAGACCAGAAACTTGCTGAAATGTACGTCCTTGCTGAGATCAAACTGACACAGCGGGGCCATGCAGTAAGCTTGCCCTTGTTCGAGATCAATCCAATGCAAATTCAGCAGCGCAAAGCTATTGTCGATGGTGCATGAAAAAGAGACTGGCAACTCGTTAGGAGCCGTCATTGACCCGTCGTTCGGATCCTTTCGCGCCCGCGTGTATAGCATCTGTAGGGCACGTGTGCAGTAAGCGCCTGCGATGGCACATTGGTTGTTCGCCGATTCTACGCGCTGCTTCTTGTTCCCATAGGCGCGCTCGAAGGTCAGAAAGGGACAATACAGCGAAGCTCCAGGGGCAATGTATCCCGTTTCGAAATGCACGATTGTCCCTGTTGCTTGGAGCCACTGAGGCATTATGGCCAACTCTTTGTTTGTGAAGGCTGCAGCGGAAAATCCGCATCCCAGACCAGGACGAGGAACCGATAGTTCGTAGAAGGGCGCTGGATGATTAATCGTTCGTTCTGGAAGGGCTTCGCGACTGCCAAAGAATGGGACCATGCATCGCGAATGAGATTCGTTCGCCAACGGTGGCAGCAGATTCGGTGGAAATATCGGGGAAGGTCCAAATCCTCGACCCGTTGTAACCTGGTTCCAAAAACAGTTCTTTTGGATGTCGAAGTGAGATGTGTCTTGGCTTGCAGCTTCCACGATCTGCAGGAAAGCCGTCGGTATGCGGTCTTTCGGTGGACTGTCGAGGATGTGAATTTTGTGCGGTGCTAGGACTTCTTGTCGGAAAGTACACCATGGCAAGTGACTTCCGTCGTAGGAGGCAGGTGGCAGGCCACCAGAGGAGGGCGATGAGTTCGATGAGCCGCTTGTAGAAGACATTTTGCAGCAGAGGATCGGTATTCGAGTCCAGGCTTTGCGAAATCCAGAGCTCGCTAATCCCACAACCGGAAAGAGAGACGATGAGAGCTATCGACTTTACTGCATTGAAGAAGTGTAGTAGCAGTGGATGAATGGATTGCACATTGGGAAAAGGCGACAAACGGCGCAGACGAAAGAATAGAGAGGAAGTAGTCAGAAAAAACAGTCGTGGAGTCGACCAGGAACTTCATAAAGCAAGTACGTGAGGCGATAAAGCCATAACCCAGAAATGCAATAGAAAGCACTGTCTTGCATGAATGGACGTCCTTACATACCTACCTACCGTTAAATTGTCGCTAGCATTGACCGAAAAAGCCAGGCTGAGGAAAATCAGGTGCTCCCATTGGTTTCAACCTCTGGCTATGCTCGGCACTCCTGAAGAGATGGAAGTATTGGTAAAGCCACGGCTCAAGGCGGCTCTGGCAGCAATAACACTCGACAGTTTGATTGCAGGTGGCAGTTCATCACAAATAGCCCTGCAGCTAACTCGAAAAACTGGGGAGCCGCATTGTTTCAGATTTACGGAAAAGACATAAACGTGGGGAATAAGACCTCGCTTGCGCTCCGTTCCTTGCGGATGGAAAGACAATCTGGAGTAAGACTGTTGACGGCGATGGGCTGAGCGCTTCGAAGGTCGAGATGAAAACATTGTGGAATATATGGGGCAGTTGGAGGAAGGATTATTGGCTGTTCGAGGGTGGGCCCGCTGAAAATGGTCTAGCGGGTTATCCCCAGCGGCAAGACAGCCAATAGGCGAAGACAAGGCGGCGCCCTCCTTCGAACGCTCCTCACAGCGTATCTTGACTTCTTTCCAGCCCCTTGCCCTTCACACCGCCTTCTCAGCCTGAAGATTTCCATAATCCACACCTCGCAGGCCTTCCAAACAATCCCCTCACTACGACGTATACTCAGGTGATTATACGGAGCACCATGTCACAGGGGACGAGCTCTCTATTTGTGCGGGCGACATCCAGAGCCAATTTGTTTGCATGAAGGCAGGGACGGGATCTCTGCATTTCGCGACCACGTTATCTGAGTCAAATAAAGACATGAAGCTAATTTTTCATTTTCAAGGGATTATCATTATGGTCATTCGTTGTGATGTGGTGGCTCTTTTGGCATTTGCTTATTTTTGGATGCCAGA
This sequence comes from Cladophialophora bantiana CBS 173.52, assembly GCF_000835475.1. Classification (NCBI taxonomy): domain Eukaryota; kingdom Fungi; phylum Ascomycota; class Eurotiomycetes; order Chaetothyriales; family Herpotrichiellaceae; genus Cladophialophora; species Cladophialophora bantiana. The sequence continues at coordinate 643,357 of NW_015971583.1, forward strand.
TTACCTGTACAATCCTCCTCGAAATCTATCATTGCGCCCGTATCCATTTCGGGCTGAGCTCTACCAGTACACTTTTAATCGTCTCAAGCTTCCTCCTTGCAGGGCTCTGATTGCCAGGGGAACTTGTTACTGCATCCATTGACCCGTGTGGGAAGCTGTCTGACAAATATTCTCTTGCTGGTTCAAGCTGAACGAGTGCATCGAGGGTTTCCAGCAGAGTGAAGATCTGCTGGAGGCGACAATTCTCCGCCCACACAAAGATGCTGCCTAGCCGTGACAGCAGGTATTCCACGTCCCACTCATTGCAAAGATCATAAGTTCGGATTGGAGCCACCGTATGGGAAAATCCGCCTTCATAGCTGTGGAGATTCAGTGTCGCCATTTTGCTGCCTCCACCAGAGTTGTTATGGATCGAGAGGGAAAACGACTGCACGGATCTTCTTGGTGGCCAAAAGAAGTTTCGTCCCTGGCCTTGGATTGCGGTCTCATCTGCCGCTTCCGCGAGGAGTGCGAGCGCGTTATTGCAAGTCGACCCCGATCCCGCCGCTGCATTCTGTGCAGCCATTAACGAGTCCCGTTGTATTTCGACGTTAAAAAATGGCCAGAGTAATGAGTTGCTTCCGACTGTAGGTTGAGAGATCTTTGCTAGATTGCAGGGTCCACCCTGGGCATCCGAGATGATACCGTCCTGCAACTCGAGGTCATGCGACGTAAAGTTTTTGGAGCTGAAACCAACAGTGATGTTGGGCTTAGGGATGGGAAGTGGCATAGTCCATTGACTGTCTGAGACGCGTCCAACGGGGCTTCCCTTAGGCATAGCGTCAGGGTGGAAGGTCGCGTCAGTCTTGACTTGTAGTTTCTTCGATGACTTCAACGCGGTTTGAATGAGTGGGAGAAACGATTCTGCAAATTGCTTGTCGCTTATTCGGGACCTCTTCTGCATCTTCTGAACGAATTTCCGGGCGTCTGGATGGGACCGGTGGATGTCGTTAAAGGGCATGCCCATGCTAAATGCATGCCTGCTCCAGCGTTCATCGGAGAGTTGACTCTCTTCGACGTTGATGCGGTTCGGGACTAATGTGTGTTGTCGATAGTACGAGGAGGCAAAGGGGCTGACATGCTCAGGGCCTGCGATTTCTTTGATCGGCGAGTATGGACTGGTGACTGAAGATGGAGTGCTCGCCTGACTGGCCATTGTGGTCGTTTTGCCGAACTTGGAAGTGCGAACCTTTTGTTCAGTCTCGAGTGCTGATAACTGTTTCGTGTTGATTTTGTTGGTCCACAAATCATGGAGGCCGAAGCCCCCTCTATATATCTCTCCCGGGAGCCGTGTCTTGAGTGCTTCCATACCTCATGGAGGGATTGGACAAGAAGTTGTTAGTTCTGCCTCTGCAATAAGGCGCGTCTAGTGATTCTATTCATGGCCTCCTCAATATGTGCATTGACGCAATGATTGGTTCGTTGTGGTGGCTGCAAGCAATGAGATCCACATCTCTCGAGTAACGCCTTGTGCTTGCTATTTTTCATAGCCGTCGGCCCATCGGCCCATCTGGGCGCTTAAAATGAGATGCGATCTATTCCCAACGGTCGCTTCAATGTGGTGAGGGCAGTCCACGGCAGGCCAATCAGATGAACGCGCTTGATCCCAAATTATGGACCGCCTTAAGCTAAGAAGCGCCACACGGTCAAGAATAGTACTAGGTAGTACTTTTGGCGGTACAAGGGCAGCTAGGCAGATTGGGTACCTGACCAAGGTGGCCGTGCCTGGAGGGTACAATGAAGTAGCGGGTATGGCGGTCTCAATATCCTCAGCGCTTGTACGACGTGACCACCCGTGACAGAGGTCGCAGAACAGGTTGCCGAATTCGAGTGTCCACGGGCAGACTACACAGCGGCACGCTGTTGTTGGCTCAACGTGTGTAATACGCAGAGCAAAGGCCTTGAGGGCGGAAAGGGGCAACTCCACTTGTCTCCTGATCATTCTGTCCATGCGACAAGGAGATAATTCCAAACATTGCGACACCGGAACTGCTCAACTTCTAATCAGGGAACTAACGCACTGACTTGAGCAAGAATTCTGCTGCCCGTGTATTCTCGGCGTGGGACGTGCTCTCCGCCACAGTCTCCCAGACCTCATGCCCTTTCATAATACCTTCAAGCTCGGCCTTGACAACGGCCCAAGAATCGGCGCCTACAAGTAGGGCAAGTCTTAAAGGTGGAGTGATGTAATTCTTTTTGGATGCAAGCTCGTGGAGGACTTGAGCACGGACTGATGCATCACTCCACTGCACGGCGTTTTCTGCGCTGGTCAGGTATGCCCTGACCGCATTATATCCACAAGCTGGGTCCTCATAAGCGGGGTGCCGTGGAGGTAATACCATGTTCTGCGGAAAGTGGGTTGCAACAGCGCCGAGTTCTATTATGGTGGACTTGATGTTCCAGTCTGGGTGCATCTCTTTCGCAAGAGCATCTGTGAATCCTTCGAGGGCGAATTTGCTGGCATGGTAGAAAGCCGAACCAGCGGAACAAACCCCCCCCCAGGGGGGTTGGTTTCTCTCAGAATCGGCAGAGCCGCTTTGGTGACGTTGACGGCGCCCCAGAAGTTGGTCTCGAGCTGTGCCCGTGCATCGGCATCGGGTAGAACTTCAGTATCACCGGTCACACCAAACCCTGCATTATTGACCACAACATCTATGGAGCCAAACTTATCAACTGCAACCTGGACGATTCCGGCGACTTGGTCTTTCGAAGTTACATCGAGACGAAGTTTCAGGACTCTCGGGTCGTCAGGTAGGTATGAGAGTGTTTCGGGCTTCCGAGCCGTAGCTACAACGATAGACCCCGCGTCGTAGGTGTACTGTGCAAGAGCTTTGCCCAGTCCAGAAGAGCAACCGGTGACTATCACATTTAGCTCTCTCATTCTCTCTCTCTCAAAAAGGCATGCATACTCAACCAGACGTCCTCCTTTGCCATAGCTGTTATGCCTCCTGTGAACAATGTACAGGAACAACTCGAAACACAATAGTGTTAGGTTCTGACGTTCTTCTCACAGATAGCCACGTGTATATCTATTTTAGATCGCTGCGAACACGTTCTCGAACGCCCTCGTCTTTTAGGGTGGCAAAGGCCTGGTTGAGAGCCAATAAGAGATGCAGACCGATAAGACCAAGCTGCAACAAAGGGAGACACGCCAGTCATCGTCGAGGAATGGGTGTTGTGACGTGGCAGGTGAAGGAGAAGATGTTGAAGCTCGACATCGATCGGGCCTCTCCTCATTAAAGCCGTTCACGGCAAGTGCGCATGGGTGAGGAAGACATGCAAGATCGACCTCCAAGTTCTAGAAGAAACCTGGCTTGGCTGATCTCAATCTTCGTCAGAGTCATAATCGCCTAAACCCAGAGTAGGTGGCTTTGCAGGACCTGGTACTGGTGCTGGTGGTGATTTTGGTGTTGCAATAGGCTCGGTCCTGCGCACCAATCCGGGGATTAGTGGTTTCTTGATCTTTTTAATTCTCTCGAATGATGGATGCGGCTGCGAATGCTGGACGTGAGCAAGATGGCTGTTTGCGGGTGTCTGTTCTTGTTCCAGAAGCCTCGCTTTTTCAGCGTTGGCAGCCTGGAATGCTTTGCGGGCAGCTTCAGCGTCCTCTCGTTCTTGCCGCTCTCTCTGCTCTCTCTGGAGATCTCTCACTTGATTGAGAGCCTCCTCCTCCTTGCCACCTTTCTCGCCGCGCTCTATGCGTGCATTGCGCTGCATAATCTCGTCAAGGGCGTCTGCGACTTGCATCTCTCGTTTACTTTCTTCCATCTTCTGCTCCAGCTCCTCCATGGCGTTGCGTTCTGCATTTTCCTCCTCCTCGGCTTCCTCTCTCTCCAGTCTATCCAGGCGCTCCTCGTCAGTCTCTTTCAGCTCTGGATTTTGGGGGTCTCGCCATGACTCAAAGTTTCGTTTCGCGCCTCGTTCACAGGTGTAATCCATGTTCTTAGGGTCGGTCTTGAAGGTTATCTCGGAGGAACATCTAGTGCAGCGGATGTAGAAACGGTAGATAGAAATCGTCAAGTACTTCTCGTCGGTCGTTTCCTTCCGGGCGTTGAACTTGCGGCCCTTGTAGATATATTCGCCACAGGATGTGCATTTCATGCTGAAGGGAGCCATGAGGCGGACAGGGATGGTCTTGGGACCTGTCGGCCGGAGGTGTTTGGGGGTCCGAGCGATCTTGGAGGGATCGAACTCCGGAGGGTAGTACTTGGTGAGCACCTTTCGTTCAGACATGTCGACGACTTGCCAGATGGGAAGAGGGGTGCCTTGGCTGCCTTGACGGTGGAGGTGAAAGTGGGTGGAAGAACGAAATAAATCAGACGCCGCAGGCCAAACAATACTTTAAGTACCAGCCAAACCAGCAGCCAATCGGAGGTCGAGTTTTTCCGCGCCTCGCTCCCTCCCCACGTACGAGTATTGTATACTCTCTCTTTTTTGTAACAACCGCGCAGTCACGCCCACGGACGCAGTGAGAACAAGGCGAGATGGGTTTTTGGAAAGAGTGTTTCCAAGCGATTGCCCTTGCTCCGTAACCGTTCTCTTCCTCTTATTCTTACCTCTTCACCAACATTCCTACTGATGCATTTCCACACGTCCTTTCACGGTCACTATTCACCACAACAATGGACAAATACCTCCGAGTGTGGCGGCAAGACGCTCTCAACAAGGGCCAGCACGATGCTGCCATCTATATTGGAGACAAAGTCCTTGCTCTGACGAGTATGTGAGTTCACTCATCCAGCCCGTTGCCAGAGCTGATCGATTCAGACAATGACGCCGACGCCTTCTGGCTGGCTCAAGTCCATTTTGGCCACAACAACTTTACCCGTGCCCTGGCTCTACTGCTCCGCAAGGACCTGATCAACCGAAGTCTCTCGTGTCGATACCTTGCTGCCCATTGCTACGTCAAGCAAGGCAGATACGACCAAGCCCTCGCAATTCTCGGCGAGGAAAATCCTACCCACTTGATCACCGCTTCCCACAATGCCAGAAGAAAGCTGGCACATATCAATGGCCATTCCCAGAGGAATATCACACAAAGAGGAGGCAAAGCCCAGCGAGACAGGATCGAGTTCAGCGAAGAAAGAGAACGAGACAGAGAGTCAGAAAAGGAACTCAAATTCCAAGCGGGCATGTGCTATCTACGCGGCTTGTGTTTTGCGAAGCGCAATGCCTTTGACCGGGCACGCGACTGCTACAAGGATGCCGTTCGAATAGACGTGCAGTGCTTCGAGGCTTTTGATCAGCTTATGAAGAACTCCTTGATGTCTCCTTCCGAGGAGTTGGCCTTTCTCGAAGAACTCGATTTCGACTCGATACGCATCGAAGACCAGTCTCTGGCTCAGGAAGCCGCTCACTTCACCAAGCTCTTGTACACCACTCGTTTGTCCAAATATTCGGCCCCCGAAACCCTAGCAAACGCCGCTGAAACCCTCTCAACCCACTACAATCTGGCCTCCAATCCAGACTTGCTTTTGACTCAAGCAGAGACCCTCTACACTCAGTGTCGTTTTCACGATGCCCTTGCAATCACCACGAGCATCCTCAACTCGCAAAACAGCCCTGATGGCTCAGCCGACGCCTCATCAAGCAACACTAACGCCTCGCTCGGTCACAGTCCGCGCCTCTATCCCCTACATCTCGCCGTTCTCTACGAGACCGGATCCCACAACACCCTCTTCCATCTCTCTCACACTCTAGCAGCTCACGCCCCTCACGAATCATACACTTATCTGGCTATTGGCACGTACTATCTATCAACCTGCCGCATCCCTGAAGCCCGCCGGTTCTTTTCAAAAGCATCGCTCATGGATCCACACTCGGCTGCGGCGTGGATCGGATTTGCTCATACGTTTGCCGCCGAGGGCGAACATGATCAGGCCATTGCTGCATACTCGACAGCCGCAAGATTATTCCAGGGGAGCCACCTGCCCCAGCTGTTTCTAGGCATGCAGCACTTGGCTCTAAACAACATGCGGCTTGCTTGGGAGTACTGCCTCGCAGCATTCCAAATGAGTAGCGGCACACCCAACTCAGGCTCGGAGGATGATTTGGCAAACATGATATTCAATAACACTGCTAGTCTAGGTGGAGACCCTCTGGTACTCAACGAAATTGGCGTGATATTGTATCACCAGTCCAATCTGCCGGCGGCTGCAAAGCTATTCCACAAGTCTCTCCAACTCGCTTCAGAATTGGGTTGCAACATGACCGCATGGATCGCAACAAGAGCAAATCTAGCACATTCACTCAGACGAATGGGAAGATTTGAGGAGGCACTTGCCGAATTTGACGAATGCTTGAGAATAGCTACAGGGGGAGCAGCTCCTGCGTCAGCTTACGAGCCAGGACGCGGAATGACAGCCTTTGCCCATCTCAGTCTCGCCGGCACCGGCACAAGTCTCAGTTCTAGCGGAGCAGTTAGCGGCTATGACGAGCGTAATCTTATTGGAAGTATCCACACCAGTCGCGGTTTGGTCCTTCTCAGCATCGTGGGGCGCACAAAGGAGGCGGTAATGGCTCTTCATGAGGCTGTACGAGTCCTTGGTGGCGATGCCGGCGGTGGTGGTGTCGCAGGAACGTTGCTGAGTCGCGCGTTGCAGTTCTGGTCCCTAGAAGGGAGTCCGGCTCTCAACGGCCTCGAAGGCACATTACAGCAAGGATCACCTGAACCTACATCAAAAGTCGGCACAAGGTCGAAGCGTAGAGGAAACGAGGCTGCAGCATCAACCACAACAACGGGACGAATGAGTAACGAAGGGAAAATCGAGCAACGAATGGACGGGCATGCGGATGAGATTTTGAATGCTGCTTTGGGTTCTGTACGATAAAAAGGTGTTGATCGAGAAGACGTTGAGTTGTGCTTCTCTGGGTTTCGTTGCGTTACCACCTGAGCTCTAAGCTTCAGCCCCCCTATCGAGTACCAACTGTACTGCCGTGGTACAATGAAATGCAGAGTCTAATTCAGCAGCTGGCGGTAGAGGATTGATTTCTGGACTCAAAGGACCGGGATCAATGAAAAAAGAATATTACTACTATCGAGCCCTTGGATACCCGACCGAGGATTGTTTGATTTTGCTCTGCTACCTACAACCAAGAAACATGCACGCTGGTGGGCTACGCGGCATGACAAACCAAACAGGAAAAAGAAGCAAGCCACCCTTGCGCATTCATCCCCCTTTCCCGTTTCCCATTCCCTCCGTACCCCTTTTCTTTCGCTGAAGGCTCGTTCGTGGACGCATCAAGCAAGCACCAGCCATATGTCAGATCAGATTCGAGAGAGGCACACACGAAGCAGAATAGCCACCATACTCATGTTTCCCTTCCTTCTCGCCAGGTCGCATGCATATTCTCTCGCCAAACCTGCCCCGTTCTAGTCGGGAGCAGTATCATATTCCAATTGTGTGAAAATGATGATGAGATGAGGTACTGGACTGTCCTGTGCCGTAGGGGCCTTCCCCTCGCCCAAAAACGCCGCCGCCGAGTAAATTGAACCGCCGTCGCCCAACCCAATCGTCAATTCCCGTAGGCCATTTTCACTTGGTCCTTAATATTTCCCTATCGAGCCTCGAAGAAACGCCATGCTGTGAGCTGTTCAGACCCAGAAGACCGAGACCGAGACCGAGACCGCCTTAGCAAACTCATGAATGTATTTGAACAAAGACCCATACGCTGGAGAACACCCTGCACCCGTATCGATACCAAGTCGGATCCATTAATCCATTGTTGGGTGAAACTCCTTCACCAGCTTTTCTCTCCAAAGACTGCCATTTAAAGCCAAGGCATCCACAACCCATCCATTCCACTAAGCCGCGTAGGATCGGTCGCCTTACTGACCAAGTCCACTACGTTCTGACACGCAGGAAGGACACCTGTGACGCCTGTGGGAATGGCGTTTGAGGCAGCCGTGGCGGCACTTGCACTTCCTTCCCCCCCAGCCGCAGTTCCATTAGTACTGGCGGTTTGTGTTGCCGAAGAAGCGGTCGAAGGAAAACCGACACTGCCCTGTGTCTTCGCCAACGTCAGTGCGCGCCGCGTGATGAACTCGACATTCATCGCCACCAGCTCTCTCAAATGTGACCCTTCCATTTTCTGATCCCCTCCTTGACCACCACTTCCGCTAGATTGAGGCCGCCCAGCAGCCCAATTATACATCTCATCCCTCACAAAGATAGCAAGTTGCTGTTCCATTTCATATCCGTTATCCCCCTCAGCAAGGCACCGCGCGATTGCCATCAAGCTTGCCGTGAAGATCCCTTCGACGCCCAGGGGTCCCATGAGCGTTTGCAAGTTTGGAGTCAACCGGAATGGCACCTGCTCGGGATTATAGAACAACGCTCGACTTGAATTGAGATTGGGTAGCAGGTCAGACGCCCAAATATCCCCAGTCGCTCGAGAAATGGAGAATTTCATGGGATACCGCGCAGACATATGCATTATATATGTCATAAACGTGGTCGCCGCAAACTGATAACTGAATTGTCGCCGGAAGAGCCAGAAGTCTTCGAAAGAAAGGTACGTGGCTTGGAAATACTTCAATGCGATAGTGTTGGCGACCCATCTTTCCTGGATTGTGGTGAAGATTTCGGTCTTCATGATGGCAACTTGTTCAGGCGTTCTGGGATTTGTCTTCTGCTGCTCGGCGATGGTGCGTGATTTCTCGAGGACGAAGAGGATAGGGTCATCCCGGGACATAGTGTTGTGAGGAAGTTTGCGTACGTGGTCTTCATACACAGATTGGAGTGTCACATAGGAGGCGTCGTCCTGGACTAGCCGAATGTGCGGTGCTATTGGCACGAAGATGGGTAAGTGGAAGTATAGATTTCTGCGACGGGATTCCTTGCGCTTGGCCAGTGTCTGGTTGAAGATCCGGAAGAGTTGCACGATGCGTTCCTCGCGACGGACTTTGCCACCTGTTGGGTGCTGAACCGCAAAGGGATGCAGAGAACCGTCATGGCCGCGAATCGTTAGGCGGCGATGGCAAATGCTGTTTCCTCGCACAAGTTCGACGGTTGGCATAAAGCGCTCAATACGGACGAAGTCGGTGTTTTTGTCTTTGTGTTGTTGATACTGTCCAGGGACCTCCACCGAGTCGTCAAACTTGAGGAATTTGAATTCACTCAGATGATGGCTGTACGACTCCAACGGTGCCCATTGCTGCCTATGATCGAGCTTCTGTTCGAACTTGTCTCGCCACTTCCTTAACTTATGAATGTACTCATACATCGTTGGCTTGGTTTGGACAAAATCCGCCTCAAACGACTTGCGGATGTGAGCTGGAAGGACGGACTGGACGAATCGGGCAACGTTAGCTTCGGTCTGAGGAGGCAATTTGGCTCCTTCGGCATAAGTCATGGGCGCCCGGCTGATGTAGTGCAAACCGTCGTTTAGCAATGCAACAATAAGTCGATGAGCATCCTCGTCTGGCGGACACTTGAAATGCTTCGACAACTGATCTGTCATGGTTTCCATTGACAATGCAAGCAAGGGGAAAGCGGTCTTCAGGCCAGCCATGATCTCATCGGTAAAATCCCACGGCCTCTTGGGCTCTTCAGGCTTCTTATGAGCTTCTGTACCGTTCGCCTGGGTGGTATCGGCATCAGGCTCTTGCTTGGGTTTGGGAGACGATGGTCCATTGGCAGGAGCTTCGCCATTGGCTGTGCCGGGCTGTGAGCCGGCCTCCTTTTTCTCTTCCTGACTCTTCTGCTGCTTGGCCTTCTGGGCTTCATACTGTTTTTTCTTTCCCAGGAAATCTTCTCGTGTTGCACGCAGGTGATAGAACAATGCCTGCGGGAATCCTTTGGCGATCTTCACTAGCACTGCTTTGGCAAGCCGTGCCTCTTTATGCTCGAGGCTGCCGAGTAGTTGGGGAACAAACGTAGTCCAGTACCACACCGGCGTCTCACCCTTGAAGTCTTCAAACGCCTTCGCAATATGGCCCTCTTCGTCATCGAGGCTAAGTAACCACAATACTCGACTGAGCATCTTCCTTGATTTGGCACTTTTGTACAATCCAGCCGCTTCGAGATAGCAACTAACAGCGTTGCTGGCAGCTTCGATGTTGGTTGGGGTCTCCTTGAACTTGCGGTCGGAATACTGGCCCCATTCCGCCCATGCTTTCGGTAGACGAAGATCGTAGTAGAGAGCTACGCCAAATGCTTCGTTCGCTTCTTCCGCGTGTTGAAGCTTTGCCAGAAACATGCCTTTGAGCGTATAGAACTCAGCCTTCTGTTGCGCACCAAAATAATTGAGATTGGTATTGTTGATTACGTCAAGACCACTGTTCAACTCGGCCATGTTCTGATAATGGCACTGGGCTTGTTCTTTCAACTTAAGAAAAGCCTCTTGGATCTCGATGTTGGGCAACGTGTAGATCCTGCCAAGCTGATTGATACATACTTCGGGCATTTGGTGTTTCCGTGCAACATGCGAAAACTTGTTGATAATCCAGGCTGTTTCATGGTAACCCCGGAATGCATATGAGTTGTTGCCAACGTTGTTTCCGCCTTGAGGAAGAAGAGACAGGTACGTCGAGTTCACAAGCTGGAAAACGTGCTGACGCCAGGTAACCAGGTCTTGCCACGCATTGATATCGTCCCAGATGTTCGGCAGCCGGTCTCTCCAGGCCTGCAGGAGAAGCTTGAGCTCTTGTGATTTGCTGTCAAGATTTCGCTCATTGGTGCCCATGAGACTGTCGCAAATAACGCTAGCGTCATGAAGCTCGACCAGCTGCTGGAAATTCTGCAGGATGGGAATATGAGCATTTGTTATACGCTTGGGAAGTTGATGCCATTTGCGGATGGAGAGCTGGATGGCCTCGTCGCAGACATGTTGGAATTCGGCACGCGACATCTGTTTGGAATTGTATCGTAGTAGTGCCATGAATGCTTGGAAAAAGGTTCGTCTAGGTGTCGGAGCGTCAGAAACGGACTTGATCATTGCATCCAGTTGATTCCGATTCTCTTCGCCAGTCCAAGCTTCATAGTTCCTCCAGGCCGATTCGAGAAGAAGATCATTGAAGTTTTCGTGCTTTGCAAATTCGCCTAACAGATCCCACTGTTGGAGTTTCTGGGCGCAAATCATCCAGTGATCTTCCCACAAGTAGTATTCTCCTTGAGAGAAAGGCACAACACCAGTTCGTGCTTTGACTTGTGCCGACTCCCAGAGTTGCTGGGCTTTGTCCCAGATTCCATGCTGCTCATACGAGAGCGCGGCGTTCGTTTCCATAAACTTGCACCGTCTTCTCCAGGCTCCATAGAACAGGTCATCCTCCTGGAGCCCGGCATAGACTTCAACTAGAGCATCGAGATTGCTCTCACGAACTGCTGGGGTGTCGATAAGTGGGTCAATGGTGGATTCTTCCAATGAAATAAGCGCAGTGTACCATGCATCATAAGTCCTACTCAAAAATTTCATGACGTGAGGAGGCACTTTGAACCGTGGTTTGGCTCGAACTGCTCCCTCAAGCAATGCTTGAACGACGTTGGGGCGCAGATTCAGTTGTCTCTGATGATATTCTCGGGTGAGGAGGGTGACCATTCCTTTTTCGAGGTCAAGACGCTCGTCCCGGTTCAGGGCAGACCAGCAGAGAGGGAATAGTTTGACCCAGACATCGTATGCAACATTGTCGTCAATATGCTGCAACTGAGTGAGAGGTTCAAGAAGGTCACGGACTTTTACCTCATGAATCTCTTGATTGAACCGGCGCTGTGCAACAACAAGAGCGTCGAGGCTGTCTTCGATAATTGCATCGTCTTTTCGTTGCTCAGGACTGACAAGGTTGAGGCTGAACAACTGAGACATGGGACAAACTCGAACGTCTTCTGGGTGGAGGCGAGCCGGCATCGACATTTCAACAGAGCCCATGATGAGATGTGAGGCTTGCTTCAACCAGAACGAATCTGCCAATGTGTCCCAATTCTGCAGGGTCAACACGTAGTTGAGCCGATAACTCGCGGTTTTGGACAAGGCGCGGTTAAATATGTTCATGAAGCGATTTCGCATCTCCACATCTTTTGCGCGCGTTCCGATCAAGAAAGCATGCTCCAGCCTCACAGTCAGCTCCGTCCGCGTTACCGTGGGGTCCTCGTAGATCTTGAACACGAGTTCGAGGAAGCGCTCAAGAAGATTTTGAGTGGGCCACTTTTCGAATATGAGCATCTTATGTAGCACGGCCGTCTTCTCCTTAAGCGTCGGATATGGCTCGGTCGAGTTAAACACCCACTTCTCCACCATGTCCAAAACTTTGCTGCACATTTCGACGTTGAAGGATTTCTCAACGAGTGAGGCCAGAACACTAAGGAACGGTCGTCGCTGTTCATTGAGTTCTCCCATGCGGGATGATAGTATATCGATGGTTTTCTTGATAAGATCAACGCCGAGCGCAAACTCGTAAGGATCCATCAATGGCTCGCCCAGACGCCAACCTTGGGGAGGAGGGCCAGGCGGAATCATATAAGCGTTAATGTGCTCCTTTGCCAGTTTCTGCTGCAACGCTTTCATCGCCCCGTTGATATGGTCGTCCACATCGGCCGGCCGTACCAATGAAAGAGTCCACAGGTTATTAATACCTGAAATGTAGCTGCCATTTGACAAGGCTTCACCAACCATAACCTTAGAATATCGGGTCGGGAAGTCTGAAGGTGGTGCGTCCAAGTCCATTGCGTCTGCATCATCCGTTTTTTGTGTTGGAACCGCCTCAAGCACTCGTCGAACCAATGGAAGAGACTTATCATCATCAGTCACCAGGTGCAGGCAATCTTGAATTTCGGGTTCTTCCATCTTCAGCGGCTTCTCCAATAGCTTCTGGATCTTCTCCATATGGTTAATGATCCACTCATTCGTCTTTGTGCTCAATAGGATTCGCATGACCTGTAGAGCATTGACCATGCAAGTCAGATGTTTCTCCTCCGCCTTGTCTGCTTTTTCCCCACTTAGAATCGGATCGAGCAGCTTCTCGTAAAGACCAACATCAACATCTGTCCACAGATTGGGTGCCAAAAGATCTCGAAGGAGCTGAACGCCCTTTTTGCATATGTCATTTGACAGAGCCTGTTGCTGAGCCTTCTGCATGGTCTTGGCCTTGAGCTCTGCGGCCGGCACGGGAAAGCGTTCCGGCAAAGAAGTGATGAAGGTAATCATATACTTTACAACAGCCGTGCGAAGCTCAAGCGGAATCACGTATTCGCTCTTCTCCTTGGCCGGTGGTGGCGCCAGCTTCTGATCCCCAACCGTATCTCTCTTGCGTGAAGGCGTCAAGTCAGCTCCAGTCTGGGGCGGAGACGCCGCAGAGACTCGTCGGCTTTCCCATTGCTGAATCAACGAAATTAGGTTCAAGGCGAGTTTTTTGTTCTCGTTGGAGGGGTTTGGTGGAGGAGCAAGTTTGTGGAGCATCTGAATCATCGTCGAGATGAACAGTTCCCTCGACTCATAGAAGAGATCGGGCTGACGCACAATGAAGTTGAAGATGCTCTGAACCTGTTGCAGGTTTCCTGTCTCTTCGTTCAGGATCTTGCGCGGTAACCTAGCCCAGGATGGTGCTCTCTTGTCTCCAGGGGTATTGCCACTGACGCCTATCCTCGCTGGCAGTACTGGAGCCAGCACTTCCAAAGCTTGTGTAACCAAAGTTTTGCCCTCATTTTGGTGAGCCTTCAATAGCTGATTGTAGATCTGCACAGCGATCTTTGGAGGAGTGTCATAAGACCTGATGAAATAACATATGAGGACATAAGCTGCGTACTTATTGATGACATCTTCCAGTTTGATGTGGCCCCAAGAATATTTGATGATGTCTTTTCGATCCTCTGAAACAGCATCTTTGTGGTATTTCAGGATGAACGCAGAGAGCTGCAATGCTTCCATACGAGTATGGTCCACACCTGGTTGAGATGAGTCGTCGGCCGGATCAGGAGTTGCAGGTTTCCATAGACGCTCCAAAAAGAGATTGAACAACTTGCTGTCTGCTAGTGGCTCGGCCTTGCTCTCCTCTTGACGGATGTTCTGCACATCTCTTGCCATAATTGGATTGACCACGTTGTGAAACAGGAACGTCTTCACCTTGTGAGGTTCAGCTTTTTGCGAATAAACGTCGAGACATCGCTCGATAATATTGTACCGATGGGTTGCAGAATGATTAGTGATGATGGCGTCAAAGATGTACTTCGACAGCTTCAAGGGAGTCTTTATGGTACCCTGAGCAGCCGAAGAAAAGAGCTCGATCATGAAGTTGAGGTCATCTGGCGAGGATGTCAAGTATTGTGTCAATACATCCATAACTTGGTCTCCGGTTTGCTCGGCACGCAGGCGTTGTGAAGGTTGCAGCTGATCTTTGCGTAATTCTCCCTCGATTTCTTGGCCGGCAGTCAAGATCTTGGCTCTGAGCTGCTCCTGATCGCGCAGCCAGTCTCTGGCCGACTCAAAACTGCAAATTGAGTGTACGATGTAGATCCCGTTGATTGCCGCTGTGTGGCGCTCTTGCGTTCCCTCGACGTCGAAGGCAGCCTTGATAAGCGCTTCTGTGTCGCTCATGACAGCATCGCGAATAGTTGCGCTAGATTCCGACCTCAGGATTTGCGCAAAAAAGCGACCGTACTTCTCCTCTTGAAGGCGCGATTGAAAGAACGACCACGTCTCCTTGGGATATTTGTCGAGATAGAGTATGAGCGGATGACGGAATGGGCTAGCGACAGTACGGCGCAGTTTTCCTTCCAGATCTAGGACGCTGTTGACCAAGTCTCCCATAAAGCTAGTAGCAGCAGGGGGAAGGAGGTGAAAAATATTGAATATCGCGGTGACAATCTTCATCTGTGGATTTTGTTCTATCAGCCCAAAGGACACTTTTTGCAGTAACTGCTCGTCAGCGATGACTCTCATATGTTCAAGTAATCGAGCGCCTATTTCAACTTTGAAATAGTTGGTCAGCAGAGTCAGTAATCTCGCAAGGCCTTCCAGTCCAGCGACAGTCAGTCGCTTCGAGTCTTGGAGATTCATCAAGATAGGCCTCAATCCATTCTGGAGCAGGTCCTTTGGGAGCTTCGAGGTCTGGACCAGCACTTCCTTCAGGCCAGCGTTGGCAGCCTCGATGATTTCGGGTGATTTCGAGTAAAGCAGTTTGAAGAAGACGGTAATAATCCGGGCTCGGCTGGAATTCTGCGGACCATTTGCAAACTCTGGCAAACTCATGGCAATGGAAAGGAGCTTCAGGCATGAAACACGCAAGTTGACAATCAGCTGAGCATTGTTGTATTCGTCAGGTTTTGGGTGGAGGATCTCAGAATCCGCGTCTGCGAGAGCGAGTGACTCCATCATGAGTCGGTTGAGCTGGTCATTCAATGGGACGAGATCATGACCTAGACCCAAGCAGTATGTAATGGCGTCGATAAAGCCAGTTTGGGAGAGGAAGGGAAGAGCTCGAAGTGGTTTGTTGAAGATCGGTGGGAGAAATCTTTCCTTAACAGGGGCAATCAGCTCATGCACCTCAACCCCCACAACTTCTGCCATAGTCGAGAAGGCATGTTGCGCTGTCTCACGTGCATGCGTGTTCATGTGAGAGAGTTCCAGACTGAATGTTACAGAAAGGGCGTGGATAGTGCTCCTCTCGTTGGCGAGCATCTCCCGTGTCTGACCAGCACAGCATTTCCGAAGAATGAAATCCAGTGTTTCTTGGGCAGTAATCCGGGTGCTTGCTGGGACCTCTTGAGGCGTGTCTTTGATCACGAAAAGCAAAGCTTTGACTATCTCAAGTTGCTTACTGTTGAGGAAAGGGTTGCCCAGGTTGAACTTCTTGACCAGAATCTGTATTCCCAAAGTAGCGCCGGCCTTGGTAAACCACTCCACCTCGCGGCATCTGTGGCAGAATGTCTGAGTAAGGTGCGTGAAGAAAGGCAGTTTAGCCGCCTTTTCTTCACTGCCAAAGATGGTGCGAGCCGTGTCAAGCACGGCTAGCATCGATGCTTCGGCAGCCTCGCGGATGACGATGTTGTCTGAGGCCAGGCAATCACAGATAACATCGCCTAAGATGCGGGTGCTGAGATGGACCGCACCTTCACCCAGATTGACGTCGAATTCTTTGGTTCTTCGGCCAGAATCGCACAGAGCTTGCCCGAGTTCCACAACACTAAAATGACGCGATATATTCTGAATGAATGCTTCGGCCTGAGACTTCAGATCCGGGACAGCCGTTGCTGTGAAGCAGGCCTTAAGGAGCTTCTTCAAGTTCTCTTCCTGATCTCGACGTTTTTGCACCGACTTTCCAAATTCGTTTTCAGCCAGCATGTCGGCATATGTCGAAATCCGCCGCGAAAGGAGGTCGTTTGCCTGAAGTCGAAGGAGAGCCGCGAGATCGTCTGGAAGATGGTCGTGGCCGATGAACAGTTTCACCTGGTTACTGATGTACTTAAATGACTGCTGCTTGTAGTAGAGATCTAATGCCTTCGTATTTGTGCTTTTAGCTGTCTCAGTGAGTTTCCGAATAGCTAGGTCGACGCCAGTATCCAAAGGGAAAGCTCGATCGCGGCTGGTCTCAAGAAATCGGATGTCAAAGCTGGGTTCGTCGTCAGTGTAACGCCGATAAGACAGGCGATGCGGATGGTTCAGGAATTTTCTATTGCGCCCCCCGAGTTTTCCAAGGATGCGCATCGTCGTATGGGAGTGAAAATGTTGGTACGGCTGAGGCTTCAGGTGCTCAAACAAGGCAGTCATCAGATCATCCATGATCGGTGCCATGATCGGATCCAAGTAGTCTGCTGTTAAATTGTCAACGCAGAGCTCGAGCGTTCTAAGGCCTTGCCCAACAAGGTCGGGGCCAGCCCGAAGAGCCACGACCAGGGGTCTCATCAAATGATTGAGATGCGGTAACAAATGGCTGAGTCTAGCCGGTACAGTTAACGTCAATTCAACGTACAGATCCCGGTCATGCGGATCCCTAGCGCCTTGGAGAAGATGATTGAAAGTTTCCAGCAGCATTTCGAGCAGTGGCAAGATTTCTTTGTAAAGGAGTTCGAAGCGCCCACCACCAATACTCCGGAATAGGGACCGAAGAAGAATGAAGTAATGGATAGGTTTCTCTGCTGTCACCGACAGCTGCACGCATTGTGTGATAATCTTCGTGATGTGCGGAAGCAGAACTTGCTCATTGTGCGTGGAGAACAGCGTGACGGCCATAAATGACAACTTGAACATCCTCAATAATATCGAGGATAGGACAATGTCTGACGATCCGACCTCAGGTAATTTGTTCATTAGGTACTGAAGGACCATCCCTGCAAATGCCGGTGAGGTGGCTTCGCTAGCAAGGAAGAATTGGGGGAGATGTAGCAGCGCGGTATGCTCAGACATTAGTTCATGGAGGTAAGGGATCTCAGCCTGGAAGACTTCATGGAAGGTGGCTGGGTCGATGCAGTGGAATACTGTCCCAAAGCTTTCTAGCAACTCCTTTTCCTCTCGCGTCATTTGTGCCATTGAGTGGCTGGCCATGAAGTCAACTGGAGAGGAATACTGCGTATCTGGTACTGGAGCTTCCGCACTATAGTAGCGAAATACCCGTGCGCCTTCGTGAAAGAGCTTGGTAACAACTCGTGTTTCCTCAGCGTTGTATCCAAAGGAGACTTCGTTCCAGTTGATAGGAATGCTGGCCTGGTCTACGTTCAGACCTGGAGGATTGCATGTCTTCAGCTGATAGAACATATTCTTGAGGCCATTGACAAGGTTCTTAAAGAGGAATTTGTTGTCGTTGACCGGGTCGGCACCTCGCTCTCGCGGATTCGAAGTCTTAATAGGAGTGGCATTGAATATGTCCACTTCGTCCCAGTCCGGAACCTGGTCCTTGTCATCCATATATGTCTCTGTTTGATTCTCCTTGAATTTGTCTCCATATTGGCGGCTCAACTTCACAGCGTTCTCATATTGATAATTCATTGCGGCAAATTTGTCGCCGATTGCATCAAGAATCATGATCAGGAAATATCTTGCCTCCTCCTTATTCTCCAGCTTAGTGATGCTTTCGGCCATGTTGAGGAGTAATTTTGCGCTCATCGTTTGGAAACTTGTCCCCGGGAAGTTGTCATGGAGGTTCTTCGTGTACACTTCGATTGTCCGCCGTATCTGATTGCGATCCAACGAGTCTCGCACGTGATGGAGAAGATCTGCAAGCATACTATATGCCAATGGACGCATGCTCTCATACACTGTAAGACCATCACCAATGAGGATGCGTTCGTCCAGTAACTCGTCGATCTTGTTCAAGAAGATTTTGCGATAATTGAAATTGATAATGTGCCGTATCGCAACCAGCAATTCTTTGCGAGTGCCAGACTTTTCCCTTGGGCAGTCTTTCAACAATCTAACAACAACACCCGGCAGAGTCGGCAAGAAGTCTGTCAGTTGATTTGCGTATACCCGGAGAAGGTAGGCCAGGAAACTCATAGTCTTGACCTGCGCGGTGATAAAATCTCCGAATGCGGCACGGTTCTTGATCTCTTTGCTGACACCGGTGAATATAGTTTTATTGGCAGCCGCCTCAGCGTGCGCTTTCTCTTGCGCTTTTGCCTGCAGCAGGAGAATTCCCTTGATCGAGGGCACAAACTTTTTGACATTGGCAGCCACCATACTCCGATGCGCTTGGAATATAGAAACGACAATGATAGGACATTCCGACAGGACCTTGAAGGATTGCATACCTTTTGCCAGGGGCGCGTGCTCTTTCTTTTCCGTTCCTGGATCCGACACTGTCGTGGCCGGCGAGCCGGGTCGTGGGGACTGGAAGGTCTGGCTTTGAAGATTTGACGTCGAAGATGAAGCTTGATGATGAGGTGCAGGAGAATCGAAGGTATCGCGGACCACCTGTTCCATCAACTCGAACATCTCTTGAATGAGGTCGAGGAAAGGCTGGACTTTTGAAGCGGTGGCAATGGGTTGGTGGCGTTCGAGATCCATGATCGTCTTCAGGCATAGTACAGCATTATCTTCATTTTCTACTCTCACCAGCTCCATCAGCATTTCCACCATGTCCAAGGCAAAGGGTTCGACTTCCGGCAGCTGATGTTGCAGTCGGTGCAAGATCTCGAGAATCTGGTTTCGGAGTATGTGTTCGAAGGAGGTCGGGTTCAAGTCTGGTTTCCCTTCCAAGATCTTCTTGAAGACGGGCCATAACTTGGTCAGGAATTTCGTATAGACGCTCGAGGGTGTACATAGGGATTCAATAGAGTCGCGAAGCTCGGTAGCCACGTTCGATTTGGTCCGCGTATCTGCGAAAGGATCAGAGTCAGTTCAGTTTGGAGAAAGCCGCATATAGCAGGTACGCGACTTGCCAATCTTTGGATCACTGAGCCTCGCAACATAGACATCGATCTTCTGGAAGGCATCCATGGTGATGTCGTTCCTAGTCTACCCCCCGATTGGTCGAGGAAGTGGAAAGGCCGGCTAAGCGTAGAGAAAGAGATGTATCGCAGGGTTTGAGCGCCTTCATAAGGATTCACCTTCCCAAAGGCCCATTTGCAAATGCGCGAATTTGGATCCGATCGCAGGAGTAAAATAGTCGCAGCGGCAGGCGTGCAATGGAAATAATTGGTCGCTAGAAGAAGATGTTAAGACGAAATTAACTGAACTCCCTGCAACAATACGAAACAAGAATGTAAAGAGAAGAAATGGGTGTAGGCAAGTTGCCTTGTTGGCCCGGGGTGCCTCCTCCGACCAAATTTGTATGGAGATTCTGCGGAGAATAGAGGCGCGAGGTAGAAAAGTGAATGCGAGGGGGGGAAGTTGCTTGCCTCGACCATGCAGATCACGTGGAAGCGCCAGTCCACGAAAGGGATAGTTGCCGTCAAGTTAAGCCAATCATAATACAGGGTGGACATGACAGTGGGCTCCCCTGGAGTGGAGTTTAGCGTGGCCTCGACTGCAGCCTTAAGAAGGGCAAAAAGGGCAAAAGAGCATTCCGAGCGAACAGTCAACGAGCCGATATATCAGAAGTGAAGATGAAGACATTTCTTTACGATTCCAGCACTGTCTTTCTCTCGCTCCTTCTTTCCACTCGGTAGGCGCTTTTACCGCCGCGTTGCTCGTATCTTCATTTCAGAGGCCGAACATGTCGGTTAGGCCTCGTAGTACTCTATCATTGACGGGACATCGCCAAAACCCAACGCGAAAATTCACTGTGTTGACCGGGTATCTGAATCCTTTGCATGGTGGACCCCAGCTCGAAGTAAACCAAAACTTCAATTAAAGCCGACGCTTGCTGACGAGTCACAATGAACTTCGGTCCACTCATTCATAGCACGCTGCCACCACCAGCAGCCCAGTACTAGCTCGTGTCAATGCTGCGACACGCTGCTTCCGTGTCGTTGAATATGAGGCATTTGAACTGTTCGATGAAAATCGATTGACCCTCCAGAATGTGTCCGATGTCTCCTTGACTTGCCATCCAAGCTGGTGTGAGACCGTCGAGATCTTGTCTGGCCATGCGAGTCTGCGCGTCGCCTCTGGAGATTCCAAAGCCATGTCAGAAATAGCCATCAACGTCACTATAATGAAAGAGAATGTCTTAGCCAATATGGAGATGAAAGGCGGTGACGGAGGTCTTGATGAGTTACGTTGTGCGAATGGAGACACGACTTACCGACGATGGTTTGATTGACGACGACTCGTCATGCAACTTTAGAGCGTCCAGCCTCTCCTGGTTGTCCTGCGCAGCATCTGTCTCTGGCACTTCCTTAATGCTAGGGGTCGTCGGTGGCTTCGCTAGTCCGGCCTTCATGCGGTTTGCCTGCTCAGTGAGCTTCGCCCATTTTGCCTCGCGTGCCTTCTCTCGTTGAGCAGCAGTGCTCTGCATTTCATTGTAATCATGCGAACATTCGTCGAACAGTTGAGGATTGATCTCCATGAAGAGTTTCATTGCATTGTACACCATGCCATGTATTGTGCTGACCACTGATTAGCCAAGTGGAGGTCGAGGAAAGCATACATACCGGTTCCAATGACCCTTTGAATTCTCATACAGCGGAGCAAACATGATGGGGAGGATGGTTTCGACGTTATCACTGACGAGGTTGCAGAAGTATTCATTGTTCCAAAAATATAGCGCACGCTCTGCCACCTGGAAATGAGGACTCGCGACGGATTTGGCCAATTGGTTGAAAAGAGGTTCCTGAACTTTGGCAAATTCTTGCGGATCCATGACCTCGAAAATATCCTCGACTTCGTTCAGGAACATCACTTCCTTGGTGCTGTTGACTTTCGGCCAATAGCGTAATAGACCAAGAACAACCTAGAATACTGTCAGCATCCCCAGAGCCTCATGAGTCCATGATGACCTACTTCTTCTGTCAACGCCGCGTCTTTCTCCAGAAACTGGACGATACAGTATGCCAATTGGGGATGATACATGCTCAAACTCTTGACTTTGTGAAGCGGAATAAGAACCCTAGTCAAAAAGAGCTTGTGCTCTTCTTTCAGAGGGAGAGCAAAGCCGTTGATGATTGAGCCGAGAATCTCGAGAAGCTCGGCTATGCCGTTGAACCTCTCCGTCTCGTACGTAAACTGGAAGAAGACATTGTTGATGGATCTTCGAATGTAGGACCGAAGATTCAAGAATTTGCCGTAGATCCGGTGAAGTGTTGTCTTGAGAAAATCCCTTTCCCTTGGGTCTTCCGAATCAAACAGCTCGAGTAACTGAAGCACAAAATGATGATCAATGTAGGCTTTAGCAATGTTTGTGTTGAAGTCTTGACTTTCAATGAAACGCAAGAAGAACTCATAGACGACTTGAATGTGAGGCCAAGCCACTTCAAGGACTGGTTCATCTTCCTCGGGATCAAATGCTTCACCCTGTGGATTGACAGGAGGAGGGACAGGGCGGAAAAGGTTCTTGCTAAACATTTCGACGACTTTCGGGTACATCGGCTCGGTTATGACCGATCTGTTGTTGGCAACATAATCCAGAAGTTCGTGAAGGGCCAATCTCTTGATTTCTTTAGATTTCATGTCGGCGGTCTGGTCATTGAAGTCGAAGATGATGTTACACTGATCGATCTTCTGCATGAATAACTCTTGTCGTCGGTTGGGAGGGACTTCATGGAAACCCGGCAATTTCTCCAGATCACGAGCTCTTTGGTCTGATACATCAAATCTCGAGGAATGCTGTCTCTTGGGAGTGCGGACGCCCTCAGGCACATCTTTCGGTGTAGACTGCAATCGGTCGAAGAGGAGGGATTTCTGACCAGCCTTGGGAGGTGCAAGGTCGCCAGGCATCGTTTCAGTGGCACCAGGTCCGGGAATGTGAGGAGCACTTGGGCTTATGATGACGCTTGGAGCGATGTGATGACGGCCCGCGGCAGTTCCAGGTCCGCCGGGTCCATGACCAGAGCCTTGCGACATGTAATGGGAAGCCAGCGAGCCTGACCCTGCGGCAGAGCTAGCATGATGTTGAGCGCTTCCGTGGTTGGGTGTGGCGCCCTCGAGACCCGCGCCCTTGTTCCGCAAATCATTGAGATTCGTCGACGAGGAGGTCGGGGTTGCGGTGTTAGAGCTATTGGGAGATCTAGAATCGCTACCGGGGAGCGTGGTGGATGATGAGAGCGGAGATGCGGTGCCTGAGTTATTCGCATCTTTCTTCTTGGAAGACTTGTTGCTGTCTTTTGCCCTCGACAACTGCTCATGCTAGAACATCAGTGAGTGAGAGCGTTTGGATGGGGACGGCACAAGACGCGGGTATGAGACTTACCACCCTCTGCCTGAAACCTTTCATTTTGCCAGACTCTCTTCGATAGGTATTGGATGTTTTTACACACCAATAATAACAAGGACGTTTGTCGTAGTCGATGCGCCGCCTTATCGATTCTAGGAAGCCACGAGGCTGTTACGTGCGTTTCATCCGAGTCACAAGCTCCGGCTCGACTTCTCAGTAGGAGGCGACGGGTAGTGGTGTCGGAGAATACCAGATCAATTCGACGGGATGCAGTTATGCCGGCAACTTCCTTCTCTTCTATCAATTGCTCATCATTGGGAGCAGCCCTGGCACAGAAGAGGAACAACAACACGGTAGGCCGGTGGAGGGAATGGTAGACGGAAGCTGGGGAGGGTTCGGTTGAAAGACTGCAAGGACTCTAACTCGAGCACGGCGGGAGGCGGGCAGAAAGAATCGATCTATGATCAAAGACGGCGAGAATGGGGGTGGCTTAATGATTTCAGTGCATTGAGAAGGGCATCCATTGAACAGAAGTCGAGGTGAGGAGTAGTCGAGTAGTTGTGCGCAGCGCAAGGTCAAATGCAAGTCAAAGGTGTAGTCGCAGTCGCAGGTTGGCGGGGACGGTGCAGTGTTTCGGTGTCAGTACGCGGCCGGCTTGAGGTGCAATTTAGCAAGTTAGGCAAGGCCAACTTGACCCAGTGGTGCCTGTGGGTGTCAAAGGGGCCTATTAGCCTGGCCACTAGGCTTAGCCAGCTACTGTTTAGGCGGGCGTCACTCTGTTTGGGTGCTCGGAAGAGTTGCCTGGGGTGATTTCTCTGAGATATTCAGTGTACCTGTACCTCGTACTGACCTGTACTTTGTATGTACTCGGTACCGAGTACTCAGTTACCCACTGTTGCTGCCAAGCCCATTGTTAAATCAAGATTCTGTTTCATCAATTCTGTCATGGGGTCCAAAGATAAACCGCCTCCCGAGTCATAAAGGATATATCACCCGAGAGACGAGCGTGAACCAAAACCTTCATGACCCAAGGCACTCTGGGCACTTCCTTGCAACTACCGGCCTTGGTCTTGCCTTCCCCGCGTCACACAAGGTGAGACGCTTGTCCGCTTGTATCCGACAGCTATTGGACCAGTGACGTGAGGTGCGATAATATGACAATGAGAATCGGGCCTGACTAAGAATACAGCTACAGCTCATCGATCAACCACATCATATATCTAGCTTCCCATCCCAGTAGTCAGAATGTCAAGGGACCGACGAATTGCGCCTTGGTTCCCGGTCCCAGCTACCCCGGTTCTTTCTGTTGAACATCCCTGCATTGTTCAGAATGCGGAGAAGGCCATTCGCATGCTCGGGGGGCCTACAGAGATCCTGCAAAGTCTTGAGCCTGGATGGGACAAGCCGCTGGGACTCAAGTTTCAGCCCGATGACCCAAGCTGTCGTGCAGTGCTGTCCTACAACAAGCCAACCAACAATCTGCTACTTAAAGTAACAGTACCCGGAAGAACAGGCAGGAAAAGAAAGCGAGGTTCGGATGAGCCCTATTTCGAATATTCTACAGATTCGCATCCCCGAAGAGACGTCAAATACCTCCTTCGCTCACTGAGGGACAATCGTGAACGCTACCGGGCTGAGATCGTCGGTCCGATTGGCTCTACACACGTCTGGCGTACGATGCCGGACTTCATTTACACATCTAGAGGATCTCCATTTTTGAGCGAGATACATTCCAAAATTCTTCCTCAACAGTACCCACTGCTCAAGCAATGGTCTTTCCCTCAAACTTCTGTTGAAGCAGATACAGAGCTTATTCCTCCTCCGATGCTCTCCACGCAGAACCTCCCAGTCAACTCCATATATCGTCAGAATCCTGCCGCGAAGGCCACTTCCGAACCGCACACAGCAAAACTGGCAGTGGACGATCCAGAGACACCTACACAGTTTTCCACAAGTCAGGAGCAACGAGACGATAAGGAGGGGTCTGATAAGCTCACCACTTGAGCTTGCCAGTCCGCCACAACCGCCTTGAAGCTAGCACAGGCGGTCCAAGGTTCATGTATAAGATTTTTGAGAAAACAAACCGCTTTGCTTGTGCTGGCCAATACTTTCAGTAACTACTAATCTGTCCAGCTCGGGAGCTCATTATGCCTGCGTCTTTGCCACTTGTTCAGAAATTTTGCAGACGCTATTTGCTCGATTGACATGTTCCGCTGCCATGTCGCTGCAAATCCTTTCGGTGATGAGCGTCTGGCATGATAGATCCTAGCCGGAAGAGAAATTAGGATCTCAGAATGTAACAAAAGATTACACGTCAGCAGACAGCTGAGCAAACTGAAGAAATGCCATACAGGAAACTGGCGCGCTCGACCTACCAGGCCAATCCCTACTTGGCAAAATTTTGGTGCTCAAATTCAATTGAAGTGTCCTCATGCTGTGTACTTCGTGATAATGATGATTAATCGTCCAGCAGAATCACGAGGAGCATAGCAATAACCAAACCCAGAAATATGATGTTGGGAGTCAAGTTATGGTTTTACTTGGCGTGTAACCTGTTTTCCAATTATAGAGAATAGTCAGTCTCGGCCTCGAACTTCTGAAAAGGTCATTGCGACGATCCCCTCGGAAGCCCCGTTGCCGCCGTTCAACTTGTCCTTTGCCCCGGCTACGAAGAAACCCGGCGAACTTGCTCGCTCGGTGGCATGTTAGTCAGCAAGCCCCCTGACCGTCCGCCGAGTCAGATAAGTCTTGGCCATCTTGGCGCAGACCGACCAATCATAAAACGTCCCTGAGACGTGCCGAGCATGCCAATTCCTGGCGCCGATGACTCTCTTGAGAGCCCCGCTTATCCCGCCCTTTTTCCTAGGACATGCTTATCACTTGATCATTCCGCAATCCTGTCAATGCACTGAAGCCTGTCGCTGGCACTGTCTCCACGATTGAAGACGATGGCCACGGATTGCCGACCACCACTTCAGGCTATCTCGCCCGCTTCGACGAACAAAACTTCGATATCAGGCCGCCGGCATCATGGCTACAAAAAGATCCGATGGAAAAAGTACGATCCCAGCAAGAAGTCTCCAAACTCAGCTCCGGATCAGTTTGTACAGTGGCAACCCCCGGACTCAGCACGAGACGAAGATCAGGAGGAGACTGTCCATCGCAAGTCGAAATCCAGTGACGCGAGACAAAATCCGCATGCGAAGGCACTAGTCTTGGCTTCTCCAGTTGAGCCTCTTCCACTGAACGGAACGCGCGAGGATCCATTCCTAGTCCTGCCCATCAAATCAACTGAAACGGTCCAAGACACCTTAGACTACTACATCACCATCTGCAAAGGCTTCAACAACAAAAAGTCGGTCGTCCCTGGCCCGGTCAATCCTCATCTATCGCTCTTACTGCCTTATGCACTTAAGCATACCATTCTGTTTGAGTCTATCATAACAGTCTGTCGAGCATCCATCCTCATTTCGCTTGGACGACCGATATGGGAAGACTACGCCTTCGTTCACCACCGTGGCAGCGCCATAGCAGGTCTTAATGAAAAGCTCAAATCGAACGAGGCTACCGACGATGCAGCCTTGCTAACCGTTACGATGCTCATGACTCTCGAGTATCTTTCCGGAAACCAACGAGGCGTGATAATGCATTGCAAAGGTTTGGAGAAAATGCTGGAGCTCCGCGGGCCACTCTCCGAGACGGGCGATCCGGACTCGGAAACCGACTGGGTGAGATTCGTCAGACATGGTCTGATAGCATACAAAGCTCTAGGTTCCTTTGTGACGGGCCAGCCCCCAGAAGTACCTCGCGACTCGGTCGGCTACCTTAGGGAAACTTTCCAGGAACTCCACCTCGATCAACCACTTGCCTATCCCGAAACTCCATTTCCGCCGGACTTATGCATTATCCTCTCTCGCCTTCCCTCGGGAGTCTCCGAACTCTGTCTTGCGTCCCGGATATCTGTGCAGATGATCAAACTCCTCGCCTCCATCTCAGCGGCCACCACGCTCCTAGCGACCGAAACTGTCAGCTACGAAAACCTCCTTGACCGTACCTGGACCCCGCCTTCGGAGTTGCCACTCCCCGATTCGTCCCAGTACGACGAAGAATGGAAGCAAACAATGATTCAAACTATCCTCTCCTCTCTTCAGCGAATGTCGCTAACATCCACCTGCCCGGTCGAATACCACTTCACCATGGGTTTGCTGGCCTATATCTTCCAGCTCCGGGGTCTAACGGCAGTGAACCTCTTCTACGATCCCATCCTCCGCAAATTCATCACCACCTTGCTAACCCACACCAAACCGGCTTCGCTCCCGGAACAAAACTGCCTGGTTTGGTCCAGTATGGCAGTTGCAGGATCTCTTGCCCTGCGGGTCGTTCCCATGCCTGACTCCCACTTGGTTATGGAGCATGCGTTGGATCTTTACCCACAGGCCCGCCAATGGGCTCGCCTGGAAAAGGTTCTGCGTACATTCTTCTATACCAAAGAAATTGGCGCACACTGGAAACGCGTCTGGCAATCCGCCATGAAGAGGCGGGAGTTTGTGCTTGTTCAACGACAACAGGTACGTTACAGCGACGCGAAGATTGACAATGGCATGAATGAGGACGGTGAACCACAAGAGCAAAGTCATCTGTCAAAACAGAATCCGCCGGATTCTCCAGATTTCGACATGAACTCCGAAGCGATAAGGGCACATATCCGCCAACACATCGCCGGCGCGCCGAAGACGATAGCCGAAATGACCCAGGCCATGGGGCTCTGCCCATTTCGGCCGCAGCCGTCATTGCCTTCATCAGCGAGTTCTGCATATACTACGACTGCGACGACAAGCCCGAACACTCTATCAACTCCATCACCAAAAGCGACATAAGAGCCTTTCGCCCAGTATGAAACGAGTCCTTCTCTCAGACGCCGATATTCAGTCTCAGCCCTTACTGGTTTTGTTTGAGACGTACAGAGTCTGCTTGACGAATAGCGGAAATGGCTGCATCCGTTCCTCCGTTGCCGCGAAACCTGCGTCATGATCTCTCCCCAGCTACAGCCTTTGTGCCGGTCCAATGCGAATACTGAGGTACTCCTGCCAACAAGCCTCAGTTCTTCAAGCCGGTTAAAGGGAGGTGAAGGCGGTCTGCAAAGCTTCTTTCAACAAACTGGGACTCCCAAGTCTCGAAGCAAGAGAATCAACCGATCATTCTCTGAAACTGACAAAATCTCCGCTCACATCGTATACATACTACATGGCGAAAAGTCCATCGCGCCTGATCTCCGTGACACCTGGCAGCGGTCTCTCTAAAGATTGGTCCACGTCCTGGACACTCCGCGCAGCGCTATTATTCTCTCGTAGCGCCTAAGTTAGGGCGCTCCCTTGAACCAGCCTGCAGAGTCAGAGCTCTTTGATGATTTGCAGGGCATACATCAGGTATAGTGTACTGAGAATGCTAGACAACTTCGGGCAGCCCACGGTCTGGACCTCTTGTATAGAATGCCAGGAAAGTGTCTCTCGACAGCATCGCGTCTCAGCTTAGCCGGTCGTCTTTCGTTATGTTGCGGCAACCATTTACGCCAGCAAGCAAACATTTCCACCCTGTGTCAACGAGCACCGAATGCACGAAGTCCAGACGGGCAGGGCAATCGAATTTCAAGAGCTCACATCAGGCATTCCCATCTCCCCACCAAACGGAGACGGACTAAATTGATCCACGACACACTCCTCGCACAAAATGTTGAGATGTCCCATCTTCGTCGCCGTCCTCCGCCGCGATGCGGTCATCCGCACCGAGTTCTTGCGACGTGACCAAGTCCCCACACAAAGAACCGTTCGTGGTAATAATGTATACGAGATGCAGAGCCGCTGGCGAGGGGATGATTCCGGTGCTCACCGTTACCGAAGAGGAGGGGGGGTGCGGGACGCCGGTGAACGAAGCTGCCTAACTAGCTATCATCTGAGCAGCAGGCTAGGGGTAGATATGGATATGGACATGGATAATCAATTACTGGGAACTCTTCTCATCTCTTTTTTATGTCCTTCTCCTTGGTTTCCCCCCTTTCTTGCTCCAGGACATGCTAGCAGTATACCACGATTTATCGACCTTCTTTCCATCTTTATCCCCCTGTCTTCTATCGGCAAGTTTGTCCCTCTGCAAGCGTACGTATATACCCCCTGCAAAGAAAGATGCACAAGAGAGAAAAAGAGAAAAGAAAAAAAGCAAAAACTAACTCGTGGATTGTATTTTGGAGTGAGGAGATGCATATTTCCCTCTCTTCGACGTCAAATTCTACTTGACGACGGACCTTCCGTTCTACAGTATTATGTGGTACCGATATGCAACGTATCCAGAATATATCCGGCTCTCTCTTCCTTCTTCCTGGTAAACATTCCTTGGTAAATGTTTTCTTTCTCTCAGGCTAGTCCCTTCCTGTCCAATGTAGTCTTCGCGCCAAATCATACTGCGCGAGATATTGAATGAGGGGCGAGATATGGAGTTTCACATAAATGGGACATATATCCCAAGTACTAGCTTACTGTCTATGATCCGCTCAAGCGCCTTACCGTTATCTAGTCAACTTCTAGTGGCTGTCTAGTCGGCACACATGTCCGAGCTGCAATATGTACTCCGAAAGAATTGAATACTCGAGTGTCACCCGATTTACCTCTGTCAGACACCCAACACTTAGTTCGATTCTCATTCTTGGCTCTTCAGCTCCGCATTGTAGGTCAGCATTGCAGTAAAATATTACGTTGGGGCGGCATTTTTGTCCGAAGCATTGGCCGGTTGCCGAAACTGTTTTTGATGAGCCAAGTTCATACTTGTGCCGCCGATGGCTTTTCAGGACCTGGCGACGCGAAGTTAGGCACAAAAGTCGTTTGAGGCCGGCCGATCGAAGCGGCATCGTCCTGGATGAAGCAAAAAGCTGAGGCACCCGAATCTTCTAGGCTGCCGTCCCCAACGTGGAATAGTCATTCTGTCATGATGGGCAACGAAAATAGATGATATAAGATGTCATGGCAGTTTCCAATGTCCGCCACGACCACATTTCATTCTGTGCTCAAGCTCTTGAGCGTCTCCTGGATACCTTGTTTCAAGGCGCGGTACTGAATGCGTTGCAAAACGAGGGGCGGGTTGCGTAGGAGCTGCGCGGCTCGCGAAAACACTCTGTGGCCGTAGAGCAGAAGCACAACGGCAGTCATCAGCCAAATGAGGTAGACGACCATTGCTGCCATGTATAGTCGCATTCTGACCACGACGGGAATGACTACGCCATCTCGGATTTCATGATACCTGGCGACAATGAAGTTTCGGATCGGTCTTCTTCTGCGTTTTCGCTGGAGGTGCTGTTGCAAGCCTTCAGTCATATGCCAGGCAACCCGCCTGTTGATCTTCTCCCAGGTTACGTCGCAAGTATACTTTCGCGCTGCAGTTGCCATATCCGCACGAAGATTCTTGTTAGTAGAGAGAAGCTTGACGAGAGAAATGTACTGCTCCAGATCGTGGGCAGGAACCAAATATCCAGTCTCTTGGTCTTGGACAATATCTGATGGGCCTCCTTCATCACGAGCAATCACTGGGAGACCACTCGCCATTGCTTCCAAAACAACCAGGCCGAATGTCTCGGTGATGGAGCAGTGAAGGAAAACATCGCCGGTCGCATATGCACGAGCGAGGTCAACACCGGTGCGGAAGCCGGTGAAGATGACGTGCTCTGCCACGTCGTCGAAGAGGCGGTGGATCTGGTCCTCAACTTCGGCACTCATATTGCCACCTACGATGAGCAATTTAAAGGGAAAGCCTTCTTGGGCGAGCCGCATAGCGACCTGGGCCAGGAACTCGAAGCCCTTCTCGGGAGCCAAGCGGCAGACGCAGACCAGGATGATTTCTCCGTTGGGTGCTAATTCCTGGCGGTATGCCTCGTCCCGCTGGGAAGGGTCGAACAGAGTGGTGTCGACACCCCGGCCCAATCGGACCATCTTGTTGCTCGGAGCGCCTGCTTTCTCAAGATACCGGCGCACGCCAGAGGAAGGGTAGAAGATGGTATGGACGGTACGGTGATTGAACAGGAAGCCTTGGACCACCCCTAGCAGCCAGACGGAAAAGCGGGCAACAGGACCCGGGAACAGAATCTCGCTGTAGGCCGACAGATCGGTCTGGAAATTGAGGAGAACGACAGGGGGATCTTGTAATTGGCGGATCTGGAACAGCATTTGAAAGCCGGTGGAAGCAGGACTGGCCAGATATACAATGTCGGGCTTGAAGGTCTGTTTGTAGACGTCATCGAGCTGGAAGGGATATACAACGGTCAGGTCAGGGTTGTATGGCAATTCATAGCCCGGCAGTCGAAATTCAGTGAGGTTCGCACCACTGGTAGGCTTGAGGCGCGACTGTCTGGAATGAGGAGCAACGATGGCCAGTTGGACGCCATTTCTGCGTAGGTATTCGATCAACATGAGGGTGGTTCGGCTGACGCCGTTGACAGGGCCCAGGGATTCGGTTGCAAGGAGGACTCGCTTGCCCTTGAGATAGGAAGGAAAGGCATCTCGTTGGTCGGGCACCACAGCACCCGCTCCTGCTGCTACCGTTGGCGTTGTCATGCCATTGCCGACGGCGGTGGTGGGAGAAGAGAGCTTTACTTTCTCTTCACCGGTTCGCTCCTCGACCCCCATCGTGCGGTGCTGTGCGGTGCTGCGCGGTGCTGCTGTGCTACTAGCGCCGTGCGCAGGATAAAAGATTCTCCGGTCTCCGAAAGATGTTCCGGGGCGCAGTCTGCCCCTCTTCTTATCGCTATCGTTACGTTCTCCAGACTCTGCTTATCGAACGCCGCAAACCTCGAACTTCGGGCTGGTGCAAATTCGCTCGACCTTCGTTGGGGAGAAAAGAGCAGAAGAAAAGTGCGTAAAACTGGGTGACCGGCAGACGCACAATTAGTCACTTTGCATTCGAGCTCCAATCCGTCTCTCAGCCTCCGGTTTGGCACGTGTCACTCTCTCTTGTCCTCTCTCACTCTCTCTTTCGGCCTTTTTGGTTCTCCTGGTTCTCGCCCTCGCTGTTGCAATCCCAACGGGCTTCTTATGATTCCATCTTGTAAGACTCGCTGTGCTCCCGACTTGTTCTCTTTATGGACTTGATCCCCGGCACCCTCGTGCCCCCTCGCAGCATGACCTGCCCACCCGACAAGATTTAGGCCGACGGTGGCGACCTTGCGCAGAGTCGAGTCGGACGCGTAGAAGACGCTGACAGCTCCCACGTGGGTGGAAGCGCTGAACAGCAGGCTTCCCGACCATGTTGACAGCGTCCAGTCGAGCATTTGCAGCACAGTCTGTCGCCAGCCACTCAGATGTGCTGGATGACTGCGCGTGCTCGGGTGCGTTTGATACAGTCGCCCTTTGTGTTGATTCCCTCGCGCCCCTCGCGTCCTCACACCCGCTCATGACCATCGCAATGCCCATGACCATGTGAGTCCCGTTCGAAGCTTCACCACCTTTGCCCCGTTTTTCGTCTTCCACCCTGGTGAAAAGTCGGATCTTGTAATTGCCCTGCGGCGGCGCCCTCGCCTTTTCTTGAAGCCAGGCTTCTCTTATCGGGGGCTTGTTAAATTCGTCGGTGCTGGTCACCGCCATGCCATGCCACACAAACCGCGCTCATTGCTACATTAATATGGCCTGATTCCCTCGAGTCTCACGTCTGCCCGCTGTTCTTCTCCTCCGTCTCCCAAGAAAAGCATCTCTCGCAGCTTGTTACCGTCGTTGTCGCTATGGATTTCGCGGTGCCCTCGCTCGTCGGCACTTCTGACGGCAGCTCCTGTAACGACTCCACAGGTCTTTTGACGCCGGACAGCAGTCCCTTATTCCGCCCCTCACACCCCAAAGACTCATTCGAGACGCGACTCGCTCACGCTTTGGAAGAGCCCAAAAGGCGCAGACTCGATCCGCCCTCAGCCCGCGCCGAGAGCCCCTTCGTCCCCTCGTTTGCGGATCTGTTTGCGCCTGTCCCCAGCGATGTGAGGAAAATCTGCGTAATTGGCGCAGGTTATGTCGGTACGCACATGCGCCCACTCCTACAGAATGTAGTGAGGCATCGAGGTGAACTAACCGGAGCACGCGTCTTCAGGCGGTCCTACCGCAGCAGTCATCGCACTGCACAATCCCAAGGTGGGCGTCGAGGTGTTGGACAGAGACCAGCGACGCATCGAACGATGGAACTCCGCTCACCTGCCGATCCACGAGCCAGGCTTGAACAAGATTGTGCGATTGACAAGAGACGGGGCAATTATAAAGGAGCCCGGCGTCCGCAAATCCATTTCGGACGACCGCAATGGCGAGTCTGACTACGTCTCCAGACGCGGACCGAACCTCTTCTTCACGTGTGACACCCAGGTCAGCATCTCCACCGCTGACATAGTTTTCCTGGCAGTCAACACCCCTACGAAAATCACGGGCGTCGGTGCAGGGAGAGCGACTAATATGACGGCTCTTGATGGCGCTGTCAAGGATGTGGCCTTGTATGCGAAGCCCGGCACTATTATTGTTGAGAAGAGCACGGTGCCCTGTGGAACCGCTCAGCGCATCAGGAACACGGTAAGTGACCAGTTTGACGCGGGCTGCAAAGTGGGTTTCTGACGGGGATGTTGCCAGCTCGACGCACTGCGACCGGGCGTGCCGTTTGAGGTCCTATCAAATCCCGAATTTCTGTCTGAAGGGACAGCGATCAAAAATCTCATGAAACCGGATCGGGTCATTATCGGCTCGTCTGGCACCCCCTCGGGCAAACTGGCAGCTGATGCGCTCGCTAGTCTGTATGCCGCATGGATTCCCTCGTCTCAGATCCTGCAGATCAATGCGTGGTCATCAGAGCTTTCCAAGCTTGTGGCCAATGCAATGCTCGCACAACGGATTAGCAGCATCAACTCCATCAGTGCGATTTGCGAAGCAACAGGCGCCAATGTAGAGGAGGTCGCGAAGTCCATCGGCCTGGATACCCGGATAGGACCGCAATTCTTGAAGGCCGGCCTCGGTTTCGGGGGCTCTTGCTTCAGGAAAGATATTGCCAGTCTCACTTACCTCGCCGAATCTCTGGGTCTGGAAGAAGTGGCCCATTACTGGAGTCAGGTCAACTCGATCAATGTCATGCAACGCAATCGCTTCGCGAGAAAAGTCCTCAAAAGGTTCAACGAAAATCTGTTTGCAAAGAAAATCACGTTGATGGGATTTGCATTCAAAAAGAACACTAGCGATGCGCGCGAGTCTCCCGCTGTGGACGTCATCAGAACTTTACTCGACGAGCAACCTGCAGAAATTGCCATTTTTGATCCTTATTGTGACGAAGATGACATGCTCCGAGAGATTAATGCCGCCGTCAGCAACACGCCTGGTTTTGCAGGCGAAACCTCCTCCGTGAAGATCTACACCGATCCATATGAGGCGTGTATGGAATCGAATGCCATACTTATCATTACAGACTGTGACCAGTTCAAAAACTCACCTCAAAGGCTTCGCGGCAGCAATGCATCCGAGACGAGCCCACCCGCCAACAACCCTGCGAGTACATGTCCGTCGCCGAAACAGCAAGAAGATGACCATCTAGGTGCCAACTTTGCAAACTACAGGCTCGCTCCTCAGCCCGATTGCGTGGCCAACTGTCCCGACTGCAGATCAAAAGCCAGGGGGCCGATTTCCACCGACCCCGTCGAATGGGCTCGCATCGTCTACAGCATGAGAGAGCCGAAATGGATCTTCGACGGCAGAGGCATTGTTGATGCTAATGAAATGGAGAAGCTCGGAGGTGTTCGCGTCGATGGTATTGGGAAGTGGCGGCCTGAAGACGGACAGAAGCGCTGCTGGTGATTCTCCGGTCCATTTGAGGCAAGCCAGCCTCGATTAACACATACGTTCAAATTGTTTCCGGCCTCGAGAACCAGAGATCCGGTACTAGGACTCGAGGCCTCCATGCACAAATGTTTCACCCCATCGAATGCCTTGCTACATTTCAGAGTCCATGTTGTCGGCAGGAAAGCCACATAGCTACAAGATGCATATCCGGCGTCGAACTGCAGTCCTTAGGGTCGAAGGCGTCATCCTCACCATTCCTGACCCAATTTCGTCACCCAACACCGTATCTCCCGGTTGCTTGGTCCCCACGATCATATATAATACATAAAACTCCTCGGAGTCGGCAGTCAGACAGATAGAAAGACCACTTAGACGTATATGAAATGCCTATCATACGATCAGTACGACGTCTTGTCCGAGGATCTTTGTTGAGGCTGTCTAGGTAATTAGGCAGTGGGACTCACAGGTGTTGAAAACTAAACAATTACGGCCGAGAAGCTTGGAAGCGGCGAATTGAGCAGTCTGAAGCGCTGACCCATCTTGCATGGAAAAAGGCGAGTCGGAAACGCCTCTTGGATGAATTGCCACACAGTTGACATTCTGCTGAATGCTCGCCCTTCGACTCTCAGAGGTAAGTCACTTGTGGGCAAACGGGCCTGCGTCACGATCCCATCCGAGATCCTGGCACCGCAGCTTAAACAGATCGAGTATCTGCCGGCATTGGATCTTCGAATCCTATTCCTTTGGCGCGACCTTGGACCTCGCTCAAATTCACCCCGGGGAGGGCTTTTGAAGAATGTAATCAGATTGGTGGAGCATATTACCAGCCTCGAACAGATCGGGCCAGCTCTGAATTTCCTCTTTCGGCAACAGGTACCTCTGATATGTTGCTTCTTGGTTGCCTGCCGTCTGGAATGACCAGTCTTTTGACATGATCCAAGTCTCTTTGAATGCCGATCGTCAGCACTGATGTCTTGTTAGCCTACCTTTTTCGCTGTTGTCCCTTCTTCCCAGTCACAAGTCAGGATCCAGCAGAGTTTTTGCGAATATGCTTGCATTCTACAAGTTGGCGCGAGAGGTGCATCCTTTGCGAGGAAAGAAAGATTTTCCAATCAAGTCCAGCAGATGGTGTCTTAATGAGGACCCTGGTGGAAGCAGGGCGAGTATATATAAGTGATCATCTGTTCCGGTGAGCAACAACTCCATCAGACATTCTCAACTTCAATATCCCCAAACCTATCATCAGAAATAGCTGCAGTTGCACCATGAAGTCGTCATTGCTCTCCTCAATACTCTTCTCCATACTCCCCCCTCTCGCGCTATCCGAATTCGTCACCTCCAAGAACGGCCTCCAGGTAGACGTCTACCATCTCCCGCCCGCCCCGGTCGTGTACGAAAACAGTACCAATCTCAGTTTCTCTCCAACAGCCTTCACATTCATTCATGGCACCCACGAAGCCGTATTGGTGGACAGCCCCGCCACATTCCTCCAGGGCCAGAACCTCACCAAATGGGTTAAGGACATCGTTGGTCCTCACAAGAGCCTGAAATACATCTACGTCACCCACGGCCACGGCGACCACTTCTTTACCGCGCTGCAAATCGCTGCCAATTGGCCGGGGTGTCAAGTCGTCGCGAAAGCTGACGTGAACGCGCATATGCTGCA
This sequence comes from Cladophialophora bantiana CBS 173.52, assembly GCF_000835475.1. Classification (NCBI taxonomy): domain Eukaryota; kingdom Fungi; phylum Ascomycota; class Eurotiomycetes; order Chaetothyriales; family Herpotrichiellaceae; genus Cladophialophora; species Cladophialophora bantiana. Next base: position 679,568 of record NW_015971583.1, read on the forward strand.
ACAGTATGAAGAACCTTTGTTCACAGATCTTTGGCTCTCCCTCTTTCCCGGCGGCCAAATCACCAGCCAGCCATTCAACGCGACGCTCATCCTCCCGGCCAACGGCACCTTTGAAATCGAGGGACACATCTTCCGGGCTGTGGAGGTCGGACAGGGCGACACGTCCAACTCGACCGTGCTTCACGTGCCCGACGTAGACCTAGTAGTCGGCGGGGACGTCGTCTACGGCAATTGCCACCAACTCTTTGTCGAAGACCTCAGCCCGCGACTGCGCAACCAGTGGATCGTGTCGCTCGACAAGGTCGCCGCGCTCCGGCCGCGCTTCGTGGTGCCGAGCCACACGAAGCCCGGCGATGGATTCGCGCCCAGCCACATCGCCGACACGAAGCTCTACATCCGGGCGTGGGAGAAGGCGCTGGCCACGAGCGGCACGTGGCAGGAGCTGGAGGACGCCATGAAGACGCAGTTCCCCCTGCGCGCCGGCAGTTTTATTCTCAGGTGGAGCAGTCAGGCGCCGTTTAACGCGGCGAGTGTTTGACGGTAAGACGCCGAGGGTGGTAGGAGAGTATGAGTGCCAGCCGGAACAGCAGGGGGACAGGACAGAGGGACAATAGAGGGAGGGATCCAAGAAGTACGCAGCCAGCGAAGTGGATTTCCGCAAGCGGTCAGGCAAAAGGGAGAACGCCGCTGGGTCCTTAGGGGTAGAGATGCATTAGATGCTCGACATGCGACATTGGGAAAATCTCCTCACGCCATGGCACAGTCCATACTCGATAGGTCTTCCATACTCGGGTCATAATAATATTCGCGTTATTGGGCGGTTGCCAGGGCGCCCAGTCACGACGAGGCTGGGCACACTATTCAGAGGGGCCACCAGGCTACACCGGCCGAGAACGAAAAGATACCGAGGCTTCTTTTCTTCTCTGCGCTCCCTCCACCTCCCTAACTGGGGTATTGCGGTACGTATCAATGCCTATTATTGCTAACGCCGCGCCTGACTTCTGGGTGTCGAAATGCGGGGAACCGGTCCAGACACACACTCAGAGCTTGTAGGCAGGGCAGATCGGGCTTCCTCTTTGAGGAGGAAAGAGAATTTTTTACAATACCGTGTTGCTATTACTACGGAGGACTTCCGCGCTTTTATTTAGGGTTCTGAGGGTTATAAATAACGCATATTCACATATATGGTCGTCTACCCTGGTTACTGGGACTCTCTGACGGGTATCAAAGTCGCGAAGGATATAACCTGACTGGCTCGCCGTGGACTCGGTACACGAGTCCGATTGAGTAACCTGCCTGTTTGTGTTGCTCACTTCCCTTTGCCGACCGACGCATCCCATTGCATCGCATTCCATCATGGCGCACCCACCGCCGTCGTCGTCGCCGCCAATTGCCCCGGACGTCAGTGCCTCCTTCAACATCTACTCGCAAGCCCTCAGGCAGCGTCCGCTCCCCTCCGACCCGGCCGTGCGCGCAGACATAGAGCACGTCCTCGAGCACGGCTACGTGATCATCCCGGACTGTTTCACCGCGGCCGAGGCGCGAGAGGCGCGCGCCGAGATCGTGCGGCTGCTCGGCAAAGATGACGCATCCGCTCTAGTCGGGCGCAATGCCTTTGAGGGCTTCAACACGAACCGCATCTACTCGCTGCTCAACAAGTCCCGCGTGTTTGACAAGTTTGTCATCTTGCCCCGTGTGCTAGCGCTCAATGACTTTTTCTTGGATCAGGGGTATGTACTCTCCGTATTGTGTGGCTTGAAATTTCACATATTTCGTTGAAGATGTGTGTGTTATATAGTTGACGACAATGCGCTTTGACTTTGTGCCTGGGGTGTTATGCTGGGGTTCTTGCGCTGTGCTGTCGTGTCGAAGGCTGAGAATTGAGGCGTCCTCCCCGTTCATTTTTCCTGGGGCGAAAGATCTGGCATGACATGACCTTACCTGATCTGACTGAGGGCGGAAACGCCAAAACAGGTACCTTTTGTCGGCATTCCACACCATCTCGATTAATCCTGGTGAGAAGGCGCAAGCGCTGCATCATGATGACGGGTATATCCAGTTTCCCAGACCGAGATTGCCGTTTGGTGCGGCGATAATGGTCGCATTCGACGAGTATACTGCCGAGAATGGTGAGTTTTTGAACACATGTATCCGTCCACCGGCCCCTTGCGGAAGAGAGCTTCAAAGGGGTCAAATATGAGGAATACGGAACGGTTGACTGACGCCCTGGACGTCTCCGGGACGGTGATTAGGTGCCACGCGAATCGTCCCCGGGTCACACAAATGGGACAGTTCACGACGAGGGATGCCCGAAGAAACCATCCCGGCGCTCTGCCCCGAAGGCGGAGTGGTTTATTTCATAAGTACCTTGTGGCATGGTGGTGGAGCGAACGTGTCGGACAAGCCTCGACAAAGCGCCACCGTGCAGTACTGCCAGCCGTATATTCGGCCCATCGAGAACCAGATACTGGCGGTGGATCCGAGGAAGCTGGACAAGATCCATCCACGTATCGTGGAGATGATGGGATATAAACACATGCAGCCTTTCATGGGGTATGCGGATGGGCTAGGTCCTCGAAGGGCAGCGAGACGCATGGTCAAATGGCTGCAGGAGGAAGTGGATGATGATCCACCGACTTTTGCGCATGGGTTTAGAGAAGACTCCAAGTTGTAGTCCGTTGGAGCACCCTGAACAAGACATCGAGACATGAAAAAGGACCGAAAAGTCATCTGGTTTCAGCCCTGGCTGAGGTCAGGCTGTATTACCTGTCCTTGGCCATTCCTTTTGCCGCCACGGATCGACCTGAGTGATCCTTGTTCGGTTGTATGTCATCCAAGTCATACTCGTAAGTACTTACACCAATAGTCACCACCTTATTTTTGACCAGCTGCGGGGCCATTAAGCCAAGGATCCGCATGATACATCTGCATGGGCCTGGAGACGAACCTGAAAATATACAGGCGCGTGTACCGTACCTCATAGTTGCCCCGGCAGGAGATGGACGGGCAATATGAGGGGCGTAACAAGAAATGCCCGGATGTCCGGAATCAGAGAATGGGATGGCATGGAACAGCCGGAATCGGACAATGTGTAGACTAGGTTTGCCCAAGTTGCCTTGGTTGGTAGAGGAGAGAGTTTCAAGCGAGTGCCAGGGCGTGGGAGATGATTTGGTCTGGGCAGCTTTATCAGATTGCATCGTGGTGGTTTCGTGTTTGGTGTCTGGCGTCGTGGATGTTTGTCATGGTCGGCAGCCTGACTCAGCGCGCGCATCGACGTCAGTGCCTTGTCATTGTGCGTACCCTGGCGCCACTACTGCCCGTTAAAGGATTCTAAGCCCGCAGGGTTGATTGGGGGATGGCATGCTTAATTCCTCTAGGCCGCCGGGCTGCTCCAGTTAGAGTCTAGCGAAGTCACTTGCTCAACTTAGTTGAACCCGCAATCCATTAGGCGGCCCCAGAGCGAGATTTTCCATCTTCGATCGTTGTGTCCAGGCGCCACGAACCGGTGGCAGCACCAGCAGGATGCCTGGAGGCCGCCCAAGCCGCCCAAAGATTCTTGGAAGGGCAAACACGGAAAAGACTAAGCCATCAGTTCTCTGGCAACCTCCTCTGTACTCTGTGTCTTGTCGACTCCGCTTCTCTGACTTCACTGCTGATGATTTACGGAGGATCGCGTACGTGTGCTCGACCGCCATCGATCCTGAGGGGGCGTTGACCGTGGCGGGTTGGCTGTCTGTCGCCATCGCAGACCCCGAAACTCAGCGCCAACTCGGCTCTCTCGGTCGATCTCTCACTCTGCGCCTGCGCCCTCCAGCTGCACCTCCCATCGCCGACCCTCATTTTGTCCGTGTCCTCGACACAACGCCTTTTGAGGGAGTAAACACTTCCCTCCAGGTCTTTGCACAATGGCGTCGTCGCGCCCAGGCTCGCGCCGCATCAGTTCTGTCAGCAACTCCAATACAGAACCTTTCCCTTCGATCCCCGACTCACCAGCGGGCCCAAGTTCTGCCAACAACAATACCACGACAACCACTACCACCACCACTACCACCGTCCATATCCCTCATCGTGGGAGACCTTACACAGTAACCTCCACCCAGCCCACGAACCAATCTCCCACCACTGTGGCATCCACGCCCGACAACACCGTTATTCCCAACTCGGCCGCCGTGACCCCGACCATAACGAGAACTACCTATACCGCGCCTCAAATAAATCAGATCAACCAGATCAACCGATTCCGGCCAGTCGGGATTAGGAGACTGCCCTCAGCGAACCTGCGAGCGGCAGCACAAGATGATGAAAATCTGTCGAGTCAACCACCCAGTCGGGCTGCGTCTGGCAGAGGACGCAGTAGTTCTGCACCACAACGTCCGAACCTGGGCATACCTGGCTTGAACCAACTAACGAGGCAAAGTACGAGACAATCACTCCTGCCAACCCTCGCCGAAGCCCCATCGGCGCCAGAACCCGCGCCGGCAGATGGCACCGTGGATCGAGACACGATGAATCAGAATGTGACAGGCGGGGTGAGTAGAAGACGAAGTATCAGCAACGCTGCACGTTCGATCATGAGCAGAATGAGTGAAACGTCGAGGGAACGACAAGAACCTGAGTATGAATCAGAAGTTGTCGACCTGCTCGATGTTCTTGGTACGTCAAACGGACTGGCTAGACAGAACCGGACAATACTGATTGAATTATAGATCCCGAAGTCTCGACGCTGACTACTCTGAACAACGTCCAAAACTCACTCTTTGTGCCAGATCTTGGGAGATGGTTAAACCGAAGACCAACCTATACGCTGAGTCGTCGGCCAACCCAGACCCGGAGACCCGAGACCATCGAAGAAAAGGAAGTGGGCATGACTCCAGTTACCACCGAGGCGGCACCCATAGAAGAGCCACCGGTGGGAGCCCCAGAGGAGGAGAAAGAGGGAACGGGTGCCCCCACCACCATGCAAAGGACCTGGTCATGGCAGCGCAAACCCCAGATTGAGCGCACCCACAGTATTTCATCAGTTGTCACAGACTCCCACTTCGCCGTACTACCACATGGTGTGTCCCTAGAGGGATGGAGTGACGAGGACAAGGAGGCGCTGGATGATCATGTCAGGCACATGTTGCACTCGAAACGCTCCAAGTTCAAACAGAGAATGGTTGCCTTTGGGAAGTACATCTCAAAACGTGAGTTGAGGAACCTCGGCGGGTTCTTCGGCGGTTGCTGACCGTGACAACAGCACTCGGGTTTTTTGTGTTTCTGTATGCAACCCTAATTACTTTGTTTGGTTTGGCCTGGGTTCTTTTCTTAATCGGTAGGTTTGGATGCGTAGTCTTGACATCATCTTGTTGGCTGACAGCGATCTATCAGGTTGGATTTATGTGGGAGACCGACAAGAGTACGACATCAATGTAATCGACAATGTGCTGGTCGCCCTGTTTGCGGTTGTTGGTGATGGTCTGGCACCATTCCGAGCTGTCGACACATATCACATGTGCTTTATCGCTCACTATCACCACCTGACTTGGAGGCTAAGACGAGAAAGAGGCATGCCAAAGCTGCGTGATCACAACGACCTCCCTGCTCAAACGGAAAAGGAAGCCGACCCCGAGTCTGTGGTGCCGGAGGACTCGGAGTTCTCGGTTTTGACGCACAAGCAACAGCAAAAGCTCATGCACCATCAAGCAAAGTTCTCCAAGTCGCATTCATTCTACAAGCCTCACGAAACGGGAACTCATTATGCCTTCCCATTACGCTTACTGGTGGCCATCGTTGTCTTGCTGGATTGTCATTCACTCTTCCAGATCGCGCTCGGCACCTGTACTTGGGCGATCAGCTATCACACCCGACCACAAGCTCTGACGGCGACGATCCTCTCGTGTTCCATCACGTGCAATATCGTGGCGGGTATTTTGATCGCCATCGGTGACCGAAAGACCCGCAAGAAGGACGTGGCTTTGAAGATGCAACGACAAGCCTTGACCAAGACAGCCATAAAGAAGGTGGAAAAGCACAAGCGAGAGAGAATGGAAAACGCACTCGAGGATCAAGGGCGAGATATTAATTTTGAAGTCATCGACGAAGAGACTGCTGACCAGGTTAATTCGAGGAGTCATTAGGGATGGCTCTCAGACTTGGCGGTCCAAAAGAAACAGAAGCATGGCGTTAGGGTGGAAATACCTCTCAAACTGGTATTAACCGGCACGACCCCGAGATGATCAAGCGACTGTGCAACATGGAAGCGCTGCATCTACAAACATGTCAGATTTTGACGACATCTCTGCATATCAGGGCCATCATCAGTTCGGATCAAATGTTGATAATGGAAATATTAGTTATATTCTTCCCGTGATAGGCCAATTCTTGCAATCTTCCTTTGTCATGCCACTCTATGGGCGGCTTCTAGTCACCCACGGGTGACCATCTACAAGTCCTTCGCTTCACGTCGTTGGCTGATTCCGATGGTGCCATGAGCAACACATGATACATTACCTTTGAAGCCTTCAAGGTCCCATGCCGTGAATCCAATGGCCTAAGCAAGAATAGAGAGTAAAGTAAAGTGCCTGCCATGTCTCTGCAAGGACCTAGAGCCAATGCAGATAGCTCCGCCCTCATATCCCACCTCTATGACCCAGCAGCCAACAGAGTCTTACAAGGCTTATACAGAGTTTCCTAGTGATGTTGTGGAGGAAAACGGACAGCAATCAAGAAAATGTCTGGAACCCCTGCTCCTACTATAGTCGCCGCCTCGTAACTGCCGAACCACATCAAAGCCCTGATCCGAGTGGGAGATCTTCTCAACATCGATGTGCAGGAACTAATCTTGCAATGGGCTCACCAGGATATTCCCAAAATTACAAAGGCATATCCCTTGAAGGGAGGATGGGAAGGCCGGGCGCAAGTCGAGATCGCCATCCTGATTGGAAATTATTACGCTCAGGCCGCTGCGACGGTGCTGGGCCCTACGACGACCGTCACTTTGAGTAGAGAGGTCGCCTTCTACGAATCGTCGCCGCCCCAGCGCGCCGACATTGTTGTAACTACCTCAGACGGCCCCAGGGATGATTATGTTATCATCGAGCTGAAGTGTGAGGGCGCTTTCAACACGCCCAATTTCACACAGGGTGTCACGACCGACGTGAAGAAGATCGAGGCGGGCATCAAGCCAGCGTTCTGGCTCGCAAAACGGTTCGCGCACGCGATCACCACGAGCGAAGAGGGATACCAGCAGATGCAAAATGCGGGATATACGAGGAATGATCAGGTGTTGCTCTCCGTCCCCGGGGGGGTGCGAAGATTGTACTGTGGACGTTCGAGGCCGAACTGTATGATGCGGCTTCGGTGGAACTAGAAAGGCTGAATCTACAGGTTAATTGAGGAGAGGATGGTAGTACTGGCTTTCTTTGTTTCTCAAGACATCCAGTCGGTCGCTTGAGACTGTACACGCCGCTACATAGGGTTAGGTATTAATTTATCAATATTCAACTTGCCCCTGCTGGGACAAGGCGAGTCAAATGACCAAAAATAAAAGTGGCACAGCCGAAGAATGGCTACAATAGACTTAGCTTATAGCCATCTTTGATTTGTATATTTTAGGTAAGTGCTAGATGTTTTATTCCCCGAGTAATCTCGATTCTCAAAGCCTATGGGCTATTCAGAGATGTCAATATTACCTATCATCGTCTAAGAAAAAGTAGATAGGAATCGACCTCAAAGATCTCTAGCTATGGGGGTGATTTTGAAATATGCCCCACACACGCACGTGCGAATTTTCCGATTCGAGAAGCTATATAAACATCCACCCAGGTCATAAAGGTTTTGGATTTTCACTCACGAATGTGCCGTGTGTGTGTGTGTGTGTGTGTGTGTGTGTAGTTGGAGGAGACGGGAAGAGCAGCAGCATAAGGATATCAAATATAGACTTGCTACGGGATTTGCCACATTATGGAAGGCTTGTCTATCTGAGTTTTTAAATGATATATATTGTTTTGCTGGATGTGGTATCTTCCATTCGTCCCGGTCGTAGGCAAACAACGAAATACTTCACGCTTCGTCCACATAGAGTCCTTGGCTATCGAGGTGAATGAGTAAGAAGGAGATGATGGACATTCTTCAATAGCCCCGTGGTACATACTTGGCGCATGTCTCAAATGACATATCACATATTCCATATTCCCATATTCCAGACCCGATATCTGGGCTCATGGCCACCTGTCCGATTTCCTTTTCAAATACGTACTCATACACCGCGTGCCTACCCACCCAACCACATAATTACCTAACCACCTAAGCGTGTAGAGTGTTGTACGAGTCCTTTTTATCCGCCATATTCAATCTTGAAGCTGGACCGTCTCTCTCTGACAGACGTCTTGGGCAGCGCGATCCGTAGCACCCCGTCCTTGAGCCGCGCCTTCATGTGGTCCAAGTCCACCGTCTGCGGGAAGGTGAAGGAGCGCAGGAACCGGCCCACGTGCCGCTCCTGTAGTAGCGTCGTCGGCGCCGCCCCATCTTCGTCGTCGGCGGACGAGGAGCCCCTGCGGTGCAGCTTGTGCGGTCTCCGCTCGACGGTGGTGCTTTTGCTGCCTTCATTGTCGCCGCCGGAACTGCGGAGCTTTTCGCCTTCGGCCGCGGCACCGGCTTCGGCGCGCTCGTGCTCGTGGCCGGGGCTGCGGGTTCTCATTTCGATGGGTTTGGGTTTCGCGCCACCGGACTCACCACCACCCTCAGCAGTGACGGTGGTGCTCTCGCTGGCGCCTCTTTCCACTTGCGTCTCCTTGCTCGGCCGGAGGCCGAAGGCGTTGCCCCATTCACCATACAGGCCGAGTGCCGGCGCCTGGGCTTCAACCAGGAGGCCCTGCGAGCCCAGTCTCTCGATCTTGATGTCATTTGGGTTGTGAATGCCTGGGAAATCGCCCTCCAAAAAGTACGCTTCGGCGGTCTCCCTGACGGTGAAGTTGGGGAAGACCACGCCCTCCTCAAACACCGAGTGCGGTTGCCGGTGGTGGTGTTTCTGATTGAAGACAGAGTCGATCTCCCCGCCGCCCAGGTAGTCGAACACTGAGCGTATCGATCCTCGGTGGTACGGCCCATGTGAGTCGAATGTAACATGCGGCGGTTTCAGGACCGTGTTCAGGTTCAATGGAGACATCGTGTGCTGTGTTGGTTTTTGTATTCTTATTCTGTGGTTTGCCGGCAATTAAGGCGTTTGTCTTGTTGTGTTTTTCGTTCTGTTGGGATGTTCTTACTTCTTTCTCCTAGATATACTTCGACGTTTGAAGCCACCAGCGATTCATTAAATGAGCTTGAGAGGGCGAGGCCACGGAAGTCGCAGAGTGGTTGGATTGTACTTCCAAGCAACTCACTGGTCACTGATCACGTGGCACGGTGGGCTTATTTTGCTCACTCCACCTCGCATTCTCCAACGGTTTTCCTGTTCGTGGTTTTCTGGTGAGACCATTTCGATTGATGACTGTTCGAGAGCGTTCGTGATTTGACCTTTGATTGTGGTGTGATGGAAAAAGAGGCTCGGACTTGATGTATCTACAGTAAACAATCGCATGATCCTGCTAATTTTGGGGATCCGCCTCCCGAGTAGCGGATCTTGAAATATTGTCTTTGGCGAAAGTGAGAGCGAAAAGAGAATCTCTCTTTGATCAAGACGACATCATGAATGAAATGGTGGCACTGTAACAGGTAGCTCTCTTAGCGGCGCGCCGTCGAGACTTCGTGGGAAAAAGCACCCTCCCACGATATTGTCGCTACTGATTCATGTGACAGCCTTTTTTGCTGTCTCTGCTTCCCCGACGACGCAACAATGGCCTGATTCTCGACCGGTGTGATTTTGACAAATGAAACCAGCCAATCTTTGCTCGGATTGCCTTCTGAGCACGAGTACTTGGACGTAAACAAACGATATCTTGCGTGATCGAGAACATTTTAGGAGACTTCCACCTGATTTGGAAATCCTGGAGGTGGCATCATCATCAGTAGCCGGTCGCATTCGTTCGTCTAGCCCAGAATCATATCCTTGTTTGGTATGGATATCACCGAGCCAACCTCGTCAGCAGTGTCGATGAGCCAAGTACCTACCAAGTACTTGCTAGATGGCAATTGTACTTGTTACTTGGTAAGCTTGCCAAGCCGTCGGGCTTTGAGGCCACAACCTGATGGTCGTAAATGTCAAACCCAACCTTTCCCCATGGGACGGGGCGAACCAGCGGGCTGACTTGAGAGCACCTGATTGTCGACGGACCGGAACCTTCTACACCTTAGACCCCGCAAGTATAAGAGCCTCCTAGTTGTCTTTTTGCTTTCGCCTCGCGTCAAAATCCATCCTCTGTAACCAAACCATCTTCAGAACAACCAAGCGAACAAGAAAGAAATCAGCAATGCCGGAATCAGAGCATAACAACTTACACTCGCTGAAGACTAATGCTGGGACTGCCGTCATGGCCGTGAGCGGTGTCTATGCCGCCAACGAGCTGGGTAAGGCAGTCACCGAGGACTATCCCAAGGACGCCAACGAACACTATGTCAAGGCTGCAGTCGGCGCAGCTGTCGCCGTTGGAGCTTTCCACCTGCTAAAGAAGCAGAAACCAAAACGCCCACGCGAAGAAGGCGAACTTGAAGAATACACCGACACTAGCGACGAGGAAGAATATCATCGGCATGAACCTCGGCGTCGGTACTCACATCACGAACACGAACACCACCACGAAGCCCCAGGCCACAACAGACGTCTCTTGGAAGAGGCCGTGGGAGCCTACAGTTTGGGCAAAGAGCTCTTGGGCGATAGGCGGCATCATGTCATCCACCTCATCACTGAGGCTCTGGGAGCGGTTGCTGCCGTCAAGGACATCAATGACAGGTCTAAACAGGAAGCTCGGGAAAACAGAGAAGCTCTTCGGGAAGATTGATTTGGTCGATGTTATGGGATTGTTTGAGTTGGGAGAGAAAGATGGAAAGGAGGGCTTGGGAATATAATGACTCGGATCATGCAAATTCTTGGCGTCATTTCAGCGGCTGGCTTCACTTTTTTGAGCGGTAAAACAGCACGTTGATGTTTGTAATGACAGCGGTTTGTTTATGGTCACGTGAGCAGGTCTTGGCATTGAGCACACGTCCAGCCTCGCCAGCAACGACGAAACGTCATCACTTCTTGGATATTCCTCACCATTACTGGGTACGTCTAAACCATAATTACTTGCTTTCTGGCGACATATAAGGTTCCTGAGAATATTCTGTAACACTCACTGAAAGGCCAAAGCCATTGTTTCAGGAATGAATACAAGTAGCTTCAGCAGGATTAGTGGTGTGACGGGGAAGTCTAAGATTTGCGCAGCCTCGTGTCCGGGTCGTCTCTCTCCGCTCCTAACCGAAGGTCTCGTTATTGAGCCAGGACTTTTGCCTCCAGTCTCGCTGAACTTGTTGCTTTTTCTCTGGCGAGATCAAGGCCGTGGAACGACTTCCGCGAAACTGTACAGGTAAATCCACGGTCGAGGTATCGCTGCAGTCAATCTTTCCAATTTCATGCCATCATCATACATCCAGGGGGCCTTGGGGGTGTCGGGAATCTCGCCAGAGCCTTCAGTTTGCACGGTATATCCTTCAGCCCAGACCTAGATAGTCCTGTCCTGCATTCTGCGGAAACGGAATTTGTCAGATCCCCCGTCTTTGAGAGAATCAGATTTAGCGACTACTTGTATTAATGTGGCTTGCAAGGCACCATTCAAACTCCCGAATGAGCGCGGATGGATGGCCCTTTATGTAGCAGGTCGAAATTCAAGGGAGGGGTCACACAACCTCTCGAGAACCTCTTGGAGTGGTTAGATGACCTCTCTGCCGCTCATACCTTGTCGGTCTCGGGGCCATCTTGGAGCCTCACAGTTTCACAATGAACAAACATATTTCTTTGGCTCTGCCACCACAAGAAGGGCTTAGTCACTATAAACAGAAGGGTTTCGATGGTCACGGCAAAGAGCAGGAGTGCAAAGAACAGGAAATAGGTATCTGATTTGATGTTTACTGCGCATTCGAATCAGCTAGGTCCTCCCGCTCCCCCGCCTGAATCAACCCCGATCCTCAGCGCCGAATTCCAACCTTTCCAACCTCCATTCCTCAGTTTCTACCTTGAGGGCATCTGCTAATTTGTCTTCACCATTTCGGAGATCTACAACTTCAACCATTTACCAGGTTTAGGCTTCGGGCTTTCTTGTGACCCTCTGTGTCAAATCAAGTCTAGACTAGACTGCAACATCCTGGACATGCTCAGCATAACCCTTCGCTTTGTCCACGCCTTTTGGACTGCTACCAAGCTCGACGACATGGACATCATCGTCATTCGTCATCATCTTCTTGTCCATGTTGCCCAAGACATTCTCTCCAAACACCTCGGGCATTGTCTCGAGCGAATGGCCCTTTGTCTCGGGGAAGAAGAAGTACATGGTCAGGACCTCGACAGCCACCCACCCCACATAGACGAAATAGTACTTCCAGCCAATCGAGCTCAGCCCGATCGGGTTGACGAACTGGTTGAAGAAAAGCGAGGCCTTGGTGGTGAAGACTGAGATGCTGAGACCCATTGCGCGCAGGCGGTATGGCAGAATCTCGGTCGAGTAGAGATAGAGTGTCGGGATGAGGCAGAAGTTGTAGCCGGTATTGAAAATGAAGATGAAGCCCAGGGACGATCGACCCGCACCTACCGTTTTGCGTTCGTTGTAGAGGGCCACCGAGGTCGCGAAGCCGACGAGCGACAGCCACATAAAGGTGCCGCCGCCGACAAACAGAACCCGACGGCCGACCTGGGTGGCAAAAATGACGGCGCAAAAGGAGGTGATATAGTTGACGGTGGTGACAATCCCGTTGAGTCGCGTCTGTTCCTGCTGCCCAGTGATGCCAATACTATCCAGGATCTTGGGAAGATAGTAGGATATTAAACCGGTACCGGACCACTGGCCAAAGACCGCAAGTGATATCAAGATCATGAGCCGTTTCCGGTTTTCGGGTGTCTGAAGAAACAAGCGAAGTCCCTTGTGCTTCATCTGCTTCTCTTGCTGCAAGGCTTCGCACATCTCATGATACTCGGCAATCGGCAAAGGATGAGTTGGGTCGCCTCCACCGTGGTGTTTGACCAGAATTGCAAAGGCCTCGTCACCTCGATCCTTGTAGCACAGCCAACGTGGCGACTCGTCAAGGAACCAAATGGCGCTTGTCTGTATGAGCGCCGGACATGCCTGGAAGAGCGTCGGAAGGCGCCAAGCCCACGAGCTCGGGATATGGACACTCCCATAGGCAACCCATGCTGCGAGCACGGAGCCGAGGGCAAAGCTGCAGTTGTACATGGCGGAGAAGAAAACCCTGTGCCGCGGGTGGGCTAGCTCTGCGAGAAGGATCGGCGCAGCAGCCAGGGCCAGACTGATGCCAAAGCCGATAACGACACGACCGCCGATGAACAGTCCAATGCTCCTGCTAACACACTGCAAGACCACACCGAGCATCATGATGATGCTGCCGAGGAAGATGGACCATCGCCGGCCAAAGCGGTCAGACACGATGGCGGAAAACGGCGTCGACCCTATCGCGCCGAGCGCATATGCCGAGCTCGTTATCCCGAGCAATGCGCCGTTCGGATTCCCGAACTGGTGCTTCCACTTGTCGATGCCTTGAAGGGCGTTGAGAACGGAACCATCAAAGCCGTTCGTGGCGCAGACCACCAGAGTGGCCGGGGCAAGAACGAGGTAGAGCCTGATCAGCGCCGGCGTCAATCCGAGCCCTTTCTGGTCCTCTTGAGCGAGGACCTCGGACACCGTCAAGGTTGTAGGTATGTCTGAGTCCATTGGAAACTCGGCGAATGATAAAGAAGAGGAGGAGAGGGGCTCAAGGGCTTGAGATGTGAGAAGACAGCGATTGTGTCGAGTCGAGTTATTGTTTGCAAGAAAACCAGACAAAGCTGCCACATTATGTAGGACAAGGTATCCCGTGCTGCACCCGTAGCGTAAGTCACAACGCGATAGTTCCCTGGATAATTAGCAATTGCAATGAGCCATGGCTCCAGGACCTGTCGTCGTAGTGGTATAGTTAGTTCAAGATCTAAGGAAGGTGGCCACCAAGTCAGAAAGGAATCCCCTGCACACTACGATCTGCAAACCCTGTGACCCTGTATCCTTTTGCTGGCATTCTTCCCCCACCTTCTTTCCTTTCCCCATGGGGAGGGAGAATGAATGAAACGGACAGAGACCGGCGATGCCCCGAGTAGCTGATTGATTTGAGTTGAGAGAGTTGTCCGCCACCAAGGCGGAGAGAATTCCTCGGTAGAGAACTCCTTGTCCCTTGCTTAATTGGGGGAAGACGATCATCCGTTCTCCTATCTAATAAGTGCTGGAGGGTTTAAGGCTCCTGGCGAATCGATTCGCGCAGGGCCTGCTGGTTGGTTGGCGAGTTCGTGAGTTGGTTAGTCTCCCTGGACGACGACAAGGTGATTGATCGACGACAACCATGATGATATGCTGTGAGTTAGTTCGGCCCTTGCCACCGCGTTGCTGGAGTCTCCACAGCCTTGGGCCGAGTAGCCGGCCGGGCATGGTCAATCCTGATACTGATGGTGATGTTGAAGACTACCCATGGGGAACGACCCGAAATTTGCCTATAGGCTGGCTGGCAATACTGGCACGACTGGTTTAGCCGATGGACTGACCAACCGAGCGCAGAGGGTTGATAATTGAGTTCGCTGGTGAGCAAGCGACATGTCTCGCGAGTCGTGACTGAGCCATTTCTTGCCTGGAGAGAGGTTGAGTGAGGAACGGGCGAGTTAGCCAGCAGCGAGTCCATCCCCATTCTCCCCAGCAAAGGGAAAAGTTGAAGCATTTTTAGCGAGTCAGCTAACACCTAGTAGCTAGGTTTCAAGGGCTTGATTGTATCTCAGGCTAAATACTTGAAGTCGTGGTAGGGCGTTGATATTTCCCTTGAGCTCCGGAGAATCAACTCCGGACCCCTGGGTCCGTGCCGAGCCTTTGGCCCAGCTTACTGGCTTCGCTGGTTCCGTCTCGCCGCTTTGAGTCGGGGCTCACATGACCTGGCTCACGTCGGCCTGGCTCACCTGCTGTTCCTCGTTACTAGCCAAGACTACAAGTACATGAAACCCGTCACTTTTTGTCACCGCCGTACCCAGTAGACATCAGGGCGCTTGGGAGGCTGGCGAGGTTGGCGAGACTGCGCATCTCTCTGATCACTCATCCTTCAGTCCTCCATTCCTCCATTCATCCTTGGATACTTTGAGGCATCAACGCTCCTTGGTCATAGGTGTCCCTCGTTGTGGAATCGCTTTCTTTTACACCGCTATATCGAAACCATGAGCTCCCTTCCACCACCTCCGAGAAGGCACCTTCGATCTTTGCCGTGCTGACTGCCTCTGGATGTCCTGTTGCACGTTACCTCGTTCTTACCAGAAGAATCCACCGTGTGCCTTAGTCTGACTTCAAAATACACCTACTCAGCTTCAGACACAAATCTGCGATATGAATTTTTCTTTTCATGGGGAAAGACGCTTTTTTCTCCCAAAAGGTTTCCCCGATTTGATGTTCTGTCATTGCCGCGAGAAATTGTATCGGTGCTCTCAGCGAACGGGAACCGAGTGATCGCATCAATACAATGTCTCGCAGAAACCGTATTCTTGTGTTCTGTTCTGCACCAAACACCAACCGCATTATATTTGCCGCCATGTTGTCCATGCTTACCTGAAAGGACATGAAATGGGGGCTGAGTATGGTCCACAGCTGTCCGAACTTGCGCACAAGTGCAATAAATTCATCAGACCGGTCGTCGACCCGGACTTGCAGAACTCTGAGAAGATTATATCGATGACCGTGGAACCTCTGATAATTGGGGGAAAGTTTATGCTCCACTTTGTGTATCAGCGATCCATTTCCTGGGCTGCAATTTGTTCGATTATGTCGAGTGTTGCGAGATTCAAGCATGTGCTGAGTACCTCTTCCCTGGAGGACAGCAACGAGGTCTGGACGCGAATGATGCATTCCGTCGCTGCGGTTGTGGTCATTCATTCCGCAGCCCCCTGCGGTTATTATGGATGCCATTGAACAGCCCGTAATCAACGCAGGCATGGAAGCGAGATACAATGGTCTTTTGAGCTGTGGGGAATACCCGACTGATCAGCGGATTAGGACTTTTTCCCGAAAATGAAGGCTCTATTTGCATTCAAGTGGACACATGGCACTGTTTTAAGAACCGAGTCCCGGACACGTATGATGATGATCCATTGGGGCAGGCAATGTTCGACTCGTAGAAATATGTGCCATTAAATCGATCTACCAGTCCGAGCTGAAACCTTGAAGGATTGTTCAACGGAGAGCAGGAAACGTTGGAACATAACAGGTCAAAAAAGGCATATTGGGTGGTCGGATTAAAGCAGCAAGGCACTCAGGTCTGCAGACGGAATCGGGTCTGGCGAGGTGAAGTTTCAGCGCTGGATCATCGTGGTCTGTATTGTTCGGAGAGTCGCCGTCGGTGTCAGTCGCCGTTGCTGTCCCGGGTATATGTGACGTGTGGTATGAAGGCTAGCCGCGTGTATGTAGGGTGGACATGGACACTTCGAGCCGACTGAAGCGGGGTCGGTAATAACCGCGTTGGAGTCACAGTTCACTGTCGTGGGTTGAATCGTAGATCGAGGACACAATTTGGGGGGAGTGACCCACGTACTGCGTATACATGAGGGGGAAAGGTACCTAGTATATCATGACATGATGATGTCCTTACTATCGCTATACAACTACACCACACTCATTCCACTAGTCTAGGGAATATAAACACGTGAACCAACTAAGTTGCCAGCCATGGTCCTTCAAACATCCCACGGTCAATACCCGCCCTTCGCTGAAGGCCTGCCAACCGCACCCCTGGTTTCGATTTCTCTGCGCAAGCTCGAAGCCAACGACGATGGGGAGTCGCACAGCTTCTTCACGGCCTCGAAGGAGCTGGGGTTCTTCTACCTGGACATGGAAGGGTCTGCGCTGGGCGAGAAGATCGTGGCCCAGGCCGAGCAGCTGCACGCCGTGCAGAAGCAGTTCCACGCCCTTCCGAACGAGGAAAAGGAGAGGTTTTTGAGGGAGAAGCTCGACCCATTTTTCGGATACCGCATCCTGGGAACCAGGGAGATGGAGGACGGGACGGTGGTGAGGAATGAGAACTATAATGTATGTGTCCAATTCAATCCCAATCTCAATCCATCACCCTGGCCCCGCTCCTTTGGGGAGATGATAATGATATATGCTTGTGGAAGGGGAAAGGGGGGCTTGAAATTTGGCCGACCGACTGACTTGTTCATTCTCGACACAAGATGCGCAAAGATGACTTGATCGGCAACTGCAAACCACTTCCGTGCCCGGACCTCATCAAGCAGAATTGGGAGCTGTTGGGCGACTACGCCCGCAACTGCCGCGCCGCCATCGACTTGATGTTCACGCACCTCGAGAAGAACCTGGAGCTCCCGATCGGGACCTTGGCCAAGCTGCACCGTATCGAGGAGCGGTCGGGTGACCATGTGCGCTTTAACAAGTCTGCGCCGGGCAAATTCGACGAGCAGAAGGCCCGGCTGGGCGAGCACACCGACTTTGGCTCCCTCACCATTCTCTTCAACTGGATGGGCGGGCTGCAGATCCGCATGCCCGAGACCAACGAATGGGTCTACGTGCGTCCTGTGCCTGGCTCCGCGGTGGTGAACCTCGGCGACGCCCTGGTCAAGTTCACGGCCGGTTTGCTGCGGTCCAATGTCCATCGCGTGGTGCCGCCGATGCCGCCGCAGGACGGGCGCGACCGACACAGCCTGGTGTTTTTCTCACGGCCCGAGGACGCTGTCGTCCTGCGCCGGCTCAAAGGCGGCCTCATCGACCAGCAACCACAGACCCAGAAGGAAGAGATGGAGTTGACTAGCGAGGAGTGGATTCTTCGACGGAGCGTCGGAGATCTGAAGGGCGTCTATACGCACAAAGGCGGTCTCGAGCTGCGTTTTCCTTTGGTAGAAGGGAAAGCCTGAGCCGTCGCCGAGTTTGTGTTTTCTTTAAAAGGTTGTGATGTAGTAAGTAGCAAAGGTATAGTTAGATAAAGACGGGGGGAGGGGGGTTAGGCAGGCAGACAGATATCACGGTAGAAAAAGAACTCTGGTACGAAAGATCTCGAGATCAAAATCATCCATTTATCTTATAGCGCTGAGAATCTCTTTAGAAAACGCTCACGTCCCATTCACCCGCCTGTCTGGGCCCCGGGAGCGTGCTCTTCCCTCTCGCGATGAACTTACCGTACCCTTTCTTGCCCAGCAGCCCACCACCATCTCTGTCCCACACAACCTCACCTCTCAGAATGGTGTACCTCGGCCACTGATTGAGCTCCATCCCCTCAAAAGGGGTATAGTCCACATTGTGATGGAGCATGGAATTGGTGAGTTTGAACGTCCCTAACTTGCCTGGTGGATACCAGATTGTAAGGTCTGCATCGCTGACGCCAGGTAAAATTGTGCCTTTCTGTGGATACAATCCGTACAGGCGAGCTGCATTTGTGCTGGTCACTTCCACAAATTTCTGCAGCGGCAGTCTGTTTGCGCTGAGCGTCAGTGCAAGGCGGGTCTCGATCCCGGGGCACCCATTGGGAATGCCACTGAATCGGCCCTCGGGGTACTCCTCGCTGATGATGGATTTCTTGCCCTTCTCATAGTCTTCGTACATGAAGGGGCAGTGGTCAGAGGAGAGAACTGTGAATGTACCGTTGGCGAGACCTATCCAGATCGCGTCGTGGTCGTGAGCAGACTCGCGAGGTGGAGGGGAACAGACGCACTTTGCGCCCTCGAAGTCTGGCTTATCCAGGTCCGCTCGGGTCAGGAAGAGATATTGAGGACATGTCTCGGCGTACACCGGAAGTCCACGAGTCTGGGCGTTGCGAAGGTGGGCTGCGGCGCTGGGAGACGAGACATGGACGACAAGGCTAGATAGGTGTGACGATCAGCTCACATCTCGGCCACGGTAGAAAGGGGGAAGCCAACGATTGCGACTTACATAGGCGCGTCCATAAGCTCAGCTAGCGCAATCGCGCGATTCGTCGCCTCCGTCTCCACGATCTGTGGTCTAGACGTGGCGTGGTACTTTGGAGCATACAGCTTCCTCTCTTCCAACTTCTTGGTCATCCAAGTCAACACATCTCCATTCTCTGCATGAATCATGGTTGTGATCCCTTCCTTTCTCGACGCAAACAACACGTCAAGGATCTGGTCGTCTCGAAGCTGCAGGGCCGCATACGTCATGTATATCTTCAGTGAGGAGATACCGAGTTCACGCAAACGCGGGAATTCTGACAGCGCTTGCTCTCCCGGGTGGCCGACGAGCATGTGGAATGAGTAATCGGTGTAGCAGTTGTCTTTGGCTCGCGCCTGAGTATCTTCAAGGACTTGGAGGAGCGAGGGTATGGTTTTGGCCTGAGGTGCAAATGCCCTGAGAGGTGGTGGTCAGTGTTCGCTTGTTTGGTGGTATGCCACAAGTCACTGGGGTTTCAACGTACACAATCGTCGTGGTCCCTCCACAGATGCTGCTCCTTGTGCCCGTCTCAAAGTTATCCGAGCTTCTGCCCTTGCCGCCAAACAGCGCAGGCTCTTCGAGATGCACATGGCAATCAATGCCGCCAGGCTATAATCCAGATGCTTTCAGCATGCAGTCGTCAACCGCCCAACAGAACTCGACCAGAGTCATACCATCACATAACCGCCTTCGGCATCAATCACCCTCTTCGCACTACTGGTGCCCAGCACGCCTGGAGGAGCCAGTAGCGCGATCTTCCCATCCTTGATGGCGATGTCGTAGTTCGCGGTGTCGGAGGCGGTCACCACGAGCCCATTGATGACGAGAAGGTCGAAGCCGTCCATGGTGGACCTGCAGTACCGTGGCAGCAGAGCCTGCAAGTCTGAAGATATGGATGCATGATGGCAGCACCCCCTCCTTGATTGCACAAGCCCAATGGTCTCACGGTCTGCTCGGTGCCTGCGCCGGGGGCTTGAACTGCTTGTGTCTGGGGAAGCGACCAAGGTTCAACTGCGCCTCTGATAAGCAACTTCGCGCATCTCCGCGTGTTCCAGGAGAGGCTTAGCGTCGATGGTGACCTTCTCCAGCTTCTCCGCAGCGGGCAACGCCGCCTCGCTTCACCTTCCCTAAACTCCCTAGTGACCTCTTACTATTTTCGTTCATTAACAGATTCAACACCATGTTTCCCAAATTTTATATGGCGGTAATGTGGCCTTGAAGGCAAATCTATCTACCGGTAAAGCAGTCCACCCAGGTACGCATCAATTTCATCCACAAGGCTTTTCGATCCGAGTGCGAATCTCGCACCAATCCACCCGTCCGGTCTCACCACGAAAACTGCCCCTGACTCAACCTCCACGCCATATCTCTGGTAGACACTGCTGCCATCACCATCGTAATACACTCTCCCCAATGGATCAGTCCCCAGTTCGAACCAGGCATTGCCGACTTTCTCTGGCAAGATGGTAAGGAAGTCCACAGGCCATCTTCGGGGTTGGGAGGCTGAGGATCCGTTGAGGTGAACCCCATTTGTCTCTGCTGCAGTTCCTGGCACCCTTTCAAGCTTCAGGTGTTGGTTCTTTTGCACGTCTTCCTTCATCTGGCCGAATGAACTCTTTGCTTCAGCCGATTTGCCAATGAAGATGAGAACATAAAACCTCGCCAGGTTTGCCATCAAAGTGTGCAGCCAAACCGGTTCCCACAGTGCGGGTGTCAAGACTCGAACATCTGGCGCTCGGTAGCCTGCTATTGCTGGTGCCGGGATGATCGTTCGCTTGGCCACCAGGTCAGCGTCCTCTGTGCTATCATCCCTGGAAACAGCAATGTTCGGTTCGAAGCCAATGGTCAAGCCAGTGTTGAATCCTTTGGCTTCCTGTAATATCCTCCCCAGAACGACGTTTGGATCCTCGGTTTTATCCCCCTGCCAATCCTTTGGCAGTCTCCCAGAGACCAGGACACTGATGTCCTCGTCATACTTGATGAGTTTCCTTGCATTCGGCCTTCTCTCCAACTCATAAGTCTCCAGGACCTCCCTCTTCAGCACACCCGTCAACACAAGCGCAAGCTTCCAGCCAAGGTTAACCGCATCGTGCATGCCGGCGTTCATCCCCTGGCCGGCTCCTGAACTGTGACTGTGGGCCGCGTCACCGGCAATAAAGACTGACTCCTTGGCCCAGAAATTTCTCGCGACACGCTGCCCAACGCTATAGACGCTTGCCCAATCCACTCTCTCGTATTCAATCTCGAAGGGTTTGACGGACAGTTTCGCCTCCTGGATAAAAATTTCCTGATTGAGCTCCTTATACAGCTTTCTTCGCTCGTCATTCAACGCAAAGCCGATCCTCGTAGCGCCATGATCGAGTGGGATCCAGAGGACATTGCCGTACAGCGGACTCTCGATTGCGCCGTAGGACCTGGGTTTCGGCATCGTCGTGCTTTTCAGCACACCGTCAATTCTCACCCATTTGTCCTCCGTGCGATCTCCATCAGATTCGATCCCTGCGGCACCACGCACCAGTGTCCTTGATCCATCACAGCCGATCAAATACCGACAATTGACGGTATATTCCCTCTCTTGTCCCCCACCTGCACTCCCATCCAGGATCCTTGCCTTCACCCTTCCCTTCCCGCCAACCTCGACGGATTCGTCCACCGTCAGATCGACAAACTTGCAGTTCTCCGCCACGTTGACGCCCAACTTGGCCAATTCGGCGCGGAAAATGTCCTCGACAAACTTCTGCCGGAGGACGCTGGCAAACGTGAAGCGCGTGTCCTCGAGGCCCTCGACAAAACTCCACCCTCGCCCAAACACCTCCGTGCCGGACATGTCGTACGCCGCGCTCGACCGCACGGCGACGCACTGCTGCGTGATCTGCTCGGCGAGGCCCATCTGCGCGAGGATCTCCATGGACCGCGGCCAGAAGGTCACGGCGCGCCCGAAGTTCTCCTGCACCGGCTTGGGATGCATCTCGACGACGTGCACGGAAATCGGCTCCGCGGAGGGATTGGGATTGATTGGAGGTGACGAGAACCGCCGTAGCTGGTAGGCCAGGTTGAGGCCCACGGGTCCGCCACCGACGATGAGCACGTCCACATCCACGTCGGCCACCGCTGAGGTAGTTAGCGAGGCTGCCATTTGGATCGATTTGGATCTGGGTTGTGGTCCTGTCCTCTCCTATTCCCTCCTCTTTCCCTTTGCTCTTCCGTTCTATTTCTGTCTTGCAGATAGACCCTTCCTGTATATTTCGTAGGCTATCTATCACCTCTCGGCCCAGGCCGGTATCGGTCACGCGCAGGCCTCGCTTGCCCCTTTTTCTGTGTTTCGGCTCCTTTCTTCTCTCTCTATATTTTTAATTCCTAGGAGGGAAAAAAGGAAGAAAGGTATTCTAAGGTTCTAGGTGTCCGTGGAGAAAGTGGAGGATGACCTATCGAAAAAACAAGACCAAAAAACCATAAACATAGACGTAAACGTATGACGTGCCGTTTGCTTTTCTTTTTTTTCCTTTTTATTCGGCTCTGTACTTGGTAACTACATAAGTAATCCATGGCCCTCGACAATCTCCTATCCGCGCACACTCGGTGTCTTATCACCAACAGCAAGGCTGAAGTGGAATGATAAGCGACGTTGTTCTCCGCGCCAGGGAACAGAAGTGGATTGTCGAGTATAACGCCGATATCCGCGCCGGTGAGGGGAGTCCAGAGTCCAAGTCCATGTTTGGGAATACTGAAACGAGGTGTGACAATAGAGTATGTACATGCGAGACCTCCAAGAATAGTTCTCATAGGCAATGTGCTCAACAAGGAGAAAACCGGGGCGCAACCGGGTAGCGATTGATGAGAATGCCGAGGAGTCATGCCGTCTTCAGGCCCTTGGTCTTCAGTCCAGCCCTTGGTCCCTCTGACAGCCTATCCTCTCATCAAGTGCTGGTAGGTTCTGGAGTGATGGAGGGGAACTAACGCAATTGTAGATCCTCAGCTCTGTGAGCCTCCCGTCTTTGAAACTGAACAATACGGCAAGCCGTATCTTCACCTGCATCCCTCCTTTCAGTGCCGGCCGCCGGTCCTTTGCCATAGTACCTGTCCAGAGTATTTCCATTGCGACCTTTGTCTTGACGGTCATCCGCGGAGTTTCGGAATTGTTTGCCCTGGAGACCCCAGGGGCTTGAGGCTGATTTTGACCAGAAGACATTGGGGGGATATATACAGAATGGACCCAGAGGATCTATGTCTCCCAGAACTTCGTATTTGATGTCTTTAAAGAACTCATTGAATAGCGGTGAGGTCGCGCGAAGAGCGGTCATACTATTTCTCCGGCGTGGAAAATCAGATGGCGTGGCGTCTGCGTGGACATAGGTTGCGTAAAAAGAAGAGTTCGCCGAATCTAGACCCGAACGCAAATTGAACCTGGGAGAAGAAGGCGCGGAGGATCAAGTTGACAAATGTGAGGTAGTAATGCCTCTCCCATATAGTGTAGGGACGTTGAAATCTGGCAGTGGCCATTGCGAAGTGTCTTGGACCTGGCGATCCCGACCGGGTGGCCATGGTGAAGTGTCTACAAACCCCTGGATCCCCAAAGTTTGATAAAGATCGATACAGCCGCTGGAGGGATCTCGAGAATGAGGATGAGATGGAGTAAGATATCGGGATATTTCAATACTGCTCCAAGCTGAACAGGTGAATGTGGTGAGGGAAAGCTGAAGTGTTGCTGAAGTGCTCGTGAACTAAGATGAAGTGCTCGGTGCCCGCCTCATCCACAGTCTAGGAGTTGGGAAAGCGGATTCAGAGCCATCTCTCCACAGACATGACACGGCAAGGACATCCAAGACACTATCACGAAGCAGCGTCGTCTTGTACTACGCATTTACCTCTGCGAATCAGCTGGGCTGAGGTTGTGTGGGCTGGTTGACTTTTATTCATGGTGCTCAATCTGCTCGTCAGGACGCCAGAGATAGGGCGAACGGAGCAGTAACAATGAAAAGAGTCAAAAGGGAGACTTGTTGTATACTTGCAGCCAACGGTAGCAATTTGAATACATCATAAAACCTGGTAGTTATATATCTGGTAACGACGGACATGGCACAACATTCTGGTACGCAGTGTAATGCCGACAACGTCCCGAGTGATAATTGACAACACCAAAGCATGGACTCAATTTACGACACCATTCCTTCAAGGCTTATGGCTGGGCTTACTTGTTCTGAATAGAGGAAGCCGTCCATATCTAGTGTAGTCAGTTAGTTTTTCCATCTCATCAAATCATGGCAATGAAGATGCTGTTCTGCACAAGGCTTGAAAGTTGTTCCGATCCCACTTCCCGCCCTGGGATTTAGGTAGACATGAAGTAGGATCCCTTGATTCAATGCGTTCTCAGCTCTCTTCGGTGTAGTAATCCTTCGTTCGTTCAGCCGCCGCAGCCATAACCTCCTGAATCACACTCTTATCGTGTCTGGGAATGAGCTTGACCTTGAAATCTCTGGGGATAGCCACGAGCGCAGACTTGAACTGGTTGTAGTCAACATAGTCCGTGTTCGGAGGCTCGGTTTCACTTGCCACGATCTTGTAGCAGACCAACAACCGAATGAGCGCAGTGTACAAGAGTCGGCTAGCTATGAATTGACCTGAGCAGGCTCTGGACCCGGCGCCGAAAGAGAAATGCTGGATGCCCTGACTGGGCTTTTCCTCAGGTACCGTTGTCGATGGTAGCGTCACATATTCATCGTTCAACCATCGCTCCGGGTTGAATACTGCAGCATCCGGACCGAAGTGGTCAACGTCGTGATTGGCCGCTTGAGCATTGATGAGGATCATGGTCTTGGGCGGGATTTTGGCGCCATTCCAGTCAATTTCGGTAACGGTCTTACGGGGGAGGGACATGGCGCTGACAGTGTAATACCGAGCAGCTTCCTTGATGATGGCATTGACATATGGGACCTTCTCTTCCTGGAAGCTGTTTGACCACACAGATGCCGGATCTGGATAGTATCGCATTATATCCTCATAAGCGCGCTCTTGGAAGATCTGGCCTTCCTTCGTGGCAAGAGAGCCAATGCATGAAGTCAAGGTGCCTGGGATTGTTTCGAAGCCACCTGACACCAGGGAGAGACAAATCGACGAGACTTCGACACCGGTCAGCTTGGTCTCTTCGTCCTTCAGAATGGCGGCGCTGATGCAAGGCTTATCAGTGCCTTTCTTGATCATATCTCGGACCTTGTTGAGGAGAAAGTTCAAGTAGCGATCACGGCGATCACGAAGCTCCTTTGACCGACGGATCTTTTCGTTGTTGGGGAAGTAGCGCATGATCGGAACGTAGTCTTGGTAATTTTCCGAAGCTGAACGGAGGAGGGAGATTGCCGATCCGACGTGTAGGATTTCTCTAAGCATGTCGTCGTAGACATTGTCCATTCGGATGCCATAGCAAAGAGTCAATGTTGTGTTGAGGGCATATCGCTGAATGTATGGTCGGACGCCGATCTCAAGATCGCCGTTCTTGCTGTCGCGAAAGAGGTCACGGACAATGCAATAGGACTCCAAGTCGAACATATCGAAGTATCCCCTCATCGCAGGACGGCCCAGCGCCAGACCAGCAGCTTTCCGCTTGTTTTTGCAGGACGCGTCCCAGGGGCTGGAGCCGATCGTGAATCCTTGCGTGGTGGATATAACACCGTGAAATGTGTATAACGTGGGTCTGTCGATAACAGCTGTCTGATGGCCAACGAGCATCTGCCTAGCATCTTCGAAAGAATTTACAACAACGGCTCGAGTGTTGCCCAGGCGGATTTGGAAGACAGATTGTCGATACTTCCGCCACCACCCTTCGCAGACCGTTGCGTGGTCGGGCCCCAGTTGCTGGAGATGCCCAAGTACCGGTAGAGCACCGGGAATCTCTGGAATACCTTTGATCTTTGGGATGTCGGTGGCGGTTGACCACTAGTAAAGTTAGCTTTGGAAGAGAAGAAAGATCTGGACGCTGACCTTATAGAGCCCAACGAGGATCAAAAGCCCCGCGACGATCCAGATAGCGTAGTCATGGTTGATAGCTTGAAAAAGCCCAGCTACCGAAGTTGCCATTTTTGCCCTAGTATCTCGAGCAAATCTGGAAGCCTTGACTTTCCAAGGCTCGACGTTATGCTTCTGAAACAAAGGGAAAGAAGCTCGGGAATCAGAAGCAAATTTTATATCCCTGAGATTCTCGGTTGTGAAAGAAAACGTCGATCAAGTATGGAGAAGCGAGCTTGCGGACTTGTGCGAGCAGGAGGACGAAAGGGCGGAGAAGAACGGCCAGGAGTTTGTGGCGGCAAGAGCCGCAGGGGAGGGTTTGCTGTTATGCATTTTAGACCATCGAGGACCTTCGAAACGAGTCTCGTCGTCGGTTAAGAATGTCCTCTCTTTCTGTGACTGATCTATTCGGCGTCAGTGGGCGAGTTGCCCTGGTGTCCGGGGGATGCTCGGGCCTTGGTTTAATGATCGCAAAGGTGGGCGGGATGCATCCCGTACCCAGGTTGCGAAGACTCAGATCTTGACGCGAAATAGGGCCTGGTCTCAAATGGCGCAAAGGTATATGTCACTGCACTATCGACAGACGACATTGAAGCAGTGGTGGCAGAGCTCAATGAAATGGGACTGCCCTCTGGGGGCAAGGCTATTGGGTAATCGTCCAGCCATGCCTGGCATTGCAATTGGTTGACTGACGAACAACGAATGCACAGATTTGCGAGCGATCTGTCTTCAAAAGACGGCATTGCTGCTGTTGCAAGAGAACTCGAGAAACACGAGACTCACCTGGACATTCTTTGTTCAAACGCTGGGATCAGAAGAGACCCGCCAAAGATGTGCAACGTCAAAACTGCGTCGCTGGATGAATTGCAAGAGTCTCTGTGGTCTTCGCGGCATTCTGATTGGGACGATACTTTTCGTGTTAATGTGACGGCCCACTACTTTTTGTCGGTTGCACTGCTGAAGCTGCTGGTGGCAGCGAGCAATCTTGATCTGGGAAATGGCCGAAAGGGTCGAGACGAGGGCCGAGGGGTGATGATCATTACCAGTAGCTGCGCCAGTATGCATAATTGCACAAATGTCGATTTGACCAGCTATGCGGCCAGCAAAGCGGCGATTGACCACTTGGTTGCTCTGTTGGCGAGCAAGTTCGCAAGATGTGAGCGTCCCCGTTGAACTTCGCAGGCCAAGAACCGAGAGTGGTGCTGATTATGTTGACGGTACAGGGTACGTCAGAGTCAATGCCATCAACCCAGGCTGTAAGCGAGCCCGATACAGACATGTGCTTGCATATGGCTGAATTGAATCACAGTTGTCCCTAGCAGAATGAACCCGGTTGGAGAAGGCGACAATCAATTTGCAGAGCTCTTCCAGGCAATGCCAGCAGCACGCATAGGAAAGATGGAGGATATTGCGGGAGCAGTGCTATATCTGAGCAGCCAAGCAGGGGTAAGTTGACAGGTGCTCCCGATTGCAAAAGGGAGGTGTGCTAAATCATCGACCATCAGGCTTATGTTGATGGGAGATGCCTCTGTGTCGATGGCGGACGAGTTCTTCTCGCAAATGGACAATAAGGAACGTTAACATCTGGAGACTTGAGAGGTCAGAAAAGAGGGACTTGATAGAAGCAGGAGTCGGTGAATCTCCTGGCCTTTTTGATAGAACGCTTGATCCAAACCAGGAATAGCGCGATATGTCTTGGCTTTCAAACCCAAAATTGGAAGGAGAGATTTTTTTGGCCGTTCATGGCAGCTCGACGTCATTCCGAGTCACGGGATCAGCTGTCACGGGATCACGGAGCAACTGTTACTTAATGCCTCCAGAGCAACCAACCCCCCTGCATGGCCGCTAGAAAGTACTTGTACTTTGTACAAGTACAGGAGAACAAATCGCCGCCGGGCATGCGACGTTAATCTTCCGAGGGCTCCCTCGCCTACTGGTACTTCCGAACACCTACCCAGTGCCGCTTTTCTGACTTGGGCATTTTCCTTTCCACGGTTGTCGCGTCTGCCTATGCTCTTGTGCTGTTCTCGGATTGCTCCATCTATCGGATGTCAGCCTCGCTCATATATGTTTCCTGCAGCCTTAACACTGTCGACCACAAGGAGGGCACATTGGCTCGGCATCAGACCGAACTTCACGCCTCAATGCGGGACCTGGGCGCGGGTGGCTGGGAGATCTGACGACCTTATTGCACTGCCGAGGTGCTTGTAATCATTATTTCCAATCACCTCAGCGGTGATAGCTCTGGGGGCTTTTGTGCAACTCGCGCTGGTTTTCTAGTGGTTGAGGTATATCTGCGATCTGCGTCCGTTCCACAGCATGCGTCTCCATACTTGCTGTCCTTGTACATTCTTTGATGATCACTTGAGCACCTTCCCCTTGAGTCATAGGTTGGTGCCTTTTCCCCGTCAACGTTGCATTGCCATATATCATGGCCAACAAGCTTCTGGAGCTTCCCGATAACAACTTCCAGGCGCTGCCGTCATGGTATCATCTCTTCCACATGCGGGGTTACAATAGCTTCCGGATGCTGGAGCTGTAGTGTTCAGCCGGCAAAAAAAAAAAAACAGGTTGGTTGCATGAGAGAGCTGTGGTTGGGAAAAAGGCCCTCGCCCGGCCTTGTTGTCTTGTTTTCCTACTTCCCTGCTCCTGCCTCTCCTGCGTGCACACACGGGGTCTTTATTCTTGCGAAATGAGAAACTTATATACAATCCTTGCAGCTACATTCTATGGCCTGATACAGGCAAAGTAGGCGGCCCAGGCATCATCCACGCATTCACTGACATTACGCAGGAATCTGGCGCCTGCCCCTCACAAGCTGGTCGCAAGGCAGGATGTTGACCCAACGGAGCTGTATCCTGCACATTACATCTCTATGCCGGTGGATCATTTCCACAACGAATCCCGATATGAACCACATTCAAATAAAACATTCAATCTTCGGTACTATTTTGATGCAACATACTACAAACCGGGAGGCCCCGTGATAGTCCTGCAGAGCGGGGAAGCAGATGCCAGTACGCGTCTACCGTACCTTCAGAAAGGAATTGTCTACCAGCTAGCAACGGCTCTTAACGGCATTGGCGTGGTCTTGGAGCACAGATATTATGGAAAGAGTTTCCCTACACCTGACCTGTCGACCGAAAACCTACGATTTTTATCCACCGACCAGGCGGTGGCTGATCAAGCATACTTTGCGTCACATATCGTCTTTCCGGGCCTGGAGCATGTAAATTTGACAGCTCCAGGCACGCCTTATCTAGCTTATGGCGGCTCTTACTCTGGGGGCGTTGTCGCATTCTTGCGCAAGTTATATCCCGAGATCTACTGGGGCGCAATTTCATCATCGGGAGTCACGGAGGCGATTTATGACTACTGGGAGTACTATGAACCCGTTCGTCAATATGGTCCACCAGCATGTATCGCCAACCAAGTCAAGCTGATCAACATTATGGATAACATCCTCCTGAAGAACGATGCGAAGACCGTGGCGCAACTCAAGAAGGGTTTCGGCATGCAAACCCTAACGCATAGCGACGATCTCGCCAACCTTGCGTCGGGCGGAATTGGGTGGTGGCAGTCAAGAAACTGGGACCCGGCCGTTAACAGTCCGGAATTCAGCTACTACTGCGGAAACATCAGCTCTGACACTCTTCTTTGGCCAAACTATGCCAGCATGAAGGCCAACGCTACATCGCTCATAAAAGCAGGCGGATGGGGAAATGAAAGCGCGCAACTGCTGAATCCTATGCTCAATTGGATGGCATGGACTAACAACAGTTACGTCGGATCGTGCGACGCCTCGCTTGATGAATGCTACAACAATCACAACGCGTCAGCACCCATGTATACCGACAAGAACATCACAAATTATAATGCACTGTCATGGGCGTATCAGTACTGTACCGAGTGGGGCTACATTCAGGACGGATCCAGTGTTCCAGACGATGAACTTCCTCTCATCTCTCGTCTGCTGACCATCAGATATTTGACACAAGTTTGCCGATATGCCTTTAACATTACCACACCGCCGAACGTCAATGCTGTCAACAAATACGGAGGCTTCAACATCTCCTATCCCAGACTTGCGACTATAGGAGGTCAAGCCGACCCCTGGCGTCCCGCTACAGCGTTGGCGACGCTGGCCGAACCTGATGTACTCAACCAAACAAGCACGCCAAGCGAGCCCGTTATTCTCATTCAAGGGGCAGTGCATCATTGGGATGAAAATGGATTGGTAAGTCTTTCCCGGAAGCAATGCGGACCGAAACGTCGGTGTAGTACCTTTTCCATCGAGGACATGACGCTGACTTACTGCATTTGGAAGTTTCCGAATGAGACAACTCCAAATCTGCCACCAGCCCCAGTGGCCAACGCTCAGAGGCAAATCGTCGAAGCAGCCCAAGGATGGATAGCAGAGTGGAAGGCATCCCACCTTTGAGTACTCCGTACTCCGCAGGATCTTCGTGCTTCTCACCGAAAGCACTGGTGGATGAGTTTGGGTGGGGAGTGCGGTCTGCAGTAGTCCCAAAGCCTGTGCAGCTGATGAGATTGTTCTCTTCGCGGCAACCTGCGAGGAACATACCTGTTAAGGTCAGTTGAGAAACCGTGGAACTTTCATAGCCAGGTATGCGACTTATGCAACCATTCACAAGAGCTTCTGGACAAACCTTGAACTTCATGATGCTGCTCAAGTGATCGACGGAGGACATGAGGCCGGGGACGTCAAGGTAAGACAGAGTATTTATGTACGGAGTAGTGGATGCGCCAGTCTGAACAAGCGAGAGCGACTGAACGGATTAGCGGTGTAGCGATCTCCATTCCAAACCACGGACTAAATAGATTAGGCTCGCCCAGACTCCGTCGGTGAGCATGGAAGTTGTCCGGTCATGTACAACGCTGCATCAAGTTTAGTCGAAGCTTGCGGTACTCTATACCCAGGTAGGTGGAAGCAGGGACTTCGTACGAGGTATTCCACAAAGAGATAACCGTTCGAGGCTTGAAAAAGGGGGAAGGTGCTTGACAGTTCAAATGACACGATCTCGGTTGGTCAGCACGTTGAGCACTTTAAGCACTTTGAGCGCTTCAGACCCAGGGTGTGACATTCAAATGACGGAACGGGAAATGAATTTTGGAACGTCAAAGCAAGTCAAAGCCTCTCTCCATATTTTTCCCACTGACACGCCCTTGCGAAGGGTTCGTACACTGTCGATTTCTTGTTCAACCATGAGCCCAAATGGGACAGAATTTAAAATTTGTGATCTTACTCCAAAGCCCGAGCTCGAACACGCCACGCCTTGCAAGATACACGAAAGGGGCTGAATCCCGGCACAGTGGCGTTTGAGAACAGCCAACCACTACAGCATGCCCTGTCATTGTCAGACCTGGTCGAGACAAGGCGGGAGGGCACGTGTTTTTAGCATGGATCCAGTCTTTCTGTCCATCTGTTTTCTGTACAAAACCCACGCAGCGGCCATGGCTCGTGGGTGGATTGTGGATGTGGACCACACCAGCCGCTATGCCGCTGCTGGACATTCCTTTGGTGCCCACAATCGCTGCTGCTTGGGAACTTGTCAAGCCTGGTCACATTCGCCATCGCCTTCATCTTCGCCGGTCTAGTTTAGCTCGGGCCTCTTCCACTTACCTATTCGGCGTCTACAGTAGTGCAACCGAGGTCAGGCGTCTGTTTTGGTACCTGGCGCTTTCCCCGGAATGGCGTGGCCAGTGTACGTACAAGGACTAGGGAATCTCGATTTCTTCTTGACGTTTTCTCCTTGCTAGCCGAAAGGGCCGATCACTGTGCGGGTGCCGCCGTCCACTCTCCACATTCTCAATTGGCCGGTCAGTATCACCACGCCAGAAAACCAATATATCCTATCTCTAGACACTGTTCCTATGCCCCAGACCCAGGAGAAAAAGAAAAAAAAGCGCAAAGAATCCAGCCGCAAAGCTCTCATACTATTCCGATTCGGCAATTCTCCGTGGCTTGCTGACGCTAGGTGAGCCCATGAGCCCCCATATTCGTTGCAGTGTGTGTCGGCGATGAAACGTTGGTCTTCCACCAGACTTCCCGTTTGCTCCACTTCCCCTCGAACTTGCAGCAACCTCTGACAATCTTCATCAAAACCCCGAGGACAAGTCTCTTGTTTGGCCTGGCTCGTGCTGGTCTATGGGCTGACATCCTAGCTTCCTGCAATCTCACTCTCGGTTGGAGAACCTGATCATCGCCGTCCTTTTTTCTCCGGCTTTGTCGTCTGCGAGATAGAGTTGTCCTTTATCCTCTATCAGGTATCAACCAACTCTCTTTATTGGGTCGGGCATTTTGGTTTTCTCGTCAAAATCCTGGTCGACCGCTCTCATTTTTAGTACGAGTGGTCCTTTGTGGCTTACGCTTGTCTCTTTTGCTCACGTCGACCAACGAAGCGGGCAAGGCTTGAAAATCTGGCTCTGTCCCAGTCGTACCATGGCCCGATCTCTGTGTCCGGGTTGTCCCCGTTCCATTTGAAAACCCTGTCGCAGCCTCAATGCCATCAAACAGACTCGGCTACTTTCAGAGTTCCAGGTGACAGCTGCCTCCAGCAGCCAGGCCCTCCCAGGAACCTCGCCAGCCTTCTCCAGATTTTTGTTGCCCGTTCGTTCCATGCACGAGTTCCCGTAACATTTTGTTTCTTGCATCCTCCGGCCTGCATACACCCTCCACGAGCCTCACAGCCTCAACCGCGATGGACCAGGTCCTTAAAGACCGAAAGATGGCCTCTGCCTCTGCCAGAAGGAAAAAGTTCCAAGAGCGACAACAGCAGCAGGCGCTAGATCGAGAGAAACTCGCAGAGCACAAGAGGAGGATTTTGATATTTGACCATATGGCGGAGCATCTTTCCGACACCGCGGATGGGCTTGATAGAGTGGACTCGCCAGACGAGGTCGACATGGAAACTGGACGTTTCGATCGGGAGTCGTCCGTGGAGACACCTTCCGACAGGAGCATTTGGACGCCCGATGAAATGGCTCAGAGCAAAGCTTGTTTTGACAAACGAGGCTCACCTGAAGTGGACCGAGTTGCAGGTCTCAAAATACAGATACCAGATGAAGAGGAGGTTCTTCAGCAAATGGAAGGAGACGAGCATCGTGTCGTCGTGTCAGCTTCTCCGAAACCCCTCCTCCAAGCTTCCCTGGCGTCCTGGTCCGACTTCAGATACGACCGCTACTCTGCAGTTCTCGAGTCTCCACTGTCAGAAACGCTCAGTCCTGAATTCGACAACGACGAAACGTTTTCGCCCATCGAAACGGCCACGCCGATCTCTTACCAGCAACCAAAATCTCGGCCTTCCCTTATTTCAATTGTTAGCGTTTCACACCGAGGTAAGCGAAGGACGGCCTCTATGCAGAGTCCCCCATCGCAAACCGTGCCGCAACCATCGGAACGACCGAGTAAATGCCAGTCGATGAGCAGTGTCCATTCTGGATTTCCAGCCGCGGAAGCTACTCTGTTCGAAGTCCCAAGCCTACCCGAGAATGCTTTCGAGCGCATAGCCAATGCCAGTCAAGAATCGCTCCCGTTGTCAACCAAGGAGCCAACCAGGTCCAAAGCCGACAGGAAGTCGGGTATGCCGCGATTGTCGACGGCACTCAGTCACGCACGCATGAGCAGTATTAAGAGCTTCATCAAAACGCCCACGTCTGCGACTACACCTGTGCCACACACACAATCGTTGTCTCGGCCTTCAAGTCATATAAGTAGACCTTCCACTGCAAGTACACATGCAGTGGATGCCTATTCACTTATGAGACATCCTGCCGCATCGACAAGTTCGAGCAACCTTTCTTCTGTCACACGCCCGCTCACGTCTCAGAATGCCTCAACGTCAATGCTGGGGACGGCCAACTCCAACATGACGGCGCTACCATCGCTCCCGACTCCTCCGGCGGATGAAGATGGTTCAGATCCCTTGGCGACCAGACCAGTCATGCAGAGAAAGAAATCTTTCTCCGCTCTACGGAGACGAAGTGAGAGTATCGGACAAGCAATTAAAGGACTGGGCAAGATTACGACCAAGCACGATGTTCCAATACCAACCAACCCAGGTCTGATGACCCCCAAAAAATCACAGGCGCTTGATTTATCTAAATTCCCCACTCCCCCTCTACCTTCTCCTCGGACTGGTAAAAGTAGTGCCGGCTCATTTACTTCGACCAGGACACCGAGTAGTGGAGGTCATATAGGGTTAGGGCTGCGGAGTGTTGATGGATTCGGATTCGCACAAAGGTAATAGGATTGACCAGTCGGAAACAAGAAATTCGGAGTTCAGCATTCACAGGGCACAAGAGCGAGCGCGCTTTTTGACGAAGTTACGAATTGGATCTTATTAGCGATATTGTATAAAAGTATAGTGCTATTCGAGGACAGTTTAATGTTTGAAATATCATCGCACTCGCCAGAGGGACGAGAATATCATTGTTTCGAACTGTTGACTCAAATTCTTTGTCCTGTTGATGTATTGGTCCGAGCCGGGGATAGTCAGCCTCGTTCCTCCTTCTCACGTGATTCTCAGTCTCGTTGAGGCCACCTCCACTTTCGGGTTACTGGGTAATTACTCTTGAACTGGTCAAGGCTGGTACGGTCCACGTCAACTCTTAGTCTCTGAGAGTCTGGAGATGCCACCCCAGAGCAGAGGAGCATCGCCTGCTCTGGGTCCACGTCCCTACTCAACCTCGGATTCTCTCCCGCCCACCCTGCGGCCATACCTGGAGAACCTGCCCTCTCCGACTGCTCTGGTCCCTAGTGATCAACGCACTCCAACGGGTCCTCGCACGATCATACCTGACCGCGACATCGCGACGCCAACACCAAGTCCTCAGCAGACTCGAGCTGCAGCCGCATTTGAGCTCGGTGCCGAAGAAAAGGAAGAGAGCGAAGATGGAGACATGGACACTCTTACCCCGGAGGAGAGACTCTCACCATCGGAAGAGCCTGCACTCGAACAGGACGGGAATGACGTCGATGTCGCAGGTGTGACCTTGGACGACGACGACTTTGAGTCACACTATTCTCGCCAGCAATCTTCGGAATCAGACGAGGAAGGAGACGAAGTTCAGGCGGAAGGAGAACCAGTCTCTCCCAAGGACTACAACGAAGAAGGGCAGCAGGATCAAAACGGTGCAGCAGGACCGGGAGAGCCCCTTCCGTCGGCTTCGGAGAGGCTAGAATCATTGTCGCGTGTGCGTTCATTGCCTGCTCGTCCAACGCTCTCTCAGACATCAGTGCAATCCCAACCTCAGCATCCAAGGGACGGACTTCACACCTCGCAATCAACGACCGCCCTCCCGCCTCCGCCCCCTCCGCCACTCTATCCTCCCTTCTACAATCGGCCACCAACTCCTCTGCCACCATCTCCCAGCCTAACTTCTCTGCTCCGCCCTCCCTCCTTATTGAATCGCTCCACTGCCTCAACTCGTCCAACCACACCTGACAGCTCCGATGTGGAAACCCCCAACGACACTGAAGCCGCTGTCGCTCATTCAGCTCGACGCGCACATCCAGTACCGCCAACATCACCCAAAGTGCCTACATATGAGTACTACGGCTTCGTTTTGTACTTGGCTTCGACCCTCGCCTTTCTGATTTACATCCTCTGGTCTTATCTCCCGTCTCCTTTCCTTCACGCTCTAGGGATTACCTATTACCCAAATCGATGGTGGTCTCTCGCCATACCCGCCTGGATCGTCATGCTACTTATTTTCATCTACGTCGCCCTCTTGAGTTATAACGTCGAATATCTGACTCTTCCGCTGACGAGTCTGGAATGTATGGTTGACGGCGCCGCAAATGTGGCTATCCTCGATGAGTCGGGACGAGTGAGAAAGGGGGGCAGCAAAAGATTGGTGAAGGAGCTAGAAGAG
The DNA here is from genome assembly GCF_000835475.1 of Cladophialophora bantiana CBS 173.52. Taxonomy (NCBI): domain Eukaryota; kingdom Fungi; phylum Ascomycota; class Eurotiomycetes; order Chaetothyriales; family Herpotrichiellaceae; genus Cladophialophora; species Cladophialophora bantiana. The sequence goes on from NW_015971583.1 coordinate 715,531, forward strand.
CGGGTCAGACTTGAGCGGGACATGGAGAACGCAAGAGCAAAGAGCGGGAAAGGAAGAAAGCACCCCAAGGCTGGAATCGAAGGCGCTCATCGGTCAAAAGACAAAGGAAAGCGGAAGTCCTCTCGACCAAGTGCCGATTATGCTTCGCAATCAGACATGCGGGCATGGGGATATGAAATTTCTCCATCTTCTCATGCCGCAGCGTCTTCCCTCCACAGCAGCCGGCCAACGCCATTCGCATATCACTACCCTTCAACATATCCTTTCATCCCGACAACTACACAATTAACTCAAAGCCAGCACGACTATCAGACGCAAGGAGCTTACCCGACACACCCGCATTGGAAGCTCGTTTGGAATGAGGGAACAGATGCAGTTATGGATGTGCCTATCGGTGGCGTGTGTGAGGTGCTGTATGGCTGAGCAAGACTCCAGACACTGATGGTGGTTGGGAGCCAGCATTCTCGTCTCAAATATTAGACCGGCGGTTCACCGGGACCCTCTCAAAACAGAGCCATCCCAGTTCTTATTTCCCTCCCCGCAAGTTAACATGAACTCTGTGATGGTGTATTGGGGATGGCTGCGGCACCATACCATGGACTCAATTCGTCAACAGTCTGATAGCAAGCAGATACCCCCCTCGTTTCTCGGTATGAAAGGAATCATGTGCATCTGTAGGAGACTATTTGGATTGCAGACGCTGTCTGCAAACGATCCAAGGGGCTGGACCAAATGAACACTTCCGGGTTTGTCGTACGCGCGGATTAGGTGCCAGCATTGTCGAAAAGGTGACAGCAAAATACTTACGGAGCAATCGGTAGAGCACTCTTTACCAGTGTTTACATGTGACGAAGATTTGCCGCTGGATTCGCGGATGCGGGAGATTGTGCGAGATTTTGATCGCGGACATCCAGTTGATTGGGGGGACATCCGCATGGGCGACGGATACCATTCGGGGTACGCGATCAAGGCAGAACAAACACTGCCCTCAACATTCGCTACAGAAACGTTGAGCTGACTCGGGTTCGGTGGCCGAGAAGGTCTCAGCGGACTGACACCGGCAATTCTTTCAGGTCGCCGGGATGGATATGTAGGCAATCCTGCCTCATAGACAGTTTCCGGCGCTTCGTCTCAGAGGGTTCGCGCCTGCCCAGCTTGTCTTGACGTGGTGCGGGCGAAACATGCGCTCAACAACCAGCCAAAAGAACCAGGATTGCCGGAAAATTGCCACAAGATGCGCGGTCTAACGTACCCTTTTTCCCTCATTGGGTTCGAGACAGTCAGTTCCTACATGCTTCTGGCATAAATCTCGGCAAGGAATTGGTGGTATCTTGATGGCAATATCAAAGAAACCTCATGGTACCCTTCAAGAGCTTCTCCACATTGATATTGTTCTTGATGATACGGTTGCAGCATTTTGGTCGCCGGATAGCGTACCCACCGATCCCATGTCTTAGGTGTCGGTTCTGGTTCACCTAATGAGCAACTCTCAGAGCCGTTAATCCGCCATGTGTCCAATATTTCAACCAACCATACTGCCGCGCAACGGAGGATGAGGTCCAACACCGAACTATGTACGAATCTGAGGTATCGTCGAACACCGTTCCTTCTTTACGGAGATGGACCCGGCGGGGGATGCACGAAGGACATATATCACCGCGTTGAAAGGCTGTTGAATGCAACTCTCCAGAATACTCGACCACCGAGGTTGCGCCAGCATCATATTACCGTTTCATCTGTGTCTCTTGAAGCCTGTTTGAGTCCGGATGGTACCACCACCTGCCCAAAATGTGCAAACTGGAGTACGAAATAGCAAGCCAATAAGAGTGGGCAATCTTGCACGAGGCGATTGGTCGAATGCGGCGTGAAAAGACGTTATAGACTGCGATTGGGCGCCACGTGAACTTGTCTAATGGTCTCGCCTTCTGCCAGCCTTGCAGCTTTTGCTTACATGGCAAATGCGATCCATTGACTAAGCGGAGGACCAACCTCGTTTCAGTGCCAGATCTTGTCCCTCGACGCGGTTGCTGGCTTGTCAAACAAGAGGGTTCCGGCGCTGCCAAGCGGAGCTCTAGCCTAGAACTTTGGCCTAGAACTCCCGGAAGAATGTGCAGTTTCTCCCAGTGGCATGACAATCAACTTTGCCGATTCTCGTGACAGACCACAAATTAACGGTCCCGAATCTTGATGACGGTCAGGGGAGGACAAATCGAAAACTGAACCAACAACAGAGCTTCCATTCGGCCCTGGGAGAATGGGTAGTCTTACACAACCGGTACCGTTAATGCTCGAAACGACACTCTCGTGGACATTCAAGGAAATTTGTGGCGGGTAAGCGCCCTGCTCCTCATGTTTGCTTCTCAAGCGCGACCAGCTCGATGGTATCACCCCAAGCCTGATTACCCAATCAAGTTGATTATATTGCAAACTCCGTTCTCGGCCTAGTGCGAAAGGACAGCAAGAGCGGCCACGGCGGACTCGGTCAGAAAGTTGCTGGCGCTCAGACCTCAACACACGGTCTACATGTCGTTGGAATGAGCGGGATGTCCGCAAGGCTGCGGGAACAGGGCATAACCTTGACTGCACAGGGATTCAACTTCCGAGGTTAGTGAGACCCGGCCAGGGCTTTATAGTGGGTATACCGATGAGCAAGCCATATACGCCCTGGAATCGCATATAAATATTTATATTGGAAAAGAGCTATATCATCTACGATGCACCGAGTACAAATTTCCGAAGGGGAAATGTTGCATTTTCCAAAGCAAGCATTGCGGGATGATACCCGCATAGCAGCAAGTTTCATGCCTACTCGGTTCGAGGTGCTAGGCGACTGACGGAACGCGGGGGAAGGCAACTGGCCAATGCCGTCAACTCCTTCGAGGCTGAATACCAGACGGAAGTCTCCGTGATCAGCACGAATCAGATATGGGATCCGTGGTATATGGTAATCTTCCTCAACGGTCGACGAACTCGTGAATGGGATTTCTCCCACGTTACAGCCGCGGATTAGGCGCCACGAGGGTTGACGGGTGCTGAGGGTGCCTGAACTTGACGACTTAGTGGCCTGATCTGCATGAGTCCGTCTATCTAATTGCTTGATCGTTCCCACCTGACGAAAACTGTTCAACGCCTTTGTACCGGACCCTGAAAAAGCACATGGCAACAATACGGAAAGACGTTGCCGTCGGAAAAAAAACTTAAGCTCTTTACAGCCATCGAGATGCAGTCCTTTATTCTTGAGGCTCCTTCCTACCCAGACGATTCACTCGACTGCCACATTCCGGCAGAGAGACACTCAGGGATCATTATCCCTGGGTCCGTTAATAACGGCCACCTTCTTCTATTTCTTCGTAGGTGCTTGCTGTGCGTCTCTAAGGCTGATTGCTGCTGTGCTGTCCCTAATTGAAGCTAAGGATCAAGGCCAACTACCCATCGAGCGCAAATTCAGCCGGGGAAGTTGACACTGTACCACGAGGAGTCGATACCGAGGCGCACGAGTCGAAGCAAGCAGTCAGTCAAGTGATCCATTGGCACGGCAACTCAAATGGCCTGCACTAGAGGTTGCCCATCCCAACAAGGACCAACATCATCAGCGCTATCACATACAATCGAACCTCTGCCGCTACCAAAGGGCCGATTCGGCCCCTGTCAGTGCGGCACTTGTCCGAAATTTTATGCGCTCGATGGCACCAGTCCCGCAATATCTGTTTGCTCCTCCTCCCAGGGTGAAATGTCGCCTGGCACCATGTTCGCGAACATCAATAACCCGACCGTGGAATTTCTTCAGTCTGCTCATGACACTGTCAGGCGTTTCGGAGGACCTCAAGACGTGGACATTGCCGGTCACTCGAACAGCGTGCCTTGCCTGGATCAGCCCGATCTGAAGTACGGCGCCTTCCCGATGATGAGCGTACCAGATCAGGGTAACGGCACACCGAGCAGCCCAGAGTGCGTGCTTGCATCCTTCGAGCCCGTTAGCACTATCGCAACCCGGAACGAGGTCAGTTTTAAGCAATGGTGGGTTTTTTCAGAACTGAAATGGACTGACGCTCCTCCTCACAGAGACGGAAGGCGCAGAACCGCGCAGCTCAAAGAGCTTTCCGCGTTCGCCAGCAGCAAGCTTTAACAGACGCACACTCCAAGCTGCGCTCCCTGCAAGAAGAATTGGAAGAAGCTACCGGAAAGAAAGATCATTTTGAACGACTATATAAAAGCCTCAGTCGTGAACATGAGCGTCTCCTCAGAACGTTTCAGGAGTTATTGGTGTCGGTACAGTCTACATAGGTCCTTGGGGACTGAGGTTTATCTGTCACACTAGATATGACCCTTCTCCTAGAATGAGGAGGCCAAACCTATATGTATACATATATATACAGCTAATCACGTCAACACTAACCTCGAAGCCCTGCTACGTGGATCGTTCATTATCTATCCCTACAAAATGACAATGGGAGTATGGCGCCTCAGCATACCCATCGAGGCCGGGCTGCAGCGATCGGGGGACTTCTGAGATTCATTCCGACGATTCTCCCCGATACGGTAAAAGGTGGTGTAAGAGCCCGCTCGAGGTGGAGATAGAACGTACCTCTCAGACTGTGGCTAGCAAGCATCCATTGGATGAATTCCTCCGCGTCGGATAACATGTTGGCCTCTTGAGCGTTAGTCATCAGTGGGATGACTGGCACCTCGGTGGCACCCAGCCACATAGTGAGATGGCGGTTTAAGCACCCCGCAAGGCCCGAGGGCTCTTCTCAGCATGGGACAGTTGTGCCACAGTCGTCTCTAATTCACGAACACCTCGATTGCTTGTTGCTCACTTCTCTGAGCAGGGGTCAGTCGTCACGGACGTATTCTTGGGCACGTCGCATCTTCAATCCCACCAGCCGTGTCGGCAGCAAACTCTTAAGTCGCAAGAGGGGTGGTTGTGAAGCCAGCACACCGTCGAGAGTTGAACCTTGAGCGGCACGTACATCCCACCTTATCCGCATCTGGTGTTTGCACAAGCATGTCTAGCGATCATGATCAACCTGCCAGCAAGTGGGGTGCCACAAAGAAGAAGCCGGTCGTTATTTCTGGATTCGAGTTCGTGTTAATGGGAGCAGATGGTGCTCTCGACAAGGCCGGCATCAGCCAAATAAGAGCACATACTACGCGAGAACTGCACAGGACGAGACGACAGAATGGCCAGGTATGTCTATTTCCTCGTGCAGGAGACAACTCCAGCACCTATTACGACTGCCTGTTGGCTCCAAAGCCCAATGCAAGGCCGCTTAGCTAATCCTGTAGTATCAGGTATTACTGCCGCGACGTCGTCGCAATGGCGCTGGTAATATACTCTTTGGCTCTCAGTTCGATCCTTTCCACTCTCTCCCACAGCTCCCGATAGAAGAACGCATACCCGGGATACTGGACGAGATCAAACATAATGGTAACCTTGGCCCTTTCCAACTCTACCTCTACGATTCCTGTACTTCCAGTATTCATGGGCGCGATTCCCGATTTTGGCCCACTAATATCGTGTCTAGTCTTCATAGTGTATAACCAGAAAGGGATGCAACAGAGCGTCTGGCCTGAAGGAGCTAAAAACAGCACCTTCTTCACGGCCATGCTACTCATGTGTTCGGTCCATCTCGACGGTCTGAGCTCGAAATCGACGTCGCCTACCACCACTGCTTTGAAGTTGGAAGCCATGCGACGCGTTCGAATTCTTATCCAGCAGCATTCCCCACTTGCGATCATCAGCTGCATCTCTGCCATCGCTTGCCTTGCAACATGCGCTTTAGTAAGTCAGAATTAGAAGCCTTTTCCACGTGCTCAAGGTTACAAGCATAGGTGACAAAGCTTATGAAGAAGGTAATGGAATCAGGCTAGGCTGACCTTTTAGGTGCGTGGAGAGCTGGCAGGGGCAGAGGAATACGTTACGCACCGGAACGCTTACGCAGTGCTCATTAGAGAAGCAGTTAGGCTGCACATGTTTGAAGAATCGAGATTTTGCAAGGATGTTCTGAGGATCATCACGATGATTGCGTGAGCATATGAAAACTAGTTAGGCCAATTGACCAATGCTCACTCCCCAGCACAGGATATCGAGACGATGCCGCATACCCATACCTGGCCTCGCTACCCCAGCAAATCCACAAACTCTTCTCAAGGAATATGAGCACGTTTTCGAAGACAAATGGCATTCACGGATTCAGGCTGATCCAGAACTCTATTCGCCCTTTTACGATGGAAGGATAGACCCTAGCGAAGACCCGTTCCCATTTCTGAGGAGAGATCATCTCCGATTGCTGGTGCAGATGATGCAATCGGTGGTCAAGATCTGGACTCGGCGAGATCCCTGCTCGGCGCAACAGCAACTGACCGCTGACACATTGATATCGATGTCTTTGTGCCAGCGCATACTGGCCATGCCGTCCTCAAAGATACCCGATCTACCATGCTCCACCGATTACGTCTACGAGGCCTGCAGACTGACCTCTGTCCTCCTAATTCGATCAGTTGAAAGCAACAGACATTGGCGGTTAGTGGCTAAAGGCACGTCAATACTTCAAGACATCCGAGACGCACTCCACAAAACCGATCTGGACAACCTGTGGGACAAGGATATTGGTCTACTTTATTACGTCGTGCTAGTCTTCCACAGCGCCACCTTTGGCACGCCACACTACCTGTTCGGCCATATCCTCCAAACAAGGATACATTTTGCGGTTACGTATTCATACGACGACTGGATTGGCGCGATCAAACCCATGTTGACGCTTCACGAACTGATGCCGTCGAAGGAGGCCGCGTTGCCAGAACGGTCTGCAAGATCGGGCTCTGCGGCCAATTACACCGAAACTTTGGCCGACATGCAATCAAATGCAGAGTCCGACAACATAATACTTTCTTCCCCGTGATGGTGATACAAGTGGATGGTTGAATGCATTCGGAGCTCAATCGGACTTCGGACTGTTCTCGCACGGACCATGACGGGCAACATTAGGCCACAGCTGAAAGTCGCACTGCGAGCCCCGGGGATTCCGAAGAAATATACCAAGTAGGGATACCGTCTAGCGCAAGTTAGACAGACAGATCTTGCAGATGGAAGCCGGTTGGTCAAGCATGTTCCTGGGATATTGTCACACTTCAGCACTGCAGCAGAGACGAAAGAGATCTCTTTTTAGCGGTACAGGCGCCGCAGACATTATAAATCGATCGGATCCGCTCAGGGTCTTTGAAGACCTCTTCTAAGTCGGCTCAAACGCTGGGGTATATATAGTGAAAGGCCAATCCAGGGGCAGTTCGTGGAGACACTACATTCAATTCATGGTCGACAGTGGAAAAACAAAAATCTCGGTAACAGCGAAATCCCTATAGGACCATGAGCCTCAAAATGGACAGTCAAATCCTAGATTCTTTTTTCGGCGCGATGTTTCCCATCCCTTCATGAAAGAGGTTGGGAGCTGATCGCAGAATGGCAACGTTTCTGGAAGTATTGCCAAGGTTTGGGGAAATCTGCACGCGCCTGACCCCTGTCCAGGAAATATCTCCTCCTTAGCTGACGCCGCCCTTGTTCTTCCCCAGCTCACCGGTCGTGAGGGTGAAATCATTGCTGTCGCCAAATGAAGCCGTTAATCCTGAAGAAGAAAAATATTATTCGTGAAGGAACTCGGGATTACGAACGACTCTAACTACTGGCGGCTTGGCACCACACACGTGAAGAAGACCACACAACGGTTAGGAAAACACCTTGTCTTGCGGGACTATTTCTCTGACAAAAGCTGCAAAAAAAAAGGGTAGGCAAAAATGAAGAGAGTGGGATTCGAACCCACGCGGGTTGCCCCATCAGGAAACGTAGTGTCAAGGCTGTAGCCTTAACCTGACGCCATAACCAAGCTCGGCCATCTCTCCAGGTTGATCTGCTGCTACACAACAGGCAATTGTTGAAGGGAATTTTACAATTTGAATATAAGAAGAGTTATCCCCGCATATCGCTTACGCGAGGACAAAATGTGAGTGCTAAGTCGCTCGCTAAGCGTAAATCGGTCTAGAGCGCGACTTGGCATTTAATGAGCACCCACATAAACTCCGAGTAGATTTATCATTGCTTTGAAGTGTCCAGCGCCCCGAGACTACTAAGGCAAGTTTTGTCACAGATTATGTGACGAGGACTCCTGTCCCCATAAAGGCATAGCACCGGCCAATGCAGACTTGAATGTCAACCCCCCAAGGGCGAGAAGCATCTGGTCTCCTGAGAGCCATGGTCTGTTCATGCCGACACTTTACGCGAGATCTGATGCTCGGTCGAGACGCTACGGCTCAAACGTGCATGGTCATTCTCGATGACTCGGGAACAAATGGGCCCTTGTTAGTTGGTGGGTGAACTGGCAACTGGCCTTTAGCATCCGAGGTGATCGACATTCATCACATCATCACGTCTTTTCCGATGGCTCAAGTGACCTGAGTACCGGAAGCGCCTCGAAGAAACGCTAGACCAGGCCTCGAAGCAGTACTAGGTATAATGAACCTAGAACTTCTCAGTCTGTTTCGGACATTGTCATCAGCAGATCACCGTGTCCGTTACTGCTCTTGAAACAGGCTCCCGTGTCATCCAGTCCGTATTTGCTTTGAAAATGAGGCAGGACAATGCCTTTACGACTACCCGCACCGCGCAACCGGAGCTTGCCACAAGAGCGTGGAAGCTCGCGTATAACAGAAGGCGAGCACGATAGTCGCCTCGCAATAGCCTATCTCCAGAAGGTCGGGTAGCTTTCTACTAGGTACTCTAGAGCCATGCAAGCAGCGTGGCGGAACAACAATTCTTCCGCCGGATTGTGGTCTCGTGCTTCGCATTCGCCCTGCGTATTCGTATTTCAACATCGACACGTTAAGAGCCAATCACAATCTGCCAACAGACAAGAAGACCTATCATGGCACATGCGCAAGGCACACTCGACTGCAATCTGGCGTTTACAATGGATATTAATGCCAGCTTTGTTGCGTCCAGAGGAGAAGCGAGGTTCCTCCCATTGGACATATTGGCACCAGTGCCTGACGGATAGGCGAGTCAGCCTGATGGGAAAAGGCAAGGCTGACTCCATGCCGAATACGAAATAGACAGGTCTTAATTACTTGTCCAGTGTATGTTGGATTGAGGTGAGATCATAATAACTGTTCCGTGCCTCTCCATGCGATGCTTTGCGCTGCCTATAACTGCCCCGATATTTGGCTTTGGTGGATTTTCGCCTCGTTTGACTTTTCCGATTGATGTCCTCACCGGATCCCTCCACTTGCCGTAACTGTTCAGGAAGATAAAAAGCTTGACCCAACGGTCTCGATCCTATGGACCGAAGCTGTCAGTCGTCCAAACACTCTTCCTTGACAGTTCAGCTAATCGGATCAAAGCCGACATTAACAAGTTCCTCGACAATATCGCCCAAGGTCCATCAGCTGTTTTTGCCGTCCTCTTCGCTGCGTCGGCTGGATTACATATATGGCAGAGCAAGTGCGTGTCTCCATTAAAGTGTTCCTCTGTAACATTTCTTCGGGCTGCTAACCCGGTCACTCTTGCAGGAAGTACAAATGCTGGAGGGACACATGGCCGCTCCCGTGCGCCTGCATTATTATGATGGCCGGTTTCATTTGTCGCGAGATTGCTGCAGATGATCATGATGCAAACAGTCAGGCCAGTGCAATTCAGGGGCTGTTCTACAGCGCGACGTAAGTCCAAGAGAGACCCGGTCTTCTGCGCAGGTCTGGGAGGATTGGCTACTGACAATGCATTAACCTACAGACCAACATTTACCCTTCCTCTATACATCTTTTTGCTCTTCTCTTCAGTCACCATTGAACTGTTGCCGTGGCTGCACCCAACTCTTTCCTACATCACCATTTGGGTCTTCACTAGTGCGATCATCTCCTGCACCGCTCAGGGTGCTGCGACATACTTCAACCCAGACGCGAAGAAAGGCTCCATCGGCCCAGCTCACGCTCTCCTCAAAGCAAGCCTGTTTCTGCAGCTCGCTCTGAACGGGGCGTTTGCCTGCGTCCTCGTCAATCTGCTTTTTCGACGGAACGCCACTGCTAATCGACGACGAGGCCTTCTGCTGTCCATGTTTGTTCTGATAGCGCTGATTTGCGTGCGCAATGTCTTTCGGACGATCCAGCTCTTCGTCTCACCACGCTCCCCACTGTGGACTAATGAAGCGTATTTCTGGGTCTTTGAGAGCTGCGCCATGCTATGCTACACAGTATTGTTTCACACCCTCCATTTGGGAAAATATGCGCCTCCTGGGTTCGGCGACTGTGCCCAAGGAAGGCGGTGTAACTGAGGGCACGAAGGTATTTGTGCTTGGACTCGACTCGCGAGTGTCGACACCACATCCGACATGGTTGCCGAAGTGTCAAGCCCTGATTGGTCAGCTTTGTATGAGTTGTATCTCTCTTTGGCATCACAGCCTTGCAGGGACATGGACCAATTGGGAACCTGATGACGTTTACCGAAGCAAAGAACCTCGGTGGATCCCCGGCAGTTGCAGAAAGTTCAATTTTTTCACTTTTGGACGGAGATGATTAGTGGTGGTGGAGGAGGTGGTGGTAGCTAGTGACTTGATCATGTTTTGTACTCTCTTCATCTGCTCAATTCTACGTCGTATACACAAAGAACTCCAATACGAAGGAAATCAGACTCGCCATGCCGCTTCCAACCGGAGTCTACCGCGCTGACCAAGTCGGGTCTCTCCTTCGGCCGAAGGAAATACTCGAGGCCCGTGAGAAAGTCGTGGCTGGAGAACTGTCCAAGTCAGAACTCCGGCAGCTCGAGGACAAGTACATCGCGGACGTCGTGCGGAAACAGCTAAATGCGGGCCTACAAGCCATCACAGACGGCGAGTTCCGTCGCGCATTCTTCCACCTAGACTTTCTCCAGCATCTGGACGGCATCGAGGTGCGCGGGAATATGATGTCGACCAACACCTCCAAGGGCGGATTTGCACCCCCGAAACTGGTCGTTACCGGGAAGCTGGGCCACAGCAAGCCCATCCAGGTCGACGATTTCAGGTTCTTGGAACGCCAGATCGCCGAGGCCGGTGGCCCGGAGAGCTTTGGCAAGGTTTTGGCGAAAGTGGCGATCCCCAGCCCGACGATGGTGCATTTTCGAGGCGGGCGCGAGACGATCGACCTCGACGCGTACCCGTCCATGGACATCTTCTTTGACGACCTCGCGCGGGTCTATCAAGAGGAGATTCAGGACCTATACGATGCGGGATGCCGGTTCGTACAGCTCGACGACACGAACCTCGCGTATCTGTGCGATCCAAAGATGCGGTCCGAGGCAGAGAGCAGACACGGCAGCGACGCCAAACAGCTCGCGAGCCAGTACGCGACTCTGATCAACCGAGCCATCGAGAAACGGCCCCATGACATGACTATTGGGATCCACCTGTGCAGGGGCAACCACCGCAGCCAATGGTTCGCGCAAGGCGGCTACGAGCCCGTCGCCGAGGTCCTCTTCAAAGACCTCAACGTCGACGTCTACTTCCTCGAATACGACGACGCGCGCTCCGGCGACTTCAGCCCCTTGCGCCACCTGCCGCCGCACAAGGTCGTCGTGCTCGGCGTCATGACCAGCAAAAAGGGCGACTTGGACGACAAATCCGCCATGATCCAGCGCTTGAACGAGGCTGCCAAATACTGTGGGAAGGGCCTTGATCAGCTCTGCCTCAGCCACCAGTGTGGCTTTAGCAGTACCATGGAAGGCAATGAGCTAAGCGAGGAGCAGCAATGGGCAAAGATTCGGTTGGAGGTCGAGATTGCCAAGGCGGTTTGGGGCCCCAATACCGCGGAGTGAGTCGCCCCTGAAAAAGCTACTCTTGAGGGGCTCGTAAACGATCCGAGAAACACGGAGAAGGAGAGACGAATTGTATACGGCGCAATCAATTCACCTTCAAGCAAGAGTCGTGAGTTATGAAATTCGGTAGGGTGGTGGGGGATGAAAACAAAGAAAAAATATCCTCGAATCTTGTGTAAGCCGCTTTCAACAACGGCGAGACAACAAGACGGTAGAACGACAAGACGAACAGTATGTTCAATGCACATATGGAGGAAGATGCCAGTCATAATACATCAGGATGTACTGGCACTGTTCAACATCGATACCCACCTACGCTGTGCTGTGAGGTCTAAGACTGAGGTCTCCGCAAGATATGACTATGTCTCAAAATCTAGATGTTCGTATGGAATCCACTAAAAAGTACCGCTTGGTCCTCAACCTGAGATTTACCAATCCCCATGGACAGCATTGTATTGATTGGTGAGAAAGTCAACCCCGGTGGTTTGCGTAAGGCTGTGCAGGTTCTCGCAGTGCCAGTCCCTGCAATGCGGCATGCATGCGTCTCGGGCGCATGGCATACATGTGATTAAGCCAGCACCCAATTGCACAGCCACTCGAATTCAGCCTCACCTCGAGCTCGGAATTTCCACAGCTACCCCAGCTGGCCTATTTGTGACCAAGATTTTCTCCTCAGTTTTCACCAACATTCCGTCTGTCTGTCCATCAAGTCTACCATTTCAGGCAGGAAGTTGACCCATATCAACCATGGCTGACGTAGCTGCTGGAATACTGGGACTTGTCTCGACAGCCGACGTCGTTTTTACTCGCCTGTTCAGGTACATCAGGCACGTCGAAAATGCTGACGAGGAAATCCTGGACCTTGCAGCGCAAGTTAAAGCTCTACAACGGACTCTGCAAAGCATCAGGTTGATCGTCGAAGACCTCAAGAAGCTCGATGGTAGCCACAGAGCTATTCTTGACACCAAATAGATCCAAAGCTGCATGGTAGCACTCGATCCGCTTCGAGAGACCCTCTCAAAAAACTTGTTTATGACCATTCGCAGAACCGACATCTAAATTTTTCGCGCACTTCCGACAACCTCTTTGAACTTATTCTTGATATAGAGAGCTGTTTTGAGAATTCTATAGTCTCGGTTGATGACCTGGACGAGTGCGGCGATATTAGACGAACTACAGACTACCTTGCACGTCTATGCAGGCGCTCACTCTGAGTTAGGACAGCTCTTTTCAATCGGGATACCGCCGAAGGTTCGAGATTTCACTTGTCCGACTTCCAATAGCTCTCCATTGCAGCTCAAAGCATCGATCTTCGACTCTACGTCGCTCCAGAGATGGAAATGAGGCTGAGGCCTGAGTCTGCAAGGAGATTAAGGATCAAAAATCCGGATTTGAAAGGGGAGATCCTGGACAAGCTTATCAACGGGGCCCATGGAATGTTTAGATGGATTGCCGTACAGCTCGATTACTTCTGCGACCTGCCATCAGATTTCGACCTTCAAGAAGCCTTGAAATCGCTCCCTCCCGATTTCTTTTCATCTTATGCACGCCTCCTAGTTCGCATCAACAAGATGACAACAACAACTCAAGACGTTGTGGCACGTGTACTGAAATGGATCACACATAATATTATACCTGTGGAAGCCCTGCTCGAAGCCTTGTCAGTGAAGCCTGGGATTCGTCGTTTGGATCCGACAAAAAGACTTGACGTGGATGAAATTCTCATGTTTTGCGGAAACCTGGTGCGCTTAACGTCGGATGGGAGATATATTGAACTGGCACATTTACGGTCAAAGAATTTTTGATGTCTATCGACCTTGCCACCCAGCCAGAATTCGTCAAGTACAAATCGGAGATTAGGAGACATTCGTCTTATTTGAGTGTCACTATGTTGACCTATCTGACATGCGATGGCTCTTCTGAGAGTCCTTTTTCGTCACGCAAGTGGGAAAGAGGGAGTGATGACCGTCCTTTTCTAGAGATTGCCGTGGATGATTGGGAAACCTTCGCACGACATTGTGATGGTGATGAAGAAGCTGACCTGCTCTTGCAAAAGTTTTTCTGTCTGTCCAGACCTGCATGTATCACTTGGTGGGCTCAGCATATTTCGCTTTGTACGAAATATGGGATTTCTCTGAAGATGGTGAGGATCAGACGCTTGACTAGGGGGCTATTACACCATTGCATTGGCCTGCTATGCTGAGGATGGAAAGAGTTTGTAAGTGGATTCTTTCTAAACCGGGGCCTTGCGACCCCGATAGCCCACTTGGAACACCACTTCAAATGTTGTTGATGGGCGATAGACTTCGTTACACGTTACACGAAGAGAGCTAGAAAGAATGTATACATGCGTGGAAAAGATATGATGGTGACGAAGGCCGCCTCCACGAAACAATCCAGCATCTCATTGCCAACGGCGCAGATGTTAACAAAATCTTCAGTCCTTTCCCGAGAACCTGGCAACATCCCTCAGTGCTGTCACTATACATTATGCTCCATGGATGTGGTTGGCCAGAAATCACTACGTAGCTTTTGAAAGCCGGAGCAAAATGCGATAATAGCGTCATTGAAATTCTTGAGGACTACCTCGAAGAAGATTTGGATAGGATCTACAAAGCAGTCTGCAAGGAGAAAAATCCGAAGCTGGAGCAGATTCCAGTTCCCATCATGGACATCATCCAATCTGTTCAAAACCACCACTATCACCGCAAGTATGGAGAACGTATTCGAAAATTGAAAGCGAAAGTGGATTTGGCGCGGAGAGATATAAAGGTTTAACTCACAAAACGGATGAAGACTAAAACTCAGAAGAATCAAGGCAAAGAAACTTGTCAAAATCAATCACGAAGCGAGCGAGAATGGTCTAGGGAAACTTGGCGGAGGCCGTCTGTGAGAGATGTCCATAGAATGTCACGTTGTTTGTAGTTGGGAATTCCACAACGGCCAACTGTCAGGCCTGAGGAACAGTCATTCCTTCATCCTTAGCCAACAGTACTGGCTCCAAGAATTCGGATGAACTTGGATATTCTGATAGTAGCAGCTTATTAGCATTTTCGTCTATGTGGGATACCTATATTCACATCGAAGTCAAGGTTGTATACTTCCTTCAATAATATCATCGACTCCTCCATACTGTGTTCGTTCAGAGCACGAATCCTCCCAATATGCGTTGTGGTCTAAGAGGCCAATATTATCTGCCGCTGCATTTAACATGTTGGGCTTTTATTGCGCTTTCCGCTTAAACAGAGTCTCGAAATACTGCGTACTTCCATGATTTTAGTCTCTGGCCAACCTTAGTCTGATCTGCGACGTCGATATCGTCTGCTTGCGTGTCGATGACCTACGGAAGTATGATGGTTACAGAGACTTCCTTAAAAGAACTGCCTTTCGCAACGTGTCACGTATTAGGACTACGAGGCGCTGCAGATCCAGAAACAAACTTCACGTGATGCTTTGGGAACAAACCTGCAGCCGCAAAAAAGGAAACAAAGGTGAAGTAGCATTAGAGCGGGCGGAGATTCCACCGAGGCGGGCAATTTCCCGCATTTTGTCATCAATATTGCCTTCACCAAGACTCATTTGGTCTTTTGGCGGCCATAATAGCCGTAGCTGCCGTCCTGCAGGCCCCAATTGCCGTTTCCACAGTGTGATTGCAGATGGCAGCCTGCACGGAATTGTACAGTCTTTGATCCGTGTCCAAGATGTTTCGCTCGTCATGTGTCCGGACGTCAAGGCCCGGAAATGAGACGTCGTATGCTGCTCAGGGAAGTGCTGCTGCGATCTACCAGGAAGCGGTTGCCAGGTGATGCTTGATTGAGAACCTACAGAAAGGTGAAACCTGAACCTATATCATTAGCACTAAACCAGCAGAAAATCGTCCTCGAAATCGTCAGGTCAGAACAAGTCCAAGAGAAAAGGGTACAAAGCAGTAACTTCGTGTCGATATAATGTCGCCTAATGGAACCAATGGGACGACCGAGCCCAAACACGGCAAGATGATATCGAAGAACGAGTATATGCCAGGTCTGCCTGCCAAGCATCTCAATACTCCAGTCGAAGTCACTCCATCGTCCGAGGAAAAGGCCGCTGGGCGGTTCAATGATGCCAACATCAAGGTGTTCCTCTCTGGGATGCACAGAGACGGTGTGGTTATTCTTAAGGACATCATCAACCCAGATCACCTCGATGTCATCAACGAATTCATGATTGAGGACACCAAGAACGAACTCAACAAGGAGAATTTGTACAAAAACTTCGGTGCCGAGAATATTCAACAAGGTCCTCCTCTGACGCCCCCAAAATACTTCTTTAACGACGTCTATCTGAATAAGCTCCTTTTTCATGCCGTCAATCTTTACCTGGGACCGAACGCAACATGGAACATGGTCAGCGGCAACAACGCCTTACCTCATGGTGTCAAGCGGCAACCTGTTCATTCTGACGCCATGTGCAATCATCCCCCAGCACCTTTCTACGTGGTTGCAAATGTCTACACCTGTGATGCTAGCGCTGCCAATGGCTCGACAGAGATTTGGCTGGGGACGCATCATTTCAACACTGAAGCTCAGACACCGCCCGGTCCAAAAGGTGAAACTCACATCACAGACGAGTATGTGGCGGAAAGGCAGAAAACTCTGCCTGGTATTCAACCTACGGTGAAGAAAGGTTCGATCTTGTTCCGCGATATGAGATTGTGGCATGCCGGAGTGTGCAACAAATCCGACGACATGCGGTACATGATTGCCTTGGGCTTCTCTGCCAGCTGGTGGCACGGCACAGCAAAGTTCAGAGTCCCCGCGGGGACAGGGGTATTTGAGCGCATCATTCACGGCACCAAGGGGCAGGGGATCACGCCTTTGATGATTGAGCTGCCCCCTGAGGAGTATGAGAAGCTGCGGGATGCACATGACTTTAGCGATGTCGAGAAGATGACGTACGAAGGTGAAATATTCTAGTTAAGCACTGCGAATCGCTGGGTATCAAGATCAAATTGCCTGATACAGCCTTAATTGCGGATACGCTGAATTCTTCGCAGGATATCTGCACCCTTACGGGCGCTGCACAATCTGTCTCTTCGCAAGAGTCCTCTCTCAAACTCGATGTCTTGGATAGAGCTCGTTTAATGAATGCGAAGCTTACTAACTACAAATAGAAGAAACTGACAATAATTTCACCCATCAATCTCCCTTCTTCTCCTTACCTCTCGGTGGTAAGTCCTTCGCGCCAATGGTGCCACAAGGCTGATTGAAAGCCTTGCAGTTGGTGGCCAATCGGCTACTGCAACAGTATCCCGCATCACGTGGACGGAACGTCGAGATCGTTTTCCGGACGCCAATTGACCACTCTCTATCTTCGTTCCTATCTCCAGCTTCTCCGTTCTTCGTTCACAACATCATCCCTGGTAAGCCATGTCGCCCGCTTGCCAGACCCAGAACAGCAATGATTGTCCGGATCTCGCGCAACTTCTGATAGTTGCGCTTGGATGTCTCCCGGTATCAAACTCAAGCAGGAAAGGGATAATGATACCTTTGACTGCGAGTGCGTTCCTGATGATGTTCCGTACACTCGAAAGCTATCGACTACAAAGCGCAAGCTCAGAACTGTAGCGGTCAGCCAGCACAAAAGGCTCACGCTCGCCCGTCGCTGGACCGGAAAGGAGATCGCAAAGTAAGTCTTTCGGAATCGAACAAGATGCGCGCCTCCTTGATATCATTTATTGCTTTTGCCAGCTACGTCTGGGGTCTTCCCACTGCTTCGCCAGTTCGAGGTCAGAATTCGAATTGTTTCCCGTTTGGAAGTGCCTCATTCAATGGCTCCCTCAAGGCACCCAACACGACAAGGAAGGAGTGGTGGTGCCCTCAATCTATGACATACGGTTTCCTTGGCTTCTCCTATCCTATGGAAGGAGAGTGCTATGATGACAGCTTTGACCGCATCAACGCCGACTTGCAACGCCAGAAACGTGATTTCGGCGCAAGTTTGATCAGAGTTTACCTTCCCTATTGCTATACCACCTATCTTTGGGAGAACCTCATCAAAGCAGCTGTGGCCAATGATATGGGAGTCGTTGCGCAAGTCGCTTGGCCTCTGAACGGCGATCCAGTATGTTCGAAACTCCCTTATAAGACCGCACATTTACTCAATTTCGCCGACAGCTCGAATACTGGCAGAAAATTGCCGCCTCCATAATTGAGATCCTCTCAAACAGCACTTACAAGGATATTGCACCCTACGTGTTTCACAGCATTGAATTCGGC
The DNA here is from genome assembly GCF_000835475.1 of Cladophialophora bantiana CBS 173.52. Taxonomy (NCBI): domain Eukaryota; kingdom Fungi; phylum Ascomycota; class Eurotiomycetes; order Chaetothyriales; family Herpotrichiellaceae; genus Cladophialophora; species Cladophialophora bantiana. The sequence goes on from NW_015971583.1 coordinate 733,621, forward strand.
ACGGAACCAATTGGTGATCAGGACGACGGTGACAACTTCATCAATGACCTCGTTAACTTCAAGGCGGCAGTTAGACCGTATGGTATCCCAGTCGGTATTAGCGAAGATTGGGACCGTCCCGGGATCATGTGTAGCAATTACACGGCAGGGCAAGCACCAGGTCTCGGGCCCACTGGAAAACAAATCCTTCCGCAAAGTGACTTTGTCCACGCTCATATTATGCCATACTATCATGGATACAACATATCTGGATCATGGAACTATATCAGTGACCAGGTGCACTGGTACAAGAACTACACCGCTGTTCCACTCGTAATCTCTGAGGTAAGACGCATTCTCTCTCGAACTGTTTGCTGCAGGGCTAACGCTTGCCTTTTACCCAGACACAATGGGCTTGGGAGCTCAACGTTCTACACCAAGGAAGCAAAGACATTGGCACACCACAGTACACGACGTTCTGGAAGACATACGACGAGAACTGCCAGTTCTTCAAGAAGAACAACGTCGGCTGGTTTTTGCATGCGTGGAAGTGGGAGGGAACCTTCAACATGGTCACCCCGAATGGCTCATATGCGATACCGAATTGGACACCGCAAAAGTGCTAGGGACGAGTTAGGGATGTGAGTAAAATGCTCCGAAAGCGCAGGAGGAGACTTAGGAGTTTAAAGTTGGTAGCATCCAATAGTATGTCATTAGTCATTGCATCAACCGCCATCAATTCCATTCAGGGCACGGAGTGTTTGAATCTAGATTTGAACATTCGCATATACTAGCGGAGGGGTAAGTGGGCCTGAATTCTGTACGCGTGACTATTAGCTGACACATGTCACATAGTATCCACCCACAAGACGCACCCAGACGAATACTACCCTGACTTATCGCTGTCTATGCACCGGCAAAAGGTCCAGTCCCATCCGTGTCTTTTGCCAGGATCGACCACGGAGCCACGGAGCCATGCACACTTTTCTCCGTCCCTCGAATCTGCGAGTCAAGTGAAAGACTGATCAAACGAGGCCACTGGTGGCTGGGGCGAGTTCTGTAAGCTGCCCTATGCAAGGCTCCATCCATCACCCGCGCTGCGCCAGGGTCAGGGCCTGATGTTTGCCTGGGAAGGGGGCGCTTTTCATGTACATCTACCATACGTACGTGCGGACGTGCGGACAGGTTCAAAAAATGTGATCGCTTCAGAGGGACGAGATATCATACTACTTCATGTGCTCAAAGAGAACACCATCTCCCATCACCTCCCGTGTGAGAATAACACTCGGGGTGCAATACCCCAGGCCTGACTCTAGCAGGTTGCAACCACCCACAACAATAACGACGGACGAATACGCCGACAATGGGCTCCCTCTCTCCTGAGCCCACCAAAACCCCAAGCGCCATCGACGCAAACATCAACACCACCAGCAGCCCGCAGTCCATATTCCACGTCGTCCACTTCCGTTACTACGCCCACATCCCGCCGTCGACGCGGGCCGACGTTGCACGCCGCTTCCTCGCGCTGCAGTCGGCGTGTATCCTCCCGCGCACCCGCAAACCGTACATCCGCTCCTTCACGGGCGGCCGCGACGTCAGTGTCGAGGATCTGCACAAGGGCTTCCACGCCGTCTTCATCCTCGAGTTCGCCTCCCAGGGCGACCGCGACTGGTACGTGCACGAGGACCCCGTGCACCGGAACTTTGGCGTCGGCGTGTTGACGGGCGTGGTGGAGGAGGTTATGGTTGTGGATTTTCGGAGGGGCGAATTTTGATAATGCGCACAGATTCCTGCATTTCCTCGCGATTTCGGGTTTGTTTTACTATTCGGTCAGTTGCCCAGGGCGGGGGAGGCGCCTGATGATTGTGTGGAAAGAAAGAGTGAGAGAGCGAGAGAGGTGACCAAGGAGAGGCGGAAATATTCTGTGGGGTGTAGAAATGTGCCTAATTGACGGACAGACTGATGGGAGATTTTCATGTGAGACTCGATGCAGTTGCTTGTATTGTATAGGCTATGGGAAGAAGTGCCTATTTGGGGGTTGAAAAGTGCGGCTATATCTCGATTGCGTTACATGTAAACAAGACTCCTCCCAACGTGACATCCTGGGTATTTATCGACATGGTATCACCTGCGACACCAACACGCCCCATCGACATGGCCCTCAAACCTCGACTTCTCGTCCCTCGGGGATCTTGAAGTCCTTGAATTTCCGCGCCGGAACCCCTGCCTCGAACATGTAGTCGAGTTCCTCGTACGTGCGTCCCTTTGTCTCGGGAAGGCGGAAGAAACACCAGATCGTGGCGATGGTACTGAGCCCGCCGAAGAAGAACCCGGTTTTACCTCTCCAGTTGCCCGAGGAGGCATTCAGCATGTACGGAACCACGACGGTCATGATGATCTGGGCGATGGAGCCGCTGCTTGTGGCCAAAGCGACTGTTTGCGACCGTAGACGAGTTGCGCCGATCTCGGCGAAGATGACAAAGTTGATGGGTCCCACCGTCCCCTGGAACAGAAATGTCAGGATGTCGAGCAGAGCAGCTTGTGCCCAGGCCAGACCTGGGCGCGAGGTGTAATGCGGAATGCAGTCCAGGATGCCAATGATGAAAAGAGAGACAGCCATCATCCCCACACCATACATATAGATGGTCCGTCTGCCGAAGAAGGACATGAAGACCCAGGAACAGCAAGTGGCCACGAAGCCAATCGCCGTGTTGCCGACACCCATGTCGAAAGAAGCGCTGATTGGCAGGCCGGCCAGGGTGAAGAAGTAAACGGCATAGCCGATCAGGGAGATGCCAGTGATGACCTGGAAGATCTGGACCATGATGGCGACCTCGGTGCGAGCACGACTCGACGCTCGGAAGCATTCGAAGAAGGTTGTGTCCTTTTCCACTTCGATCTCGTGTATCGTAGTCGCTTCGATGTTTGCAAGCGTGGCTTTGATGTCGACTTTGGGCGACTCTCGGGCGAGTCGTCTTAACGCCTTCTCGGCCTCATCGACGCGGCCTTTGCGCACCAGCCACCAAGGGCTCTCCGGAGCAAAGAAGAGACCTAGTGCTAGTATGGGAATCCAGATCCACTGGATGGCAAAGGGGATGCGGTATGCCCATTGGTCAACCCTTTCCGAAAACCCTTTGCCGACCCCAGAAGCTACAAATTGTCCAATAACATAGGCGAGATTCATTCCGGCATTGAGAATACCGCGGAGAGCCAAAGGACACACCTCCGACGCGTATGTTGGTGCCAGGACGACGTAGGTGCCGTAAAGGATACCGGCGAGGAATTCTCCTGCCGCCAAGGTATGGATGTTGTTTGCAAACATTTGAAGAAAGATGAAAGCGGTGCTGAAAAAGAGGGATCCCCAGAAGACCTTCTTTCGACCCCATCGTTCCATTGGCCACGAAGCTGTAAAGGCTCCGAGGAACTGACCTACGGGCGTTCCCATGCCGAGGACGTTCTGCCATTTCGCCGATACCTCGTAGCCAATGTCGCCTCCGTAGTTCGTGCCGTATTTCTTCACAAATGCTGGTAGGGCGTAAAAGCTGTAAATTAACCCTGAATCATAGCCAACCATGACCTATTCTTGGTAGTTAGAATAGTGTCCTCTCTTCCGGTCTGCTCTGTCGAAAAACTACACGGATTTGGAGGGACGGAGCACTCACCAAGGACCACGCAAATAACGACGCCCAGAAGACCGCCATGGGGTATAGTTTGACGGCTTCGATGACCCCCAATGAGTGCTCGATGTGAGTGGCGATCTTTGACTGCTCCAACAATTCTGCATGCTGCTCCTCCTTGACGTTGGTGATTTCACCTTTGGTATCATCCTTGGTCGAAGACATGGTGGAGCTTGAGCCCAGATGGACTTCTGATTGAACCACTTCCTGGAAGTCAGAGTCCGCTGGAAGGAATAGCGGAAACGGCAACCCTCAGTTAAAGGCGGGAATGGCGAGAGTCTTGACTTCGGTCAAGAAGACAGTCAAGCTGTCTATCTTTCGATAGTAGCTCGAAACATCAAGATAAGAGGTTGCCACCGTGGTAACGGTAGCAGTTCACTTATCTGAAGCTGTTCGATAGTATAGAAGCGAAAAAGGTGCTACCACATGCTGGAGGCAAATGTCCTTGCCACGGATCTGACCCGCTCGATAAGGACACGGATCCACGGCATGCCTCCGGGATGCGACCTCCGTGTCCTCAACGGTCTGGATCAACATCTATTGCTCGACCCTTTCCCCGGATTTTGCGGCTCGTGACCTCGCGGAGATACTTCATGAGTAAGTCGTAGTAATCGGATTGATTGGATAGATAGATGAGAGTGGACCATCAGTGAGGGGTTCCCTGCTATCTAAAAGGATCTTGAGAAAAGGACTTTTTGTTGAAGTACCTAAAGGAAACACCGACATATTGGGGAAATCCCCCAGTGCCCCGGTGAGTGACCGGAGATCATCAGGAGGATCAGAGGATTTACTATTTAACCAAGTGCAGCAGCTTGTAGCTACTGCCGAGGACGAAGAGCCCAGTGCGGGGAACCTCTGGTTGATAAGGCGGATAAGGATATGTAAGAGACCCAAACCCTTCCTTTCCTGGTTAGCTGTCATGTCACGTGTTGGGCTAAGCCCAATTAGCTATCGTATTAGCCGGCCACACGGAAACATCCACTTTTCTCCTACTTCCAGCTCGCACAATCTCGATACGTTTATGCGTTTCACGCTACAGCAACTCTTCACAGCGGAAAGTATGTCTTGCTCACAGCAGCTCTGGAGCCGCCCGTCACAGCAATCCAAATGTAGCGGATTCTGTGGAAGAGAGTGAGGTTGCGTCCCTAGATCCGGCCATGTTCCCGAGGAATGCTGCCATTGGGGGCTGTCTTCACGGTCAATCTAAGCTATCCCAATGATCTGAGCTGTCACAATGCAGACACACCAGCCTCCCACGCAGCACGAGTTTGCGCTCATCGAGACTCGCACGACTCCTAGGACTCTTGCGCATCAATCTGGGGCAAGAGATGCCCGAATTAAAACCGCATGTGCGGAATGCAAGCGAAGGAAGACCAAATGCGACGGCACGCATCCGTGCTATTCTTGTCGATGGTACAAGCAACCTGAAAGATGCATCTATACCTTCTCGCGACCTGCGCTGGTTCTCAGTCGAAAGTGAGTTTCCAACTGGTGCATCCGTCGAGTCCATGCCATGGAACATGAGTAACCGAGAACAAGGAATTTCGAGTCTGTTCGTCAACGCCTCGAGACCACGACCGATATTCTAGCAAAGTTGTTCCCTTCGCCATCTATTGATGCCCTCAGCGGTCTCTCACGCGAGGAACTACTCCAACGAATTGGCTTATCATTCGAGAGCAATGCATCCCAAGATGGACCCAGTCGAGGAAGTCTTGCTGTTACTCTACTACCTGTCGAAACCGGATCCCAAGATAGCCGCGGCAATCCGATGGACCAAGATGACACAACTTCCAGTGTTGGTCTAGACTCCCAGCAGCAGGACGATGCTTCCTCCGAGGCCGGTGATGATGTGAATGCTCTCTCGGCAATGTCCAATCAACCTTCATCCTACGTTGGTCCGTCCTCAACAATGCAGATGTTCCGCACCATACTCAGAATTGCTCCTGAGTCGGTAGGCCAACAACAACCTACCCAAAGTCCTACAACTAGCCAACGAAGTGCGTCGTATCGGTCTCCAGAGGTCAGCCACAGGACCCCACCGTCTCTCCAAATGACCGAGAGGATTGGCATTTTGATCGATGCTTATTTTCATTGGATCCACCCGGCCACTCCTATTCTTGATCAGGCCGAATTCAGAAGTGTTGCCTCTGCTGGAACTCGAAATGACCCTCCGTGGCTTTGTCTTTTCAACATGGTGCTGGCTCTAGGTTCCATTGGAAGCACGAGGACCGACTCCAGAGAACACCTCAGCTATTATCACGCGGCGAAATCCCATCTGGACGTAGAGGGCCTTGGAAACAAGAGCTTCGAAACGTTGCAGGCTTTGATTCTCATGGCCGGCTGGTACAACCATTACCGAAATCGGCCGAATCTTGCGTCTGCGCTTCTTGGAGCAGCGTTTCGCATGGCATACGCTCTGGGTCTTCATAAGGAGCAGCCCAACAGCAACCAATCTTCTGAGCATCAAGAACTGAGGCGGAAAATCTGGTGGAACCTCGTGGTCCTAGATTCGGCTGAAGCTGTAACCTTGGGCCGTACCTTGGATACCAAAATATTTGAAAGCGAGGTCAGATATCCCCGAGAGGTCGGGCCAGATGTAAGTCCCCCGCTCTTACGTGAAGAGTCCCCCCTCTTCGGGTATCAATTGTCACCTTGCTGATAACTTCAATCGTCAACAGGGGAATGATGTTGTGGAAGCCCCATCGCCTTCCTCTACTTTAGTCATAACCATCGGATTCTCGCGTATCATGACAGACATCCAAAGCCGATTGATGACATCGAATACAGTGCCGTTCGCCGAATCACTCAGCCTCGATGCACACCTGGTGGATTGGTACGAAGCTTTACCGACCTACTTTCACAAACTGGTGGGAATGAGCAACTCTGCCATATCACAGCCGTCCTGTTTGGAATGCTTTGTGCAACCGTTTTTGACCATCAGATGGCGCTACCTCAATCTCAGGATGCTCTTATACCGACCCAGCCTTATGGAGGCCGTTCTCCATCGGATCTCCTTTGGCGGGCTTACATCGGACCAGCGATTGTGCGTACGAAAGTGCCTGACGCTGTCCGGGGAAACCATTGATTCGGTGAAAGCAAGGTCGTCGGAACTGCCGAACCAATACATTGCCTGGCCGTCGACCTGGTATCTGTTGCAAATCTGCATGGTCCCTCTTCTCAGCTTGTATGTGTTCCGGGAGGATGGCAATGAAGGTCATTCAGAGACCGACCCTGTTCATCATCTAGGGTTTAGGCATCCGGGCGGCGTCAAAGACCAAGTTCGACAGATTCGAGACGAATGCCATAGGCAAGTCCAGGCCACTCTGCGCTTGATGAAAGAGATGGAGCCGTGGGCCGTGGCGTCGGGCAAAATGCATGACTTGATCACACATCTGTACGAGGCGAGAGACCAGCACCTGCGCGTCTGGAACAACAGCGATGAGAGCCCGATGATTGTTCTAGGATCTCCAGAAAATTCATCGATGCAATCATCGGAAGCGATGAACGCAAGAGCGTTGCAAGCTGACCGTGCAAGCATGAACCTCGGCGGCCCAAATCTAAGAACTGCCAACCCTTTGCAGGCCGATGGCGTGGTGGTCCCCTCGAATGGTCTAAATCCAGCTGTCGGCATGGCCCAGTATAGCATTGGGGTGCACAGCAACAATTCTACAACTACTAATCTCAACCCGTCGTCCGAGCAATTTCCAAGAGACTTCACGATTTACAACAGCTTTGCTTGGCCGAATGCGACTTTGGAAAGCCTTTTTGACTTGCCGGATGATTTTCAATACATGAACCAAGGCATGTTCGGAATGGGATGATGATTTTAATCTGTATCTTGTTAACGGATCCTTCAACGAGAGCGATATTTGAATATGGTGTCGCTTCAAGATGGCTTGATCAATCGTGATTTTGTGTCTGTGTGGAAAGCCTCCGAATTCGCGTGCGTACTTCAGACAATGAGCATGGTCACATCGTCAGAAGGTATCGAATCTTCTCGAGGACCTAGTAAGGAGTTGATGGCCTCACGCACCTTCACGCCTGGGGAGGTCATAGTATGCAAGACCACCTTTGGTCTTAGGTGGCCCTGTTTAGTCATTTTTGGCTTCTCCGTCATGACCTTTTTGAGGGGTCGGCAATAGTGCCGTATTTGATGAATGGCGGTGCCATATTGGACACTCCGGAGCTGGCAAAATCGGTGAGATATCTTCTTCTCGCGGCTTGCTCTCCCACAGATATCCCAGAATCCAGCACTCTTTACACAGCCCTCAGGGCGGGATCTGACACGGATGGCCCTGTGCGCAAAACTCGATCTTAATAGGGAAGGGTCCTACTCCGATACGTATCACAGGCGACAGATGACGGTGACTTAGTAGAAGATGTCAGGCCGAGGGCGCAGATCACTTTTTGAGACGCTGGGTCCGACATCACTCGAATGGAATCATGGAATGGGAAGAATAGTGGTGATGGTGGATTTTCAAGCCACCGTAGTTTGCCTGCGTCAAACATACGCTCCATACTTCTGATTCGCAATCATTAGCCCGTGATATATATCGGCATCAACGAAGTTCGAGTACTGTCATACGTCCAGGTCAGCACGAAGAGAAGTCATGAACATTGACGTGGGTTTTGATGATAGCATTCTCGACAGTGAGGAAATTTCTGGCAGTCAGTCAGTCCAATCCACCATCTCCAAGGCACTGAGAGCCACGTACGTCGGGTCGCGTGCCGAAATACCCGGGCTATACCCAGCACCGTCTTTACATAACCACTTTCAAATTCACGGTGTGTGGCAGACGTCTACCCTCGATGCTAAGTGAACAATAGATGGTTAGTCAGGCCATCCTAGCACCCCTGAGAAGTCGTCGTTCAACAAGGCTTTGAAGAGCGAAGGGTATCAAACAGTTCGTTTACTCTTGCGGCGTTTTAGCGCTCGACTCCGTTTTGCGCTGTAATAGCAGTATTATAGTAGGAGAGCAGAGTGATTTGGCCAAATCGTCCAAATATCATGGGAGAAGCAACCACGTCCTTGCGCAAGAACACTCTCGTGTTCGAAGGACGGCCCGAGTCCGAGTTCACGCCCATTCTCCAGTCGCGGAAACAGGCCCGTCTGGTATGCCTAGAAGAGCACGCGGTATCGCCATACCCAACCCCGGCGATTTCGTCCACCTTCGGGACATTCAAGCCGTCGTATGTGGCCGGCCTCAAAGACCGACTAGGGGACATCGAACTGCGCGTCAAGATCATGGACGCCAACAATATCGGCGCGCAAATCATTTCCATGAACCAACCGACGGCCCAAGCGTTCCTGAAGCTGGACGAGCAGCTCGAGTGGTGTCGCAAGTCGAACCAGTTCGTCTACGAGAACTACTGCCAACGGTATCCGGATCGGTTCTTCGCCTTTGCGACTCTCCCGACTCAGAGTGGCGAGGCTGCGGCGGCGGAACTTGAACGCTGTGTCACAGAGTATGGATTTGTAGGGGCCATGATCAATGGTTTCACAAACACCTCGGATCCCACTCAGGGGCTGTACCTTGATCATCCACAGTTCGAGAAACTGTGGGAAGTCTCTGAGCGGTTGCGGAAGCCGATTTTTATTCACCCCCGTGTGCCATTGGCTAGTAACATTAAAGTGTTGGAGGATATGCCTGTCTTTCATGGCGCCCCATATGGCTTTGGCAGGGAGACGGTGGAGCACGTCCTCAGACTGATGTATAGTGGCGTCTTTGATCGGTTTCCTAGGTTGAAGATTTGTCTGGGTCATATGGGCGAAGGGTTATCTTGGATCTTGCCGAGGACGGACACGACGTTCAGGCTTTATACCGCTGGTAAGTGTCATGAAGTTGGTTACTTCTCCGTCTCCCGAAGAGTCGCGCAAAAGATTGCCTTGGTGTCACCGCAATAATTCAGGTTTCCCGATCCAAATGGGGCTGACCTTCATTTTCTTCCTATTAGAAGCGCAAGGCCCCAAGAAAAAGCGCTTCCAGGACTACTTCCAGCAGAACATCCTCCCCAACACTAGCGGGATGCCTAGGACGGCGGCCCTAATGAACCTAATCGCCGAGTCGCGGGTCGAGAATATCATGTTTGCCGTGGACTATCCTTACGAGTCCATCGCCGAGATGAGGGCCTGGTTCGAGACGGTGCCCATATCCGACGAGAACTGGAGAGATATCGGATACCGCAATGCCATCAGGTTGTTTGGGCTGCCTCTCGACTATGATTAGTGGTGGACTTGGGTGAAATAAAGGGCACAGCTTTATGAGGGACAGCAAACTTCGTGGCTGATTGACTTGGCAAAATGAACAAATATATCCAAGCATGTCAGATCAGAGTACGATGAACTCTCTATACCTCCACAGGTGATTGTTGGAACAGCTGGAAGTGGATGATCACCACCAACACCGAAGCATGTGTTTGTGACTCACGAGACAAGACGGATAAAGGGCTTGGGCAGAAATCCAGCTTGAAAACCATGCACCCAATCTTGGTCGCTCATGTGGATGTAAGCGATGTGATTTGTTCTGCTGTCTGGTGTGGAGTGAAGCAGCGAAGCAGCCAAAGATGGGCACATGATGAGGACCTGTCCAGAATCAGAAGAAATACCGGACTGAGCCAGATTCTGACATGATGCAGCTGGATGGCAACAATTGAAGCCTAGGCTGAGTGTCTTATTTCAGTCGGGTCGTGAGGGTTGGCGTGGTGGTGGACGGTGTACGGCACTTTGGTCAGGGGCAACTTTGAACTCGGGGGACTCGCCAGGCCAAAACTTTAACTGAAGTTCACGCAACGTCAGGCACCGGGACGCGCCTACGAGCCTTTAACCAACTTAGCTCAAGCCACACCAGAAGCAGGCATGGCCCCCGGACTCTACGCCCTCCTCCAGCCCTGGGCCTCGGCCGCTGACCCCCAGCAACCACCCCCCACCAGAGCGGCAGCTGCCGGGTAGCTTGTAGTTAACTGTTCGAGGCACTGGACCCCTGGACCCCTCCGTAGATCCCGCTGGAGATCCCTGGGAGGGCTGCGCAGCTGCAATAATAGTGACATGCCTGAGCACCAAGGCAATCACCTCGAGCAATTTCAGTTCTTCATCCTCATCCTTCCTCTACAAGTACAAACCATCCTCTCCTCTTCGCCGCAGTCACCCCACAGCCCAATTTTTCCGTCACACGCGCTCACCCAGACAAACATAGCCAAACATTCGCTGGCCCAACATAGCCAGACATTCGCTGGTCCAACAAGAATCCAGCGATAAAGCCGCAGCTACAGCAATGCGCCCTATCACCACCGTTGGCACCCTAAGCGAGCCGTTAATCCTCCGCGACGTGTCCTAGCCTCATTCTACCGCTTCTTCGTTTGTACCTTGCTGCCCGATGAATCCACAATGGTTGACTCAATGTCAGTTGCTACAAACCAAAAGACTGTCACGCTACCTGATCATAGGTTTTGCAAAATGAGTGCAATATTGTCGTCTTCAAGTATCTCACCGACCCTCACCTCTACAGAGTTTTCTCATCCTCATGCTCGCTTAAAATTTTCCCGCAGGCGCAAACGCAGACGAAAGACGCATACCTGAAACTATCTCAGCGTCACCGCCTCTTCGTCAAATCCCCTTCTCCACCGCACAATACTTACACTGCAGCACGACCCCTTCCACTCCCCTTGACACCATGGCATCTGAGAAACGTTTACGACGACTATCCCAGACGAGAGCCCGACCTACCGGAGCCACGAAACGCTCCTCGAGTCTGCGGCGGGTATATAACCGTTTCTTTCATCCAGACTCACCGGTCTCCGAGTCTGAGGAAGCCCCGGTCGTACCCGAGTCGAGCCAACGTCCACTGTCCGAGATTGAAGTCCTTCAAGGTGAACTGCAACAATGTCGCCAAAATCTCGAGGAAGCCAGGGAGATGGTTATGTCTCAGGACCAGGAGCTGACGACCTTGGAGAAAAATACGCAAAAGATGGAAAGGCGTTACAGGGAGAAAGAAGCTGCACTGCGGCGGCTGAAAGCGTCATTGGAGGAGACCATGGTTGCTGTCGTCGTGCAGCAGATTAGAGATGCCCAGAAAGCTGAACGGGAATTCGTCAAAGAAGAGTGTAATCGTGAGCACCAAGCGGCTTTGGAAAGCGTACACCACAAATACAGGTCACGGGTCGCCATTTTGTCCCAAGAGCTGTCGGACTCTCGCACAGCAAATGAGCGGTTGAAGGCAACCTACGAAAATGAGGTTTCTGCACTGCGCACCGAAATCGCTTCTCTAAACACCGACCTAGAAGCGGCCAAGGCCGCCATTGTCGAAACCACTGAGTCGCTAAAAAACGTCCAACTGGCCTCAACAACCGCTCTGGAAGAGACGGAGAAAGCAAATGCCACCTTGCGAGCTGAGCTCGAATCTCAGATTGCTTCTCTCACGGAGGAATTGAACACTGCCCAGTCAGGGTTGCAAAATGCCGAGCTGAGCATTGAAGATCACACCAAACGATACGAGGACCTGCAAAACACCTCCTCAAGAGCACTGGAAGATGCAAATGCGAACCTGGCATCCGTTCGCGCCTCATTAGAGGCTCAACTCGAAGCACACGCCGCAGAGCTCTCGACGACCAAAGAGGCCCTCGAAACCTCGTCTAGGGACAGGGAAGCCGACAGGTCGGCACATCAGATCGTCCAAGACGAGCTCGCCGGGGCGCGTAATCAGATTGATGAGCTGACGAACGATCTGCAAGATCACTCGATGTCAAAAGCCGCCCTCGAAGAGAAAATCGCCCAGCTCCTGACTGAGCTTGAAGCATTTGAGGCTTGCAAACAGGAACTGGAAAGCTCCCAGGCTCAAGTAGCAGATTTGACAACAGAACTCTCTTCGTCGCAGGAAGCAAGAGAAACTACCGAGGCACAGGTAGCTCAACTTTCCGCCGAACTCGAAGCTTACATCCAGCTCAAAGCAGAGCATGAGGCTCAAACGCAAGAGCTCGCGACCACCAACGCGAAGGTTGCAGATTTGACAACCGAGCTTGAAGCCTTCGATGCTTGTAAGAGAGACTTGGAAGAAGCTGAATCAAAGATTGGTCATCTCAACGCTGAACTTGAAGATCATGACCAGCTCAAAGCGGATCATGAAGCATCCAAACAGGAGCTCGAGGACATTCAAGCCAAAGTTGCGGACCTTTCAACAGAGCTGGAAATCCTTGAGGGTTGCAAGAGAGATCTCGAAGAAGCTGAGTCGAAGATCGGTCATTTGACCGCCACTCTTGAAGATCACGAACAACTCAAGGAGGACCACGAGTCTTCCAAACAGGAATTGGAGAGCGCCCAAGCTAAAGTAGCAGAGCTGGAAAGTCAGATTGAAGGAACTAAAGAGAGCTTGGCCACGGCCGAGTCACGGATTGCCCAACTCGCGGAGGAACTCGAGGGCTATGCTCAGCTCAAACAAGACCATGAGAACGAAAAAGAACGTTCTGCGAGCCTGCTTAGCGACATCGACCGCCATGTTGCTGCTGTGACTGAGGCAGAAGGGCGACACAAGGAAGCAGAAGCGCGTGCTATTGAGGCGGAAGAGAAACACGCCGCCGCACTCCAGGAGCGGGATCAACATGCTGCCGCTGTCACAGAGGCAGAAGAAAAATTGAAAGAATCTGAAGGGCGCGCTGCGGAGGCGGAGGGGAAACACGCAGCGACGCTCGAGGAGCTTGAACAGCATAAGGCTTCTGTGGCTGAGGCCGAATCACGTGCTGCTGAAGCCGAAGAGAGACACGCCTCCGTACTTCAGGAGCTGGAAGAGCATAAGGCCGCCGCAGCCGAGGCGGAGGAGAAACAGAAAGAAGCTGAAGCTCGCGCTATTGATGCAGAAGAGAAGCATGCCACAGCCCTCCAGAACCTAGAGCTGCATAAGGCTACTGCGACGGAGGCGGAAGAGCGACAGAAGGAAGCAGAAGCACGTGCCGCTGAGGCGGAAGACATGCATAAATCTGTCCTTGCCGAGATCGAGACGTTGAAAGAAAGTCTTGCGTCAGAGACTTCGGACCATGCAGCTACGAAAGAGCACAACGAGCGGCTTACCCGAGATCTTGAAGAGGCTTCGAATTCTCATCAAACGTCGCAAGCTTCTCTAGAAGAGGCATTGGAAAATATCGCCGCCTTAAAGGAGCAGACTAAGTCGCTTGAGTCCGAGATTGCTTCCATTACCGAGTCGAAGCAGGTCGATGCAGAACAGTTTGAGGCGCAACAAGCCAAGCATGCCGAAGAACTAGCAGCAGCCAAGGACGAGATCTCAAATCTTGAGGCAGAGAAGGCGAAACTAGCTGACGGCGTCGAAGCCGCTGATACGGCCAAGAAAGCTCTCGAGGAAAAAGTTGAAACTCTCGAAGCGGAGAGCTCCAAGCTTTCTACCGAGCTCGAAGAGACCAAAGCAACAGTGCAAGAGCAGGAGGGAAAGCTTGAAGCAGCAGTGAAGGCACATGCCGATGCGCAGAAACAGCTCGAAGAGGCACAAGCGGAAGCTCAAAAGCAGCTTGAAGAAGCTCGAGCCAGTCAACATTCCGCAGATGAAAAGTGTGTCGCTCTTGAAACAGAAGTGAAGTCGCTCCAGGACTCCAAGGAAGAACTAGCAAAGAAATGCGAAGAAATGGAGGCAGGTCAGCACGCCGCAGAAGAGAAGGTTGCGGCCCTGGAAGAGCAGCTCAAGGCGCTTCAGGACTCCAACGAAGAGTTGACAACAAAATGCGAGAAGCTCAAGGAGACAGAAGCCGCTCTGCATGCCGCAGAAGAGAAACTTGCTAGTTTTGAAGAGCAGCTAAAATCGCTCCAAGACATCAATGAAGAACTGTCGGCGAAGTGCAAAAAGCTTGATGAACTGGAGACCGAACATAACGCCGTTCAAGAGAAAGCCAGTGCGCTCGAAGCGCAGGTGGAAACAATTCAAGCATCAAACAACGAGCTGACGACCAAGCTTGAGACCACCGAAAGTGCCAAAGCGGCAGCGGAGAGCGAGGTGGAAAAGCTACAGCAAGAGCATGCGTCAACCGTCGATGGACTCCAACAGGAACTCTCGTCCACCAAGGAAGCTCTCGAAAAGGCAAAAGAAGAGGCAGCCGCGTCTGTGGCGGAACTCGAAGCGAAATTGGCCGCTTCTGATGCTTCCCACCAGGAGGCCCAGGAATTGCTAGAAAAGGTTCGTGCAGATGCAGACCAATCCAAGACTGAAATGGATGAGAAGCTTGTTGAGGCAGAGAATGCCCTGAAAGCTGCCCAAGAGGCGCTGTCCAAATCACAAGCTGACGCTGATGCCTTAACCAGTGATTTTGAGCAGAAACTGGCCGACGCGCAAGCTAATAAGCTTGCGGCTGAGGAGGAGGCGGTCAAGGCGAGAAAAGAACTGGAAGCCGAGCTTGCCGCAGCTTTAGCCGAACAGAAATCGGCCGAAGATGCGCTTGCAGAGATCAAGAAGGAAATGGAGATCGCTGAAGAGGCCAAAGCTTCACTCGAGTCCAAGCTTGGTGAGGCAGAAAGCGCCACGGCAGCTGCTGAGCAGCGCGTTACGGAAACCGAGGCCGCCAAGGCCGAGTTGGAGGGAAAGGTGAAACAGGCCGAGGACGACAGAACCAATACTGAGCAAGAGCTCCAAACAGTGAGAGACAGGTTGGCGGAAATCCAGAGAGAGCTTGAGGCTGTCCAACAGGAGAAGGTCAGCGTTACCGAGCAGTCAGCCAAGGACCTTGAAGCTAAAGAGACCGACCTGAGCGCTGCGCTTGCCTCCAAGTCGGAACTCGAAAGCCAGCTTAAGGAGATGGAAGCAAACCTCGAGGCTGCCAGGAAGGCTGAGGATGAATCCAATGGTCACTTGAAAGAGCTCGAAGTCGAGCTCGAGGCCCTCAAGGCTCAAGCAATTGACATCGGCAAGATGTCGGAAGATTTGGACGCCAGAGAGCAAGTCATCCAAGAACTGACCACCAGAAAGGATGAAGCCGAGGAGCAGCTAAAAGACACCGAGGCTAAGCTTACTTCTTTAAAAGAAGAGATCGAGGCGCTGAAGACATCGACGGAGTCCTCGAAGGAAGAGGCAGCCAAGCACCTCGAGAGTCGAGAGCAAGAATTCAAGCAACAATCGGAGCAAGCTGCTCAGGAGCTTAAAACGCTGCAAGCCGAACTGAAGTCCAGAGAAGATGAGATCGCAGGCCTCAGGGCTTTGAAGGAGAAGATGGAAGAAGAGATGGGAACTTTCTCATCCCCACCAACCTCGCCCGACCCGGAAGCGATCGAGGACAAGACATCAACCGTGGCCACTGTCAACGGTGGACGTAGTCGGAGGAGGAAGTCCAAAGCCAAGGTTGCTGATGACAGCGACGCTGCGAAAGCAGATGCGGATGACGAGGGACGATGAACTGTTTCTATCATTCATGAGGGCCGACAGATGAGGCGATGTATTTTGCAAAGCATGTTAATGGTGATGAGTGATAAGGAACGATATGACCTTGATGGGTTTGGCGTGGCTTAGGGGGGGACTCGAGGAGTGAAAGGTGCATCAGTCTATGGGTTTTGCATGGTAACATACTGCATTGGAGCAGGCGGCCGTCTCCTTGATGTCGAAGTATATACCTACGGACATGAGTACGGACGAACGGAGTAGCCTTTTCATCATACTGGAATGATGACCTATGATCCGCCGGAACCTGCTCGGCGGCCGAATGCTCCGCCGAAATGCGCTTCTCCAAACATGACATCAGGAAAATCTCCCTCCGCATTATTTGTCAATGGCTCGATTTGCCGTCAGGCCTGTCAAGATGACGATGCACGACACGACCAGGATTTCAAATTATTCAAGTTATATCAGCCTCCCCGTCCTCGTCAATATCTTCGCCCTCGCCGTCTTCACTACCACCTTCTGCATGCTCCTCCGACGCATTTCTCGTCTGTCTCATCCAAAAGCGCCTCGACCATATCATAACCCCGCTCCCGTTACGCGGATGAGACTCGCCCAGATGTCCTCCCATATTACGAATGGCCATACCAATGGCTCACACACCAACGACGAATCTGATGCCACGGCTACACTAGCAGATATACCGAAATCGAACACTTTCACCTCGAAACTCCCTCCAGACCCGCAGTATCCCACGCCGATCGACTCTCACAAAGCCCCTCGACAGAAACTGGGTCCTCGTATGGTGCGAGGGGCGCTATACACATTTGTCAGACCTGAGCCGACCGAAGAACCCGAACTCCTGGCAGTCAGCAAAGCCGCACTACGCGATATTGGCCTCGCCGCAAGCGAAGCATCATCTGAAGAATTCAAACAGGTCGTCGCAGGCAATAAGTTTTACTGGGATGAAGAGAAGGGCGGTGTATATCCCTGGGCGCAGTGCTACGGCGGCTTCCAGTTCGGCTCCTGGGCCGGACAACTAGGTGATGGCCGCGCTATTTCGCTATTTGAGACAACAAATCCAAAGACCCAGGTCCGCTATGAGTTACAACTGAAGGGTGCGGGCAAAACACCCTACTCGCGCTTTGCCGACGGCAAGGCCGTTTTGAGATCGAGTATCAGAGAGTTTGTTGTGTCGGAATATCTCAATGCCATTGGCATACCTACCACTAGGGCTCTATCATTGACGCTGTGTCCCAAATCCGAGGTCGTCAGAGAACGTCTTGAACCTGGTGCGATTGTCTGCCGCTTTGCTCAAACGTGGCTGAGACTAGGCACATTTGATCTCATGCGATCAAGAGGTGACCGGGATTTGATTCGCAAGACTGCGACCTACATTGCTGAAGATGTCTTTGGCGGGTGGGACAAGCTGCCAGCTGCCTTGCCAGCTGACACTGCGCACGCTCATCTCGATCCGGCAAGAGGCGTTCCCAAAGACGAGATCCAAGGCAAAGAAGGCGCCGAAGAGAATCGTTTTACCAGAGTTTATCGCGAAATCGTGCGAAGAAATGCCAGGCTTGTGGGCATGATGCAGGCATATGGATTCATGAATGGGGTGCTCAACACTGACAACACGTCGATCTATGGTCTATCGCTCGATTATGGGCCATTTGCCTTTATGGACAACTTTGATCCTGCCTACACACCCAACCACGACGACCATATGCTGAGATACAGCTACCGCGCACAACCGAGCATTTTCTGGTGGAACCTTGTTCGTCTGGGCGAGGCCCTCGGTGAATTGATTGGTGCTGGGGATAAAGTTGACGACGAAACATTTGTTGAAAAGGGTGTGCATGAAGATTTCGCACCCATCCTAATCAAGCGCGCCGAGACCATAATTGACCAGATCTCAGACGAGTACAAGGCGGTCTTCCTGAGCGAGTATCGCCGTCTGATGACGGTGCGACTAGGTTTGAAGACTCAAAGAGAGAGTGATTTTGAGAAGCTGTTCTCAGAACTGCTCGATACAATGGAAGCCTTAGAGCTTGACTTCAACCACTTTTTCCGTCGCCTGTCCTCGGTGAAAATGGACGACGTCATCACGAAAGAAAAACGTGAAAGCACAGCCGAGAGATTCTTTCACCGAGAGGGCGTCACTGGTCTGAATGAATCAGTCGAATCTGGGCGCGAAAAGGTCGGACAATGGCTTGACTCCTGGCGCGAGCGGGTGGTTGAGGATTGGGATATCACTGACGAGACCACGGCTTCCGCAGCAGATGATCAGCGAGAGAAGCTCATGAAGAGCGTCAATCCCAACTTCGTGCCCAGAGGGTGGTTACTGGATGACATTATCGACCGAGTACAGAACAAGAAAGAAAGAGATATCCTGAAGGGAGTCATGGAGATGACACTGGCTCCGTTCGAGGATGGGTGGTGCTGGAATGAGGAGATTGAGAAGAAATATTGTGGTGATGTGCCTAGATTTCAGAGGGCCATCCAGTGTAGTTGTTCGTCATAAACTAGATATGTTACCTTGGGCAAGAGCTTCCCTTGCTGAAGCTCGGGACATCTTGGTATATCGCATCCGCTGGTCAAGTAAGCACCAAGCCATATACATTAATGCTACTACAACTTCCAAGGCTTTCTCTCGCTTATTACCATCCGCAGGATCACAATTAGAGGTATCGTTATTCTATCCATACCGAGAAGTATAGCCGTAAAACTGTGCTAGTAATAGTTGACCAATTGAGTAAAGCACTAAACATTCATTCAGCAAAGTGTGATGCAAGGGGTCAAGCGCCTCGAGGAATGTTGGGCATGGTTACACAAGCCAATTTGAACGTCTTCAGCCTGATAGCAACAGCTCCCTCGTTCCTGTCCTTCCATGCTCCCATCCCTATCCGAATCGCCAGCTGGACTGCATGGCTGCCTTCAGTGGAAGATCCCCTCTCACGACGACAGGAACGCTACCGACCTCTGTGTAGCTGACTGGGCAAAGTCCTACGGATGAATCAGGCTGCTACACGGATTCTAGATACGACAAGGAAACCAGGGTGTCGTCCGCGCCCGCTAAAACGCTTTTGATGTCATTATAGAGCCAGGAAACACGCCCGAGACTCAAAAGCCTTGCTTTCAGGTCAGGGATGGTGCCTTAGTCGAAGTGTATGAGACGAGGAATGATCTCCAATGCTCTCTAGCACACAACTCATTCTCCAAGCGAGGTATCGAAACTAATCTATCAGCAGCCGACTTAGGTGTCGATGTCGGACCAGTGTTTCGCCGCCACGAAGGTGAGAAGATTAAGATGAACGAAGTCTGCACGAATCACAAGATCAGGAGTATTACGCTGCCTATATTCATCCTCGTGCAAGGCTATTCTTGGACGAGGATGAAATGAAGGTATCTGAAGCTTGTGCAAAGGAGCTTCGACAACTTCAGCTACAATTATCGTTTTCTTCACTGCAGAAATTCTACCAGCGGTTCGGCCACGTGTTTGAGGTCTGGGCTGCTTGGCGGACAGCAGAAGACGACCAACTTCGCCGGCGCTCTAGATCGTTAGAATAACACAAAGCAGCCAGGTACGATCCGATGGGCGGTTGGAGCCAAGGTCAACGTACCTTATGCTGCGATTAGTGCTCAATACGCCGGAGAGAAAGGCATAGATGAGACATCAGCCGGGATGGACTATGTCAACTCGTCGAGTTCGTCCTATCTGGCACTGAGTGCCACCGGAGGCGATACTCTTATTGGTTCCGACATTCCGAGCTGGGCGCCAACGATTGCTCCATCGAAGAACTGGCGTGTCGTTAAGAACGGGATCGCGGTGCCCATTCAGGAGGCTATCGGGGCTACTCTGGGACGGAAACAAGTACCACAAATGTTTCGCGAGATCCACGATGCTCGGTCCTGCAGCAAAAAGGCCCTGGAAAGTCAAGCTGTGCTTGTGGGTGGCTGGCGAACCCCTTTATTGGGATCATTCGGGACGAATACTCACCCTGAAATCGGCCGCCACGGTAAGCTGGGAGAAGGCTGTGTTTAGCCTCCTAGACGCAGCTTGGGGCGGCAAGGACCCGGACTGAGTAAGTGAAGTTATCATAACATCTGAATCTCATTACTTACGTTCGGTCGCAGCCGTGGATCAACGCCCCACAGCCAACTACGATGCCAACATTATGAGCGTTAAGGATGTGGCGGCATTCGAGAACATGGGCATCATATCCACGAGCGAGTTCACCCCCTGGTTCGACCGTAGTTGAAACTTAGTTCGACAACCGGATAGGAACTCCGCTTCTCACCGAGCAACGCACGATAGTGGATGGGAAGAAATACTTAGGGGACTATAAGGAGCTACAAAACTTGCCGGCACTGAAGAATGCACTCCTTCAATGCGGAGAGTGCCGTGAGGACCTACTTCGGAATGCAGGATATCCAGAGGGTTGCGATTCACGCCCAACCGTATTTTGCGTCGTGTTTGGACAGTTCCACAAATGATCACAGGCTTTCTAGTTTCCTCTTCAGAGAGTTGTCCCTCGTTGAGTGAGATAGCATTCGTGATGGTGGTATTATTCCTCCTTACCTAAGTGAGCAGGGCCAGCCAATAGCAGGCCGCTGTGGAAGTGATCATAGGGCGGACCGACGAAACGCACGCAGAAACATGGTGGGAGGGAAAATGGAGCGTTCGGTGTAAACGGGTTCGTGCATGTACACGTTGGAACATCCCACAGATATTGATGGATCGATGGATATATGTGTCCCCAGCAGCGAAATGTGAAAAACTAAATAATTTTCAGAGATGACTGGTGGATGGTGAGTGCCAGAGTATCTATTTCCAAGGCATATATATATTCATACACATACCTACCTCTTCTCCTGAAAGACATTCACCTTCTTTCTTCCCGGCATCGGTCTCCCTCTTTTGTAGCCGCGTACATGGTACATGATACGTGCTAATCTATACACAGCCCACGAAGGATTTTCGAACTCCACCATGACGAGCAAGAGCCGAGACAATACACAAAAACAAGTGCACCACGTCAACGTGTTCACGTCGGATGAAGATGGATGTGGAGGGAACCTCGCACCCATCGTTCTTCACGCCGAGGGCCTGACGGACGAGGACATGCAAGGCGCTGCGCGCAAGCACGGGCGGGAGAGCTCGTTCGTAACGCCGAAACGGCGGGAAGACGAACCCGGCGACGATGATGGCAATGTTGATTTCCACTTGCGATTCTTTGTGCCGGAGCACGAGATGGAAATGTGCGGACACGCCACTGTCGGCACGGCCTGGGTCATGCACGAGCTGGGCGTTGTCGGGGCGAACAGGATGGAGATCACCTTCATGACCAAGTCTGGCCGGGTGCGAACGCGACGTATGGAGAGAAAAGGAGAAGACGGCCAGGGAAGGACGACGCAGGTGTTTGTGTCTCAGCCGGCAGGCACGGTAGCAGACATCGTGGACCAGACGATGGTTGAAGAGATCCTCTCCGTGCTGGGCATCTCCGAGTCCCAACTACAGACTACGCCGCGGGCGGTTCAGAACGCATGCACCAGCCGGGTCAAGACGGCGATTGCACTGCGCGATGCAGCCGTCGTGAATGCCCTAAAACCTGATTTCTCGCGCGTCCGGGGTCTTTGTGAGAGGTTGGGGTCTACGGGCCTCTACCCGTATGCGATTGTACAAGGCAAAAACAACGCCGCCGCCGCTGCCGCTGGCGGAGACAGGGCCGGCCAACACCCTGTCCTGGAGGTCGAAGCGCGCCAGTTCCCCAAGGCCTCAGGGTATCCCGAGGACGCGGCGACGGGGATCGCGGCCGCGGCGTTGGCATATGCGCTTGCAGACAACGGGGTGCTGCGCATGGGACAGGAGGCCGTGGTACACCAGGGCAGAGCGATGGGGTACCAGTCTCGGATCAACGTGCTGCTGGAGGAGGATGGATGCTGGGTAGGCGGAACGTGTGCGTGGGACGGTCGGTCTGGTTGATGTGCTGATTGCCCTTGGGAGAAGAGGATAGGCTCCCCCCCGTGGACTATTGTCTTGGATCGGGCTTCCTTTCTCATCTGGTATTCGGTGGGAGTAGACCTTTGGCTTGATTCCTGGCAGCATTTGCGGCTTTGTTTGCGTCTCTTGCGCCGAGCTTCAGCCATATCTCCCGTGACGGATCCCATGCTGTTCCAGTCGGAGCATCCTGGGACGCAGAAGACAAGAGTGTGCTGACAAGAAATACCTTGTTTACGGAAAGGCACTGCCCATACATACCGCGAAACACGAGACATGAGGTATCTTTTGATACGTCTCGAACTAGCCGAGCAGCGAAATCAGCCAAACCCATATAACTATCTATTCGAAGTGCCCGTCCAATAGCGTAGTCTTTCCGTCCGCCAGTCTATCCCAGCCTCCGTCTCATTTTCGGCCAGGGGCGTGATCGCCCTCAGTATATCCACCTCGAGCGCGTTCCACTGATCGTCGAGGACCTTGTACTGGCCTGAAAAGTGGTGAATGTTGGTGCTCAGAGTGCCGTAGAGATTCGTCCCGACGTTCTCGATCTGCTTCACCTTGGGGTACTTCTTCAAGACTGGAATGAGTGGGTGGTCCAACTTGCCCTGTTCGAGCTGTTTCTGCGCCTCCTTCAAGGCGGTTTGGAAGAAGGCGGTCCACGCCGCCGTTGCGCTCGTCGCTGCTTTTGCATCACGCGCAGGCAGCGCCTCCAAAAGATGTCGAAAAGCCAGGTTTGTGATTATCCGCTGCTGTGAACGGTTCGCGTTCCGGAGGTCATCGATTTCCTTTCGAAGCTCGGCTTCGCGGGCTGCTGAGTCGTTTGAGAACAAATGTTTTCTGAGTGAGTATATATCTGCAGAAGGGTTGCGTGTGACGGCAGGACATCCAGCCTCAAGACAAAAATCTGCCACCTTGGTCGAGAATAACTGGTAAATCGACTGTTTGCCAAAATCGGAGTAGCTCTGCAGCAGCTGGTACCATAAAGAACTGAAATTACCGGGTGAAATTGGACCGTCACGTAGGAAACAGATGATCTCATCCCGCGGGCTGGCGGGTCTCTCAACTGTCATGCTAGGAGACACTCGTCTCCTAAAACCTAGGAGCCATGTCTTGAAAACCGATGTAATCAGCCAGTTCGACAGAATTACATCCAGCCGGAGAAGAATCCGCGTGCATAGATTTGGCAACACGGCCAACGCACGGCCCGCTGGAGCGAGATCCCCGTTCTCGACCGTGAAGCCAACTAGCCAAGGAGCCAATCGCAACAGGCTCTCGTAGCAGTCTGGTTCCCAGTACTCCCACGCGAGAGCGCCCAATTCGTTTATGCACGCCTCGGCGTCCGATTGCAGATGCGCGTCGCGGTGCGTCTCGAGGTATTTGCGGAGATCAACGGGGGTCGTGTCGAACTGTAGCTGGGTCCAGTCTGGCGACGACGTAGTTGATGAGGCGCTCTCACCCATGATGGCGTAGACTGAACCGCGGTGCGTCTTGAGGCTCGCGGCAGGCTCTTGGATCGAGAGCGAGATATATTCTGCGTATGTATATGTATCTTTATATAACCCCCATATAACTACTTTCCAAGATTTCTATACAAGCCAAATATGTTTGAAAGGGGGAAATTAGATGGAACAAGGAGGCAGCCGGTTGAATGTCGGGCTGGTTCTCTCCGCCGAGCCGGTCATGGCTTCTATGCCGCTTTACTCCGGGCGAACGTCATTTATGTCCTGCATAGCTCGACGTCTTCTCTGTTTGAACCTCGATGCGCTCTTTCACCCCAAAACCAACCCATTTCCTTGCCTCTCCCAGACGCTTCATCTCCTCTCCCACCCTTCTATCTCTATTTCCCCTCACCGGGCTATCAATCCGCGCACTCAACGAGTCCCTTCGAAGTTGATTTACGCCCGCCCAGCCTACTCAATCACACCTTGCCTTGGCTTGCGAAAAGAATAATCACGCAATCTACGAGAGCCAGATGGACTATTAGAAGCACAATTACACTTGCGAATGCCTTCCACGTCACCGGTCTCAATGCCACCACGAAACTACTTAAGTGAATCTTTTCCCTCGAATCAAATTTCAGGGCGAGGTCGTAGTATGCCATCGAGAACAAATTGGTGAACACGCTCTGCAGCACCAAGATGTCCCGTGGCATCGAGTGTCGTACTCACCAAGCTCAGATGATGCGGGTGGCGTGAGAACAGTCCGCTGGATGTGTCACGCCTCGTGGCACGGATAGAAGAGGAGTTTCCGAAAGTGGGCTGGCAGTCCAGGCAGAATGTGATTGCGGTATGCTTCCATCCCCGGTTTGAATTCAACAAGATTGCCTGCCTGGTGCGCGATTCCAACCTCATATTGGCACTAGAGACCCAGACGTCACGCCTTGCGCTTGAGCTTGAAGAATCCGGCTCTGGTCGTGCGAGGCTGAGAATCCCTCGCTCTGCGAGTGTATCATTGACCTTGGACGACGGACCAGTCTTGTTGAGCCCAACAGTCCCCATTTGGAGACGAATTCCTTCTGTACTAAATGTGCGATTGTCATAGTCCCATTCGATGCTTGGCTCTGTGCGATTGCGCCAACTGCTAGCGCTGATATTACGGTCTCGTTGAAAGCGCTGTAGCAGAGAGAAAGCGAGAAGGTCACTAGTGGGTCGTTCGTGGGAATGTTAAGCCATTCGCGCCTGCTAATGTAGTCTGCTTCAGATGCCAACCTGAGATTCGAGACAATCGGTCCGCGGTCATCATCTTCGAAGATCATCTGTCGCTTACAGTAATTGAGCCAGCGACCCAAGTGCCTGTCGTGTTGACCCACACCATACAGCATGTAAGTGTTCATTCCATACCGTGTACCGCTGTTTGGATCAAGGACCTCACCGATGTTATCCGTGGCTGAAACAATGCCGGCTGTTTGAGTTACGGGACAAGCCATTAACGACCACTCTGAGCGCCGCTGTGCATTAAGAACTGCTGTACTGCAACTGAAGTTCTTTGCTCTCTTGTCGTTTTCATGGTAGCGGAAGCGCGGGACTGAGCTTAGATCGATGGAAATGTTCCCGCTGATTCTTGGACCGGCGCATTCGTCGATATTAGCCATGTCCAGGGATGCTTATTTGACTACAGGGTGTCCACAGACGACACGAGAGTCCAGAACAGTGGCTTTACCCTCGTCACTCTGCAGCATCTCCTGCGAGCTCTTTTGCAATATCGCAATGAACGCCCGCATTACAACCTCCGTATCGCACACAACTTCAATCGCTTTACGAACCTCCCCAACTTCCGAGTATTCGGCGAAAGCGGGATACCGGGCTGGCGGCAGGAGCATGTACCCTTCTCCGAACCAAGTTGCTTGAGAAGAGATACCAGCATCCCAGTCCAGAGTGGATGGAATTGACGTGTTCCGCACCAAGCCTGCTCTCGGGCTGATTTGCAAGTCAGATAACAGAATTGTTGTGAATTGCATAACACTGATCGTTAACAGGAGAAATACTGCTAGAAGCCCGACGATCACAGCCTTCCCCCTCTTGCAGGAATCAAAAAAATCCACGACAAGTTGGTGTGGTCCATTGTTCTGATACTGCAAAAGAGCCATCGACACAAAGTTCGGCAGTGTAACATGAGATTTTTGCAATGCTAGATTTGCGAGAATAGAGGTGCATAGTGCTGCCTGCGCGAACACAGCAAATCGAATGACAAGAGCCGTCATCGCTATGGCCTGGGCGATGCGTCCTTCGGCCACGATCCTTCGTCAAGAGTTATTTTGGTCGTCTGCCTTCCACAAGAACCATAAGAACGCAATTGTCCCGCGATGAGAAGGGTGCCGAGTGGCAAAACCCCGAACCCGTAGCGACCGATGTCGGGGACCTTTCCCGGTTCCTGGCGGCGTGGAATAACTGTTTCTGGTCTGTCCAGTGAGGTTCCGGTCCACAAAGGGTCTCCCGAAGAGTGTAATGATGGAGTTGAAAGCTCAAAGATATCGGACGAGCCATTCTTCGCCGCCATTTGGGCCCTCAATGCCATGGCGAGAAAGAGATGCTAGAAGAAAAGAAATCAGACATGAAAGCCCTGCTTCGACGATCACAGCATCATTTCTTTCCGAGGACCCTATTGAGCATAAGAAGAGAGTACAGATTTAGGTTGCCTTGGCTAGGCAGTGGCACTTACAGGAAGGACTCACCGGGAAGCTGACTATGGCAGCATTTTCTGGGCGTCGGCGGGGTATGCAGTGGGCTAACTCATCCCGCTCCCAAGATGCTGTGAAGCTAACAGGAATCCGCAGCCTTTTCTAACATACTTACTCTACTTCCTCTAAATAGTGCTTCAGGTGGTTGCATCCCTTGCTTGTGCCATAAACATGAGGCTTTGGCCGTCATCAAATATGCCCATACACTTAGGTTCGCATTCCGCCACGTCTGCCAACCGCGCCCACTCAAGAATAGACATTGTAAGCCCCAATGGGATGATTTCGGCCCCCACTAGGAGAGTTCAGCTGCCCAGCCTTGTCCACTTTTCGACCAATCAACCACTCCGATCGCTCTCGTCCCAGGCAAACATCCTGATACGAGGTTCCTTGGCCCGATGAATGCCCACACGCCGATGTGTGCATGAAGCGGGTCGACGACTTCATGATACTTCTTTGGAATCTGGGGTTTCCAGGTAGGCACGTTTGTTCTAGGTTCCTCACGTGTAGTAAAACTTCCCATGTTTCTACCAGAAGTTAGATATTCTATCTTTCCTCAAACAAGCGATGGAGGTCGGCATTCGTTGAACACCACGAGGAACACAGTTGGAGAATCTGTTTGCGCTCGTTCTGATCTCGATATCACAGCTCGCGTACGCTGGAGTGGGACTCTCACCATATGATGCAGACTGGGTCCCTGAAGCTGTTCTTCAATCGCGGGCAACAACGACTTTTCTACCAGCACCAAAGGAGACTTGTGGCTTTCTCTCTGGAGATTTGGTGAGTTCGAGGGAGCTCCTTTCCATCAATATCCCCTATAGCGTGCGTTGTGGATGTTTCCCGTTATCCGACGCGGTCATGACCTAAGCACGGGTAGGTATGCCACTTACTTGCCAGAGTTCACGCACCTGTGCACGGGTTGAGTCCTTCATTGAATGCTGCCTGCGATACCAGCGCACCAACATCGCGACAGCATGTCGCGACTATACCAGTTCTTAATCCTGCGACACTAAGTTATCATCCTGTGTGGTAACCGAAGATCCACCCAATACATTGAACTGGTGAGGCTCTAACGATCATGGGACCTGGCTCAGCAGTTGTGCTCGACTAATCTAAATATGCATTTTACGGCCAGAGTAGAGCACCATGCTGTGGACAGCTCCTCCTGGAAGGTGGTTCGACAGCGTGGATATGCACCACCAAGGAAAACTATATAATGACCGTGCTCCGGACCAGCATCCGCATTGAATTAGGTGATTAGCTAGCAGAAGTAAGCGCTTCTGCCATTACCTCGCACTCCTCAGGATTGACAACGAAGCTCTACGACAACCGCGGCGCATTTTACTCCGAGCTTGCCTGCGAGGGCCCCATCCCGGGCGTCAGCTAGTATTGGTCCGGCTGTTTTTGGCGGCCTGGCTATCGGCTGCATCACAACGATGACCGCTTTGACCATCGCCCTATCTTCTTCATCCGCTGCAAGCGCCGCACACAGTATGAATGCGTCTCTCAATAATCCGATCCTACACGCTTAACGACGATCTAGCTAGTACCTAACCATCCCTGCACCTGAATGACGAGCCTGCTGTCACAAGGCTGACGAGGCCTAGATCACTGGATAAGGATCAACCAAACAAAGGTTGGATTGACGAGTCTGCGCCTCCTTGAGCCTTGTCAAGCAAGCGATCACCCTGACGTTCGAGGACCGTGGAGAAAAAGCAATGCTACTGAACTGGGGCGAGGCTACTAGCCATGGGCATCAACTCGTACGGCGGTGGGTATAGCCTCTTCCAAACGCGCACACTCAACTAGGGGAAGTCCTCTCTGTTGGTAACTTGGTTGATTGTCCATTCTATGAAAGATAGTCCCCCAGGACTATATAAGAAGAACCATAGTCTAGGGTCGGCGCCCCAGCCAATCATAACGCTATCCACCACTTCAAACTTCTCCCATTACACTACAAGAGTTTTCCACTGCTACCTATCGGATCTGTGTCGACGAGACAAGCGATCATTCCAAGAAGTTACCACCGGCCCCTCTTCAGTCGGCTCTGCTGGAGATTGCGTCACAGAATGTGTGATTCCTTCGGAGTTCAAGTACTATACAGACAACCCCGTTGACAAGTCCTGCGAGAAGAGGTGCAAAGCTCCCAATCCCCTAGAGAGTCGTGGACTTAGGCTGCGCCGAGGCCGCTGTTCAAGGGGATACGAGTGCTGGTCGACGATTATGATATCAGAGAAATGTCTCATGCCTTATCCAATCCCCCTCCTGTACCAGTGAGAGACTCATTTCTTCGTCCTCTTCCTCTTCCCTCTGCTCTCAGCATCTTCATCTCTTCCATCTTCGTCCATGCCATCATCGCTCCCTTTCTTTCCTCTCTTCACAGAGCCTTGCGCCATTTCTGTCCCTATTCCGGCCCACATGCTCCCTTCAGCTTTCCCTATATCGCCGTCCCACCGTATCGCCATTTCTCTCTTCTCTGGATCCCGATCCCGAAGCCACTCCGCCGCAATCCACCCACACTCCTTACCCAACTTCTCCGTCCCTTCCTTTAGCCGCTTTCCTCCGCGAATGTTCATCCCGTGATCTGCACCCTTTACAATCACCCTCCATGTCTTTGCCTTCATCTTTCCCCTGACAACTTGTAGACTCTGAAGTGGACACATGCTATCGTTATCCCCGGAGATGAAGAGTACGTCCGTATCTTCATCAAGGTCGAGGAGAATCTTGTCCCGCATGTCTCCGCTCGGTCCTACGAGGGGATACGATGCCAGCACCAGAGCCTTCACCTCGCTGTCGGTATGCGATGCGATCACGGCTGCGCGCGCCCCCATACTTCGACCACCGTATGACACGGAAGCTTTCTGCCCGTCGAGGCCTCGTGCTAGCGATCCGCTCTCCATCTCATGCTCTTTCACAAGCCCAAATAGACTTGCCCTTGCCTTCACATTCATGCTTCCCTGGAACATCACGATGGCCGAGCCTGCCGACGCGAATCCTTGCGAGAAATTCACCATGGCAGAGGCCGAGAGATCGCCTCCTGCGCCGTGAGTAAAGATTAATGAAGTGGGATGAGGGACCGGATGGCTCCGGAGACAAGGGGTTTGCTTGTTCGGTTTTCCGGATTTGGCCGGACTTGCACTGGAGATTGTGAACGCCGTGAATCTGACGGACGTGGAACCCAGGTTGAGGCTGGCGGGAAGGGTGGTGGAAGTGGACTTCCCCCTAGTCTCCACGGCTAGGCTAGCGCTAAGAGGGTCGACCTTCTCACCTCCGTGGACTTGAGTGTCTTCCATAACGTGTAAGTCTGCGTCTTGTACGTATGATTTGTTCTTCGCGGCTTCGTCTTGGTTGGCAGAGCTCGTCACGGCGCCGGACTGTGCGGTCTGTCGCTTGGTTCGAGGGGCCATGTGACCAAGATTTGTGAATGCACCCTGTCGTTTCAAACACGATTGCGGACGGCCAAATCCAACCTTGAGGTAGACTGCCTGTTTTCAGATATCGCTCCAGCGAGTGGTACTCTCAGGCACACGTCGGAGAGGGATGCAAACTTGGAGCGACCCTAGCAGATTGATGGGTCCCCTTCCTGCATGTACTTCGCCGTCGCTGACTTTATTTCATTACCTTAGGTGCATTTCATCTCATCCCAAACACAGAGATTCGTTAGGAATAGGCCCTTTATAAGGGAAAAGCAGGAGATCACAATATTCGAAAATAAAAAAGGCGTGTGGCTGGGACGTGAAAACAAGCTTGTTCGTATTCGGATTCTCATCCCCAGTGTTAAGAAAGGGGCGACGCATTCCGAGTACAAGGACAAGGCTGTGGCATGGGAAATGCGGCAACTGGGTGGAGAACTCCGATCTCTGTGCCGCACAAATAACATACAGAAATGTTTGTTCTTTATCGCCCAGCGAGAAGCATTCAATATTGTTGATGACGTGACCAAGAAAGGCATCGGAAATAGAGCGGCCCGGACAGACCCGGAAGAAGGAGTATTTCTTTCGATGCTTTTCTTCGTTAGCAGACATACTACTCATTTTCAGAAGAACTACTTGTCCTGGCTGGCTTCTCAGGATGGGCGATGTGGGACGAACATGGCCTGTTTCGCGCATTGCCGTGATAGGAGCAGGGCCGGTGGGAATCTCGTGCGCGAAATATCTCCTTGCTGAAAAGGCATTTGCGACAATCGACATATACGAACAGCGTGATCGGGTCGGGGGGATCTGGAATCTCTCCCCACCAGAGAGATCGCGACGGATTCCAATCCCGCAGATTGATCCGCGATACGGCCAACAACAAACACGAGACACACGAGAGAATGTCGGCGCCGAGGATGGTCGCGGGTCCCCGGAATTCTCACAGTCCCTGGAGTTTGAATCGCCACTCTACAACTATCTCGAGACGAACATCCCGAAACAACTGATGGCGTTCTCCGACAAGCCCTTCCCGGAAGAAGAGCCACTGTTCCCCAGCCACCAGGCTGTGTTGAAGTACTTGGAAGAGTATGCGGACGAAGTTAGAGGGTTGATTCGATTTAACACGGCAATTGAAAACGTGCGGCCCGTAAGGGATCAAGAGAATGGGAGGGAAAAGTGGGACCTGACGGCGCAGAATGTTCTCTCAAGAGAGACTATCAGAAGCGTGTATGATGCAGTGGTGGTGGCAAATGGGCATTATACTGTGCCGTATGTCCCAGCTATCAAAGGCGTTGCGGATTGGCATTCTGCATACCCCACAGCCATCATTCATTCGAAAGCCTATCGAAGACCAGAGGACTTTAGGGACAAGAAGGTCATCGTGATTGGGAACTCTGCTTCGGGGTTGGACATTGCCGCACAGATTGGGAAATATTGTCGGAAGCCTGTGTTGCTTTCGTCAAGATCCGTGTCGGCTTTTGGGACATTGCCGGGTGGTGGGTATAGGGAGGATGTTGACGAAGTTGTGGAGTTCCTGTCGCCAAAGCAGGGGGAGTCCAGAGCAGTGAGGTTCAAGAGTGGCAGGATTGAGAAGCATATCGATGCAGTTGTGTTTGCAACCGGATATTTCTACTCATACCCATTCCTTTCCGGCGTGCTACCGCCGCTGGTCACTGACGGCTTCCGCACAAGAGGCACGTACCAGCACCTCTTCAGCATTGACCATCCGACACTGGCCTTTCCGGTGATCAATCTCAAGGTCATTCCTTTCCCGCTTTCCCAGAACCAGGCCGCCGTCTTGGCCCGGGTCTGGAGCAACCGACTTGACTTGCCTTCAACTGCAGAGATGCGAGATTGGGAGCGAGACACGGTCCGTCGTAAAGGGGATGGGAAATACTTCCACGTCCAGAAATTTCCGGAAGATGCGGCGCAGCTCAATGGGCTCTATGCATGGGTACTGCAGGCGAAAAGGAAAGATGGGCTGGAGAATGACGGCGCAGGGAAGCTGGGGACGAGATGGGACCAGAAACGAGTCTGGATGAGGTCCAAATTCCCTGAGGTCAAGGCTGCGTACGTGGAGAGAGGTGAAGCGAGACTCTGGGTGAGGACAATAGAGGAGCTGGGATTTGATTTTGATCAATGGCTAGGGCAAGCAGACGATAAAGACCTGGAAATTTTCCAGAGAGCACTTTGTTGATAGATGAAGTAGACAGATTGGGTGGCTGTCCGGCCTACACCGCCTCGCTTAAAGGACAAAGTCTCCTGGTTCCAGAATAAACAAGGGCATCTTTGGGCATCTCTCATTCTCGACCTCAGTTGCCACTCCAGGGTATCAGCTTTTCTCAGTCCTCAGACCCAATGTAACGTCAAGGAGGAAGGAGAGAGCTTGTATGATAGAGATGGTTGTGGTAACGTGGGGATATCGTATTGAGTATCTACATGACTATCTACCCTAGAATAATAGTGATGATAATTAAGTAGACGCTCAAGTGCCAAGGCGCTAAATGGCCTCACCCACATCATAGCTACGCCCTAATTGGCTACGCTACGAGCTAAAGAGCCGGCCAATCACAAAATTCAAAGAATGTTACGATAATTAAACGAAAAAAGGTAACTGAGCCGATGGGTATGAGAACCGAGTCAAATGTCAGCCATATTAAGGCTAGCTCGACTAAGTTCCCCTCGGCTGACTTGCCTCCAAAGCTATATCGTAGCCACTGCTAGACGCCGACCAAGGTTCCCGAGCCCTCCCTTGCCCTCATAAACAAGACGTCAATTACTTCCTCGTCCGCATTGCATCGTCTGCCTAAGTGAGCTCTCCATGAACCTCAAGCCGACCATGCATCCCTCCAGCAACAACATTTCCGTCCACAGAGTATAATGACCGGGCCTGCACGCAAAAGGGTACGCAAAAGAGGGACCACGTCATTTTCCAGATACCGCAGGCACAAGAGGCCCAAGCCTACCGTGGAAGAGCCCTCGCTTGAGGAGCGGAAGAGCATTTGTGCAGAATACGAGTCGTTTAATGAAGTAGGGGAGGATTATTGGCTTGTTCAGGATATATTGCGCCACCGCCGTGGCCGCAGGAAGGGCACGTTTGAATATCTGGTGCTCTGGGCAGATCACCCCCGGACTGGGCAGCGCTTTCCACCAGAGTGGGTATGGAACATGAAGGATCTTCTATAGCATCTCCGCTAACCGGGGCTATAGTTGGCGAGCGACAAAGTCACAGAACCGGCTAAAGAAGAGTACTGGGCCAAACTGACCGCAGAGGACAACAAGGCCGCAGAGGGTGACCAGACCCTAAAGAAAACAGACGGCGAAGAGAAACCGAAGGGCCAAGAGAATCCGAAGGGGGAAGGGAACCTCAAGTGCGAAGGGAACCCAGAGAGAGAAAGGGTCTCAGAGGGCGAAGACGCCGCAGGGAGAGAAGACGCTGTAGAGAGCGAAGACCAGGATATCCCCGAAGATATCCCTGTGGACAACGGAGAACCGGACACTTCGTACGTCCCATCGACACTCATTCAAAGCAAAAACGTCTCTGGTTCTGCTCGACTAGCTTCAGAAGAGTTTTCAGAGAAGGCCAACTTTTATAGCTCCTCAGAGCCGTCGGCCCAGCCAAAGTCGGTCAGACCGCGCGACCGATCATCCAGAAGCAAGACAACCGAGCTCCACGCCCCCGTATCGCAGGAGTTTTCGAACCAAGATCGAGGAAAATCTGGGGATCGGACCGAGGAGGCGCACACGCTAGTATCACCGTCGCCGGAATCTCACCCCTCATTGCCTGCTGAACCACCAGCGGCCGACACTACCCTTTCCTCAACATCCCCTCGCCCTCGAGGTCCGGGCGAACAGCTGCTTGGCTTTTCGTCGATCAGCTCCTTTGGCCATTCTCCGACGCTATCATCCGCCTCGAAATCCTTGGACCGAGGATCTGTCCCAAGCTTTTTCCTTCCGGAAGAAGGCGGACTCCGGGTGGAAGAGATAGCGCGACGGTTCTGGGATCCTTCGTATCGTCCGGCCTTTATGAGACCAAGGTTCTGTGCTGAAGACCCTGCATTTACCAACATGGATCTCCCAACCGACTCAACTGTCAACCCACCAGCCGAGCAACTCTCTGAGACCGCGATGGTTCGTAGCAATGCTGCCCCAATGTCGATATATGACGTTACTTTAGGAAGTGCACTCCCAATTCAAGACTCCATCGAGGAAGAAGAACACACATCGAACGGTGAGCGGTTCTCATCGGAATCCAAAACAAGCTCGAGTCAGCAATCTGTCGAAAATGAGCGGAACGCAATCCAAATTGCTGAATTGGTTCAACCAAGCCTGCCTATTCTTGGTCCTTCAGAATACGCGATAGCACTTCCCTGCGAGGGCAAGATAAATTCAACATACTCCGACATTATCAAAGCCAAGGAAAAGTCCATAAAGAAGTTCATCAGTAGACACGAATCCATTGGCTCGTCAAACGGGTCACTTAATCGAGCCCAAGAAAGAAACGAGATGAATGAGTTGGTCCAGCGCCTGCACGACACTGTCACGCATATGGATCTGGGCTTGCCTGGAATATCTACCCAACATTCACTCGAATCGCAGGAACTCGCAGCTTATACAAACTATGCAAGCTCGAAATTCTCCTTTCTTGGACATCTCGTTAATATGTTGAAAACTACCGACTGCTCGATTCTTATCATGGCTCGAGAGGGACCTGTCCAGGATCTCCTTGAGCAATACCTAAAGATGAAGCAGGTCATCGTGAAACGACCAGATCGGATTGCCCGGTCAAAGTCACCAACCCCAGATCGGCTCACGACGGATTTTCAGGTTGAACTGGTCAGCACCTGGTCGACGCACGAGCTTGCCATTTACCCTAGACCAGTTCTGATGATTGCTTTCGATGCGTCTTTCGATTCCCAAGACCCTCAGGTTGCACGAATTCGATCCCAACGTTCTGAAAGGCAGCATGAGCTCATGCCGGTCCTTCATTTACTGGTTGCAAACTCGTCGGAGCACGTCGACCGCTGCCTTCCGAAAAGTATGCCGTCCCATCAGAGGCTAAAAACGTTGGTCCGAGTTACCTATCAGGCCTGGCCAAATCTGGGCGGAAAGCCGAAGTCTCTACCACTTCCATCAGAAGAACCAGAGGGCAGACCCATGGATTTTACTGATATCCAACTGAGTATCAGAAAGGGACTTGAACGGAGGCTTGTGATGCTTGCTGGGTTAGTCACGCAGGCCGCCATCTCGCCCAACTTTGATGCGAATTGGAAACTGGGTTTAATGCCGGAATTGCACTTGCAATTGACAGAATTAGAAGAGCCTCCCTCCAAACGTAGTGGAGCGACCACCAGAGCTGAGACACCCAAGGAGGCTCTGGCTCGATCTGGGACTCCCGCTTCACGTGCCGACACTCCCTCGGGCAGAAAGCGCTTGCTAGATGTTGAAAGCTTCCTTCCCGCACTGCAAAAGCGACAACGTCTTACGCCTCTTCGAGATTCGGCCGAGGCGAGTGGCAGAATTGATGCGCAATACCAACTTGCACACCTTCAGGACCATGTCAAGAAACTGGAGGCAGAACTGGAAACAGCAAGGGACGCCCGACGAAAGGCGGAACAGGATCGAGATCATGCACACGAACACCTGGCACAATGGAAACAAGACCATGCAAATCTGCAACGACGTTACGAGAAACGAATGACCAAGTGTCACGAGTTGGAGAAACAAAAGCAGAAACTCCTGAAAACCATGGAAAATAGTAGAACAAGAAACGAAAGAATTGCAGAGAGCGATGCCGCTCTAAGGCAGAAGATTGCAGAATTGCAGAAAGAACTTGCGGCAGTACGCGAGGAGATCAAAGCTGGTGGCGGCGACGCGGCAGCTGTGGAACTCGCGAGAGAAGAAACCCGCACGCTTCTTGCTAAGAACTCCGGCCTGGAAAAGTCCCTCGAAAATACCCGCAAAGATTTCGAATTTACCCGGACTCAATATCAGGAGGCGTCGAACAAAGCCGTAGACCTAGCAAACCAGGTAAAGGACCTGGAAGAAGAGGTTACAAACCTAACCAAGCAAGCTGGCGATGAGAAGCGGCGCCTGAGGGAGATCAATTACGAAGACAGCATCAAGCGGCACCTGGACAAAATCTCCGAAATAAGACTGGAATGCAAGTCACGGGACATGCTTCTGCGAAAACTAGAAGAGGAAAATCGCCTCTTAAAGCGCAATCGCGGCATCCAGACTCGTGGGTCCAGTGTGCAACCGCCAGGCAGTCCGGGGCTAGATGGTCATGGTGGCAGTCGCACAAGAAGTCGCCAGGGAAGCCCTGCTCCTGGCCTGTTTGCGAATTCGCACCACAACAGCGTAGCGAACAGAGGCAGTTTATTGAGACATGAGCGATAGAGTAGTGGGGATGGGTCGGAAGTAGATACCCAAGTGGAGACGCCTGGAGAGGGTCGAAGAGGCGGGTCTCTTGGACCGATCAAGGGGCCTGAAAGTGTCTTTCAATACTGGCGACGGGCATTTGCGAGATCGGGAAAATCCGACGAGGCGAGGGCTTGTCAGTATTGGTACTTTGTTCATCTTGAGTCCACGTTTCCATTGTGGCGGGCTCCGACATAATAGCAGGAGAGAATACAGGTATCTTGGTTTGATGTGAGCCAGTATTAATGCTGTCCTGCTCCGGGAGCTTCAGAGCCCAACAAGGCGGCATGGTTGCCTTTGCTGGGATGCTTTGGACATTCATAAATGCACCGTGGAGAAAGTCCTGCACTCAGCCACTGAGAACGTGACGGAATTTCTTAAAAAGGTGGAAAATAGGCAGCATAGCATACCATCTTTATATCTGTCCAAGCAGCAGACCAATTACTCGTCTATAGACGGAGTAGAGGCATGTGGCAGCGATGCCACAGTTGAAGTGTAATGAGGCATCTAATGGCAAGGCTGCGAGGCGCTGCGCGAGGCTGCGACAAACCTTCGATTGGGAGGTATCCCGAAGGGATTCTTGACGGCTACCTTCTACTTCGAACTTCAACTGTAATTTCATCACACTTCTTTCCGCCCCCGACGGTTGCTCATCACCCTACGAGGAACTGCGCGCATGGTTTTGAATCTCAGTCAACTTGAAATGTAGCAGCCAAGGTTTCAGTACATTTGGCAACTAATTCGCCCGAATCGAAAGCTCTCGACCATGAGGTTCAATAATTTTAACTTGCAGTCATCTCCGTTGAAGAGACTCGAGAGGGGGCGGAGAGGATTTGCAACAAATAGAGGTGGATCGCTGCCGCCGGAGTTTCCATTTCGAGGGTATCCCGGTAGCAGAACAATCATGTACTCCTGTAAGTTCTTTCTTTAGAGGCTTTGAGATACACCTGTACGGGTTCACCGAAAGGGGTTCAGTCTAACCCGTTTCTACCTTGGAAAGGTGTTGCAGCCTGCCTCGGCATCTGGACGGCGTGGCATTGGAGTATGGGAAACCTTCCTCCCCAGACAGAGGGCCCTGAAAAGCAGCCACAAAACGCCACGCAAAGGAAGACATTCGATACCTTGCTCAAACACTTCACTGTCAAGTTAGAGGACGTCAAGCAGCAAAGATGGTGGACGCTGGTCACCCCTGCGTTTAGCCACATCCAGACCTATCACATCGTGGGCAACTTGTTCGCCTTCTCCACATTTTCGAGGATGCTACTCTGGTATGGAATTGCTCCTCTGCGTTATGGAGAACTAATTCTGGTCTCCGCCGTCGCGGGTAATGCGGCATTCTTGTACCAGGCTTCTCAGAGACAGCGCCAAAAGAACCGAAACCGCTCGCTGCAATCAAGAGCGCTTGGCCTGTCGGCGGTAGTCATGGGTCTGGGTGCTACGGTGTCGTTGGCCACTCCCAAAGCCAAGGTTCTTCTTTTCGGCGCCGTTCCAATCCCAGTCTGGCTGCTGATGGTGCTGTACGCCGCTTACGACTCTGCAAGACTAGAGGACCAAACCTCGACTGTCGGGCACGCGGCACATCTCGGTGGAGCTGCTTCCGGGGCCATCTTCTATCTGGTCGCGCTGCGGAGCAAAGCAGCGCTTCCGTTTGCCTGGATGTTCAGATCATAAGGCTTGCTTTTGGAGGCCGGCAGGGGAAGTGTGAAGGAACGTTATATCAGGCAGGGCATGCCTCATGCCAGATCGGGATGGATAGAGCTCGGTCGGCATCCTTCTACCTTGGGACTTCTCTCCATGTCGTCGCTGAGCAGCCAGCTGCAGGCCAGTAGTCACCTCGAATCTCACGGCGTTGACGGGCAAGGCAGGGCAGGGCGCCAGAGATTGACAGGATTCAGCTTATGGCTTATGGATTGCCTATCTAAGGGTGAGGTTAATTGACTATAACTGAGGGCTTAAGGCCATAAACGAATAGTCTGGACATGTCCCGATATTCTGTCATCGAGCAGAGCGTGTTTGTTATATAACAAGCTGGAAGCAATCATAGTTGTTTAATCGCCGCTCTTGGAGGAGAAAGGCAAAAGACCTCATTACCTTCCCGCCACCACCCAGGTCGTTTGGTTCCCGTGCGTTGACGGGACACTGGAGGCAATTTATCATACGTGCCTGAGAGAAGACTTGGACTTCATCAAGACTATACGCGGATTTCCATGGGAATCCTTCCTCGCCTAAGCGATATTGGCACGTTTGACTCCTGAGCTACATTAGATGCAGTGTTGTATTCTGTGTCCTGCAGGCCGTGCTACGCCGGTTTAGACGCGGCTCGCCGTGAAAATGCAAGTACTGGTACAACGTTATGGTATCTGTCTCTGCCTTCACAATTCAAGGTCCAATGTTTTTGCAATATCTCGCCAAATCGACACGGGTTCACGTCCTTAAGATACCGTTCACCACCTTGGCTTGGTCTCGCCTTTCCCCTGCCTCAATCAGGGCTCGGAATCCAAGTGAGTTAAACTGTGACTCTGGGACCACACTTGTAGCATTCATCGTGACCCTTACTTACTTCGCCTGTTCCGGCAAGTAAGCACCTCCGGCAAGCACGAGGTTCATGTTGGTGAATTTGACCTTGTAAACAGGACTCTGCTTAGTGAGGAACGCGCTGATTTGATCGCTGGTGACGACCGCGTCCTTACCACGTCTCTTGCCACCCTGGATTCCAGCGATGCCAACACCACTGACACCCGTGGTACCAACACCAGCACCCACGCCCGCTGTACCAGTCACCGTACCCGGAGTGAGGTTCAGATTCGACGTCGGTGCGTTGGTACCTCCGGCGGATTTGGGAGCCCCATCCAGTATTGCACCCCCGGCCTGCGCCGTGGCTAGCCCATCGCCTGGTTTATTTGTGGTCGCTCCACCTGCAGTGGTGGTACTTGCCGCAGCATCCTTTGCCGGACCTGTAACGTCCCATGCCCTCACAGTGCAGTCCGCGCCCCCACTCACCAGCACTGTTGATTCAGCAGACCAACTCAGACTCCAGATGCCTCCTTTGCCGTGACCGCGCATTTTCTTAAGTAGTCTTCCCGGTCCTAGGTCCCAGAGCAGTATCACTCCAGTGTCGTCTGCCGATGCGAGGATCTTGCCGTTTCGAGAACAGGCCAGTGCTGTGATGGTCGATGTGTGGCCAGTAAACATCCTCACGGCATTTCCATTATTCAAGCTCCACATTCTGACCGTTTTATCTGAACTTGCAGTGAACACATAGCTCGAGTTAGGATGCCAAGCAACGACATCCACGTCATCATCGTGGCCCGCCAAAAGCCGCAGTTGGCGAATTTTATCAGTCGACCAGATTCTTCCCGTCTTATCATGGCCGCAGGATGCGAAATAATGTCCAAATGGTCCCCAGACCACTGACCAGACGGGACCCACGTGGCCTTTGTAGACGACTAAGCACTGGAAGACGTCAAGGTTCCACAGGCGGATGGTACTGTCTGCGGAACACGACAGGAGCCATTTTGAATCTGTGTCCGGGGAATCTGGGCTAGGCTTGTCTGTTGAGGGCGCGAAGGTGACCGCATAGACGGGTCCAGAGTGGCCGATGAGACGTTGGGAGTTCTGTTGTTGACCATTCGGTGCAGGGGGACCTAGAGCAGTGCCGTCCATGGTCCAGATGCGGATATACGATTCCGAGAAGCCCGCAGCAATCAGTCGCTGATCGCCGCTGAAGTCCATGCAACAGATCGAGTCGTGTGTATTGTGGAATGTGTACATTACCACGCTGATCCCGGGCCCGATGCCGCCAGTGCGAGACTCGATCTTGAGGCGGTCGCGGTTTTCGCGGATCTTTTGGACCTCCATAGCCACATCCCGAGCAGTAGATACTGGGAATGGAATCTCGGCTCGACTGGGGCCCTCGTCTTCGTCTTCTTGCTTTATATTGACTAATTCATGCGTTTGGACAAGGGTAGGCTGACCTGGCTGAGGAGGTATCTTCTGATCGAGTTCCTCGAGTTCGGCGCGAACGTCTCCTTCGGCATCTTTGTCCATGGGTAATTTGCCAAGTTTGAGGGTTGCTAGATTGTTTCCGACGTTTGGGTCTGTTGAGGAGACGGCATTTCCCGGTCTGTGACCTGGGATGCCTTCGTCTTCTGCGGGCATATCTTGGCCGTCAATCCCTCGTTGGATCACGGAGGCGAAACTGAAGCGATCGTCTGCTGCACGCTCG
Source organism: Cladophialophora bantiana CBS 173.52 (assembly GCF_000835475.1). Lineage (NCBI taxonomy): Eukaryota > Fungi > Ascomycota > Eurotiomycetes > Chaetothyriales > Herpotrichiellaceae > Cladophialophora > Cladophialophora bantiana. The sequence continues at coordinate 773,863 of NW_015971583.1, forward strand.
ACTTGTCGTAGGTCCAAATTGTTCTCTACGATATTCATGAAGAGTCTGTAGCCTGCTTGGGGGAGAGTCTCGAGGAACTGCATGAAGTAGACGTATGCCGGATTGCTGAGGGACAAACGGTATTTGTTGTCGCGGTAAATCTTTGCGATTTTATCTTCGCCATGTTCTGGTAAGTAAATGTGCTCAAGCCCTCTGAGGTCGTATTCATGCTCCTTCTTGAAATCCTCCGAGAACTTTTGAAACAGCCGATGGGCTTCTTTCGGGTAGAATTGTTTGACAAGGTCAAGGTATGAATAGACAAAAATAGGCCAGAGTAGTCGCTTAACTTCTGGTTTGTAGATGTCGAGCGCGTCATCAGTCCATGCTTGTAACCGTACAAACATCTCATAGTAGCGCGGAGGCCCAGAAGGTGTTGGTTTCAATTCTGCGTCTTTGGGAACTTCTTGATTTGCCGATTCAGCCCGAAGGGTGGCTTCTGTTTTGTGGTAGCCTTTCTTTGCGAGGTAGTCGATCACCTATTCAAAGTCATTAGCAATCGTCGCGAGCTGTCGATGAACACATGAACATGCAGGAGAGAGCATAAGTAAATGATCTACAAAATCCGTGGACTTGGGACGTTTCGACTTTTCATATCTCTGAATATCCTCGACGTAGGCGTAAGGGTAATACGGGTTGTTTGCTGCCAATCCCAGCTTGCGCTTCTTTGGCGTCCTTGGCGCCCCCCAAGGACTCTGATGCTTGTTGAGTGCAGATGGCTGGATGAAAGGAGCGAGCCCCAAGCCTGTCACCGTAGGTGATGGTGGAAGAAAGCCGGAATTGCTTTGATGGGTTTTTGGCGGCCTTCCCGGTCTCCTAGGACTCTGATCCATGTTGAATGTAGATGATTGGATGAAAGAAGTGAATTTCCAGCGTGTCTCCTCGGATGGTGGCAGAAGAAAGCGAGGTTTGTTTGATGGGTTGTTTGTACACTAAGGGCGAGTCCTTCTAAAGAGAGCGCAATATAGAGAACCGCGCCGCACCCATTCTTTCGTGGCTCTATGTGACCGAATAAGTTGCTTCACCTTGGCATTGGTTGCCGCTTGCCGGAACCGTCACACATTTGGGCCAACCCAGACAGCGAGGCTTAAATTGTAATCGTCTTCCCCTCCATCACGTACAAGACGCGACAGGACACGACACGACAGGACATGACACGACAAGACACGACACGACAGGACAAGACAGGACAAAGATAGATGGAAGAAGTGCAGGGAAGGGATTGCTCACAATTTGGTTGAGATTCTGTTGAGACATGCCACCGCTGGAGCCACCTGTTGCACCAGTCGTGGGCGCTGAAGGCGCAGAGCCAGATGCATTGGCAACGCCATTGACCAAAGAGCCAGTGGTAGGAGTGACCAAGGGGCCATTCGGTCCTGTGCTTGCGCTCCGTGGCGCTGGGCTGGGCGCCGACATTGTTTCTGTGAACTCATGCACTTGGGATTTGTTAAGGGCAGCTGTCACCTCGATGTAGTTGTGCACAACTGTGATTATCCGTCAAGAGGGCCGTTGAGTCGATAACGGCAGCACAGGAGACGATAATGAAATCAGGACAGTGACGCGAAGTCGAAGTTGGTGCTGGTGATTCTGATACTGAGGCGAGTGAGGTGAGTGACGCTTAGCTGAATCTGGACCGCTGCTCGCTTAACTTTCCGTGACAGGAAACGTGCCTGGCACCACACCAAAGCCCTTTCCATCTCCATACGTTGGCTAGGAGTCAGCCCTTGGGAGGTTCTTTGGACATCAGCGTCGTCAGTCAGGTTGATTTCTCACGCTGAGGCAGCCTTAGAATATGCACAGTCTACTGACACATCATTCCACCCACCAATTCCTCGATCGTAGAAATGGAGGTTGATCAGCCTCATACGAGCAAAACCGCAGCCTTTACGCCTGCTTCTCGTATTGCCGAATTGAACGACATCGACCGATCCATTTCCACCCTCCTCTCCGCAGCATCTGATGCCGTCGGCATTCTGTCGAATTCGCCAACCACCACCGAAAAGCAGGAGACGGCTCTACGCTCATCCTCCAGCGCACGAGCGGCCTTTTCAGCAGCAGCCGAGACCTACTTTTCTACCCTCTCATCGATCGAAGTCCAACTCCGCCGTCAAGTCTATGCGTTAGAAGAGGCGGAACTCATACGACCTGGAGATGACAGAGACGCAAGAAGAGGCCGAGCTTTGGGCGGAGACAGTAATTTGACCAGAGTAGGTGGTGGCCCTCTGGATCCCAGCTGGCTCAATGCCCGAGCGAGTGACAAGGTAGGGGCCGGAATGAAGAGAGAGCTTCTAGCCCAGGCGAAAGAATTTGTGGCAAAAGCAGAAAGCGAAGCGGACACTGCTGAGCAGGACGCGCCCGCCCACGACAAAGCCAGCAGCTGAAGAGCTAGAAAACCGAGACATGCCGCCATCATATGCCGAGGCGCACGCAACGGCTCTCTGATATCCACAGTCGATATCGTACTATGCCAACGGGGATGATCAGCTCAGCGATCGCTGCGGAGGATTAGTTTTACAGAGCCTTCCCGCTGGTTTCATTCTGATGGAGGTCTCCAAAGCGTGGCGGTGCGTCTCTGGACCATTCGACCGAGCACTTCAACAAATCATTTGAGTTGGCCTCTGCAAAAAGCCGCATGTCGCTCTCACGGAGGTCGGACAGCTTGTACACTGACTGCTTTGGCCTAAAAGTCAGATGGTCTACCACTATGACAGGCAGCCGCGGTCTTTGAAGCGCAAATGGGATGTAGACTCGGGCTTTGGACGGTTCGGCATGTCCTCAACATGATAGCCTTGTGGCGCGGCGAGTTCGTAATATTAGATGCGATGGTGGGGGGAGATTGAAGTTGACCATTGGACTGTAACCGCGGAAAACAGAAAGAGAAAGATATGCAATCTCACAAGCTACTCAACCATGCCTATAATAGTTTGCGCTGTTTAGAAAGTATTAGTTTACACTGTTTCTGCTGTGTGATGGTGGTGATGAGTAGCAAGTCGGTGGCAGGGGCGACGACACCCCAAGACGCGGACTAAAGCTTGGCAGAGTCTTGTCAGGTCGCGACCTCGACCAACCACCTACCACCCATCTTCACATTACACTACCCAGTATTGCCTTCTTGATTTTATTTTGTTCATATAGGGTCTCGTCGACATATTATCGTACATTTACGGCTGCGCCGACTACCATGGACAACATCAGTGTCGATGAGGTAGACACGAAACCGAAACGCCCACTTCTACGACGCGAGGGTTCGACGACGGCTCCCCCTCCGCCTCCATCACAGCCACCACCAGCTCCGCCGGCACAGCCAGATCCTACAGATTCTCTAAGTCTCCCGCAGCTGAGGCAGTTAGTAGGACAGTTTCCCAAAGCTGAGCAGGCCCCCTACGCCTTTCAGTATGAGGACGCCGAGGACTTTGAGCGCGAGATTGACCAGTGGTTTCATTACACCGAACTTGAACAGGATCGGCAGTATCTGCTAGCCTCTTTAGAAGCTTTCGAACAGAGATGGAAGTTCTTCTGCCGGTCAGAATCCATTTCCGATGACTCAAAATGGACCGCTGTCAGCCAAGAGCAGCGACTGAGATTTGTTTCGGGACTGGTCCATGATTTGGACGACGAAGACTATAATCTGCGAGTCGAAGCCCTATGCTGCATTTACTACATCTTGATGGGTACTTGGAGCACCACCTCTGGACTAGAGATGAAGGAGGTCACCACCGATGAAGGGCTGTCGCCTCCGGAAGATGATCGATGCAATATCCTCCAGGTCCAGTGGATGCACAATGGAGCGGATATTATGGAGCAGAACTCAGTTATTCCCCACCTTTACAGTTGCTTGATTCAAGCATCGAAGGCTCCCGACCTGTCACATCCCCCACAAGCTGTCGATGGCGAGGAGACAACCGAGGGAGCTTTTGGCGAAAACGAGTATCGAGAGCTTAGTCTATGCCTTTCTTGCTTCTATATTTTGATCGAGTCTTCCCGGGTTCGGATGGAGACAGCCGCTGGACAGGCCCTACGACGTTCGATCTCTTCCTTACAACCAAACTTCTTGGTCTTTCTTGTCGGCATGATTTCACGTTTACGATGGGATGAACTGTACAACATACCCCTTATGCACGCATTACAACTGTTCTGGAAGTCGATCCTACTGGTGTTTGGGGATGTCTCCAATCATCTGGAAGAGGTCAAACGCATATTGCAACCGCGTGTGGATCCATTCTCTGCAGAAGCCGCCCACCCGGTTCTTACGGCGTCTCCTTTGGATTACCACCTCTTTAGACAAGAAATCACCTCAAAGTATCCTGCATATAACCCGCCGCCACCAATAATACCCCTGGAAATCGAGCAAAAGACCATGCTTCCTCCGTTGTCGAATCAGTCTAGGAGTGACATCCCCGGATCTCTAGGAGCAAGCATCAGCGGCGCAGCAACTCGAGGATCCATACTCCACCAACCCGTTCACATCGCCACGCCGGCCCCTTCACCACCCCCGTCACCTATTGGGCCTGGTGGAAAAGCTGGTAAGAAACAGAACTATCAGACCAATCAGAACTTCCCGTTCCTCTACCCGCCCCTGGACAGCACTAGCGACAATATTGGTGGCAAAGGCTCGACGAGAGTTCAGGATACGATGGTGGGCAAGAAGTGGGAAGGCAGCGATGTACCTCTTTCCATTATCGAAGCCGGAGAGCTGTTCGCTAGTCGTATGAGGATGACGCGAGCAATGCGCCAACTTTGGAGGGAGCGAGATTTGTTTATGAAGTACGAAAGAGGGTGGAAAGGAGACACTAAGGATGAGGTAAAAGAAGAGAAAGACGAAAGAAGCGAGGAAGAGAAAGAACTCGAGACCCTTGAGGATCCGGATCTGCGCTCCCGTATGTTGGCTGTGGACGGTTTCTTCCACCACGCGCTGCCAGACCTGCAGTCGTTGGTTATTGTGATGATGAAAGTGATGCTTACCAATGTCCAGGACATTGCTGTTCGCAATGGTGGTGCTCAGGAAACAACGCAAACCGGTGGACTGAATCGCACCAAGTCGAGTTCCAACATGGCTCAGAATCAGACGCTGCCCATGCCACCGCCGGCCCCCCGTCCTGACGAAATGACACTGGAAGATCTGGATAATGTCCGCTCTCGGGAGATCAGTCAACAAGCAGTGTCTGGAGCTCTGTTTCTTCTGCTGAAGTGGTTCAAGGTGTCTCACGTTTTGAAGTTCGAATACGTGACCCAGCTGCTCCTGGACTCTAATTACGTGCAGCTCACGCTAAAATACTTTGCGCATCAGAACCTGGAGGACCTCGTGGCTTTCAGGTATGACCGAGATGATCTGAGCGTCTGGCATTATTGTCATGTTCATTCGGACCACCCCCCGTTGTCTCCTACCAGCCCGGACGAGAGATCGGAAGCTTCCGAGGGGGATGAAGCCATTCCGCCACCTATCTCAAGGCATAGGAGGTCGCCGACAGCTCGCTCCGAGGCCCAACCCACTATCGACCAAAACAATCCACAACAACTGACCCAACCAAATTCAGATGCCCTCACCCGACCCTCAGTCGACGAGCTTGGCAACCCGCTTGGCCCTGTCCCGACGAGTCCGATCACCACTTATTCATTTCGGCAATTCCAAACCTCAATCCACCTTCTTCGCGTTCTACAAAAATTGACACGGGGAAAATCTCACCGCATTTTATTTCTCGTTCAATTCAAGTCCTCACAAATCTTGCGCCGGGTTCTACGCGTTCCAGATCCGACCCTCCGCTTATATGTACTCAAGCTATTCAAACTACAAGTCCCCTATTGTGGTCGGAAATGGCGGCAAAGCAATATGCGTGTAATCACGGCAATCTACCTGCATTGCAGGCCAGAACTGAGGGACGAGTGGTTGGCTGGGATGCACGACGCCAACGTTGAGGGGGAGGTCGATGAGGCGGTGCCGCTCGAGTGGGCGCTCAGAGGGCTTACTTTCTGGTGGCAGAAGAGGAGGTATCCTGATGTTACAAGGAAAGGGAGAAAAGGGTCGGATACAAAGGCGGAGGATGATGTTGATGAGAATGAAGTTCGGCTTGATGATATTGACGATGACGAACGTGATTTCTTTCAACGCGAATTGGATGCTATTGGATGGGGCCTTGCAGGGCTGCGCATGGCTGATGGCTCTGAGGATGTTGTCTTTGGCGAAGAAGCCGGGGGTGTCAATGGAGCCTATCCTATGGCTAACGGTGACACGAACAATGTCAATTCTGGAGTGAGTGCTTCGGGCGGCGCAGCAGGAGGCACAGGTCTGAGTATGGGACCACCCCAGACTCCAATACCTCAGCCACAATGGGTTGTTGCCGATGCTGCGGCTCTGGACAATTGGCAGAACAGTTAGGGACTTGCTGGAAGACCAGATCCCAGCGTTGTGGACTGTGGCCGGCATGGACTGAGGAATGGCAGTCAGGCGGCAGATTCGAATAAGAGATGGTTAGGGCTGAATGAGGAACTGCGAGATGTGGTGACTCGGGTAAATCTCAATTACTGGGAGCCAGGAGAGTGAGCAAGTTTAAATCAAAGAGGAGCAAATCTAGGAGCACTGGAGCCAATATTCATTAAGGGTTGACTGACCTCCAATCAAGGCTCTGTCAACAGCGTGGGCGGAAAAATGCTGCTAGTAATCCACGACTCAGCCTTGTCAGCCTCGGTATTCACGTTCCCCGCGCGGAGTCTCGTCGGTTCCGCCCCTGTCGAGGACTACAGCTTTATTGTCCAACTGCTACCAAGCCCTTTTACGGCCGTTTCAGTAATCCACTCGTTTCGGCCGTTGCGGGTGCTCGGTTCTATATAGAATACACAGCACGTCCTCGTATAATACGTCGCATTCCTCCTCTTCACTATTGACTTCCTTTGACAGAGTGTTCGCCTTCTACCGCTCAACTCGTCGCGTCAGACCCCCTACCAATTGCGATTCCGCCCTTCGGCCCCCCCAACACTCCGTGTTGCCCAACGCGCGGAGTAATACCTGCCTCCCTCCCTCTGTCTCTCCCTACAAGTACGCAAACAAGATGCCACTCCAGAAGCACGAATACCTCTCTTCCGTCTGGCAGCCCGACCTTTTCCGCGGCAAAGTCGTCTTCTGCACCGGCGGGAACGGATCGATCTGTTCCGCGCAGGTGCGTGCTCTCGTGCACCTGGGCGCGAATGCATGCATTGTCGGCCGCAACGTTGAAAAGACACTCTCAGTTGCCAAAGATATAGAGACGGCACGCGCGGGGAGCAAGGTCTTGGGAATCGGCGGGGTCGATGTGAGGGACGTTCAGAGCCTAGGGAAGGCGGTGGACGAATGTGTGAGGGTGTTTGGGGGCATTGACTTTCTGATGTAAGGAACGACTGTCATACAACTCCACCCACCCCTTCTCTCTTTTCATATAGCTGCTTTCGTATGCTTTGCGGAGACTGTTTCGAGCGGATATGGACGTGCTGACAATTGGGCGCAAAAACAGTGCTGGCGCAGCAGGCAACTTCCTGGCGCCTCTATCCCAACTCTCCACCAACGCCTTCAAATCCGTCATGGACATTGACATTCTGGGCTCCTATAATATCACCAAGCTCTGCCTGCCCCACCTGGTCGCCTCTGCCAAAAAGCACAACTCCTCGTCCTCTTTACCGAAACCAGATTCTGCGGGACCGGGCGGCCGAATCATCTACGTGTCCGCGACGATCCATTACACCGGTCTTCCCATGCAAACGCACGTTGCTGTCGCCAAGGCTGGCGTCGACGCTCTCTCCGCAAACGTGGCGATCGAATACGGGCCGCTCGGCATCACCAGTAACATTATCGCCCCGGGTCCTATCGCTGGCACGGAGGGGATGGACCGTCTCTCGCAAGCAGCAAGAAAGGGCGGTGACCCTATGGGACAAAAGGCGGGGCGGAGAATCCCCTTGGGACGATGGGGAACGATAAAAGAGATTGCAGATGCAACAGTATATTTGTTTAGTGACGCCGGGAATTATGTCACGGGAGACAGATTAGTCGTCGACGGTGGCGCGTGGCATACCTCTGCCGGCTCACCAGGAGGAGACTTTGCGTATCCCGACTTCATCTTAAGTGGAGCGGAGGTCACGGGCGTGGGTGGCATGAAGAAAAAGAAGGAGGGCGCGAAGCTGTGAGCAATAGCCCGGAGACGGGAAAAGCTTGTGGTGTTGTATAATATGAAACTCGGGAGTGTCGGAGGCTGGAAACACAAGAGGAGGTCAAGAGCACTAGCATTGGTCTTTGGCCTTTTTGGTGACTTTGGAATCAACGGATGAGAGGAAAGATCCTGGGCTGGTTCACCGTTATGTTCTCTTTGAAGGCCTTTCTGTTGGGATGAACCTATCTGGAATTGTATGTGGCTCAGGAAGAGATACCGCAGGGTGCCTCGGCGGTCACAGCAACGTATTCAGGTCGAGTATAGTGATAGCGAACTGCCCTTCCAAGGTCAAGACTGACATAGCTAGCATCGAACATGCCGGATCGAGGAACAGATATCCTTCCTGTTCTTCCACATGATCCTTGTATAACTTCTCCTTAAATGTCGTGATTGAGGGATGAGGTTTATTCGACGGGCAGCAGCTGTGGTTACATAGGTAGCATCGCTAGCTGATGACAAACATAGTGACCCACAAGTTAATTGTTCCCTCGCAGAGCTCCGTCGGTATTCTCCTCCCACCTGGCAACCATCTCTTTCAGAGATCCTTCAAAGTTGTCACCGTCGCTGCTGCTGCGGTGCCCCTGCACGGATGGACCGCAAGGGGGAGAGAATGCGCCCGAAGGAGTTCTTGTATAAGACCGCCATGATGAAACCGCATTCTTCAAGCTACTCTTGCAAAAGCCGTTGCTCTTTGCTGTTTGATACAATGACCGTCCCTGGACCGGTCAAGAACGCTCTGGACCGGACATTGAGACTGCGTCCTGCATGGTGCAGGGCTTCAGGGGATTGAGGTCTCTCGCATGTTAGGCTGGGATTGCCCTGAGCGCTGTTGGTGCTGCTGGTGGCTGCTGATGGCTGCTTCGTTGAGATGCCCTATGTCTGCCTGCGAAGAAAGGAACAATGGCTTACGGTGTTGGTGGCGTCGGCGCCCCTCGCCAATTTCACGTCTCACAGAATTTCCCTCGCAGCAGAACATAAGTTCACATCCCAACCGTTTGGGCTGTGCAACAGCTGCCAGCTGGCTCGCTCAGGGATTTGTGGCTTGCTCACGTGGCGTGGCTCTCCCGCTCATCACATCCTCCGGCGCTACAGACACGAACCCTTTCCGCCCAGGGCAACAGGGCAGAAGACGCAAGGCAAACGACTATGAGTCCGCACAGTGAGCAGCAGTCATCAGCCCATCACCCTAGCCTCTCGACCGCAAGCTCTCGACCGGCTCATTCTCACGGAAACGTCCCTTCATAAATTGCTCAAGCTCTTCTCATCATCACAAAGTTTGTTTCTTCGATAAGGCAGCCTTGTTGCCGAAAGTGAAACTCCAGTACGCAGCAATCTTGGGGCCTGGAACGGGCACAGCCTCATGAACCATGCCGCATATACACGATGTTGCTCACTTGTGGGCAGAGCTGGTTAAGAAGAAGGACCATGCGTATCTCATTCGAGAAATCCTTGGTCGCCTGTGGCCAAAGAGCTTTCGAGATCCCCAAGTCATCGATGAAGCCTACGTGAAGGACATTGTCCTATTGAAAACGATCTTTGACATTCAGCGCACGCGCATTCGATTAAATCCCCCAAGCCGACGCATTCTCTCGACAGATGACCTTCTTGATTGCCTCAATTGTCTCTCCCGAGCCGCAGAAGCATTGCGACAAGTCGACAACAGACTCCGTCGAACTTTCATGGATATTTCCCAGCAAGCTTTCTTTTCGGGATTTCGTACAGCCGCTCTTACCATTGAGCGGCTTCCCGAGGAGACGCTGGCCAGAGTGGAGGTGTCCTCTCGTCTAAGAACTTGTATCGGACGGTGGCCGTTGGAGGACCTTCCTGGCCCAGTAAGGGACTGGAGTTCGGCTATTTTTGAGGGCGCTGTTGAGGATCTCCTGAGCCTGGACGAGTCCGACAGCTCTTGCGACGAACATATTTCCCTAGATAGACCTGACCGCGAAAACGTAAGTTCTGACCCTATGACCCTGCCAAATACGAACTGACATCTCAGTTTGCTCAAACCTTCCGTCTGTCGAAGTGTGTACCCCAAGCAATCGCATGCATCGCTCGGGGATGTAAATACGCCTACCGAAGCGCACTAGTTTTGTTGGATTTCAGATTGATGGTGATCGCCGCGTGCTTCCGGCACGTAAGTAATGGCTCGAACTCTGGCGTTCTGCCCGACCCTTCGGAAAGTAGTCGAGGGTATTCGAATTCAAGTCTCCTCACGGACGAGTTCAACAGACTGCTTGAAAACTGGAGAGCTCTTGGGAACTACCTGCAAAAGGCCAATGGGGAACGGCCTTTGTCGACTTTCTTGTATTTCGTCGACGACATTGAACCCGGGCCGCCCTTTGGCGAAAACGACCACATTCTCAATTGGATAGGCCCAATTATCAGTGTGCCGGCGTCGTCAGCGAACACAGGCACCTCTTCACCTCTCTATGCAAAGATTGTCGAGGATCTCCGACTCCGCAATCTAGCAGTTTTTGACTCGCAAGGGGCTCTCCTGGATGTCCATGGTCGCTTGTCCGAGCAGATCCGATCGTGGTTGCCACCACGGGCCAATACGCCTGGTCCCCACAGTCTTGATAGTCCAGATATAACACCTCAACAAACCATATATGTGTTAGACTGCAGCGATGTACATCCTATCGACTACACAATGCTAGTGGACTGTGTTGATCCCAGTGGTCAAGAAGTAAGCAAGCCGATCATCTCCCAAAAAAACTTACGCTAATCTTTACCAGGCACTCGAAATTGGGCAAGAGATTATCGACGTGTATTTTTGGTGTCCCTTCCCTCATTCAAAGGCATCGCTCGTCCGGAAAGCTAGAAGAGTGACTCCGATATGTGAAATTTATGGCACTCTGCAAAGACTGGTCAGCTTCCATGCCGAAACAGGTGACCCTGTGGCCGAAAGAGAAAATACCTTGGCGGAGCACGCGCAACTGTCGGAGAGCTCAGCTGGAAGTAGGGAGGCTTCTTCAAGCGACCAAGTGAGCATGACATCTACATTCACGCAATCCCTTGGCCCCCAAAGTCCATCTACAGCTTCAGTTCGGCAGCCTTCGAGCCTTCGCGGATTCCTCAAAGCTTCCTCCTGGAGATCTTCAACTAAGCCGAAAATCCCAGTCCATAAGCACACCAAATCCGATTCGGCTCAACAAAGTCTCTATCTACGGTCCGCGCTAAGCCCAGATGCTGCAAACTTGATCGTCTGGTCTAGGAATAGAATCCGTTGCTGGTCGTTGAATAGTGGCATTCGCTGCCGCCAAGAGCGATTCCTGGAAAACATCCTACTGGCAGCTGCCGGGGCCACTCACTTTGCTGCCATCATTCAGAAACACAACAAGTGTTTCCAACTCTCTCTCTTCGACGCGGCTGGCGCGCCGGCAGAAAAACTAATGCCCTTCGATAAGTGTCCCAAAAGTATGGCTTTCTCTCATGATGGATCCAAGCTAGCTGTCGCCACACCGGACGAACTGAGGATTATCTCAACAACAATCGAGGATTGGGCAGGTTCCTATTGCAGCCAGTCACTTATACCACAATTGAATCGTCAAGACGCCGGTCCTCGAGATACTCAGAAGACGCAGTCAGCATTTTGTAGAACTTACGGCGTGCGCCGCCAGACGATATCGTTTTCCCCAGATCGCCATCAAGTTCTTGTAGGAACGCAATACCTTGATGACGAGGGGACTATTATGTTGTGGCTCTTTGACATCCCAGAACGCGTAACCGGAGCACTCTCGCGTACCTTTCTATTTGCGAGGGAGATCAAAGTGGTAAGCGACAGACCCATCCTCTCCAGGCTACCCGCTTCGCTCAGTATCGCAGCCACACTGACATACGGCAGGAATCATCGGACACTGGCTTGACCGCATTGCCGTGTTTTCACAGCTCTGGCCAGACCACATTCATCCTCTGTGCTGCTACTGCCCACAGTCACCGATCGAAAGTCGAGAGCATTATCCCAAGCCCAACGCGAGGAGAGGCCCCTCAAGCTGTACTTGAAGAGATTGCGGGGCCAAAGTTATCTATTGATCGTGCGCATCGCGGAATTGCAATGCCCGGACAAACTCCCTCTTTTGTCATTGTTAATGAGGAAGCTGATGTTTATCTCGTTCGCGGATTCAGCAGCCGGAGCGGATGGGAAGCGAAGCACGTCCCTCTATGTCTCAACCTCCGTCCTTTTAACCAGGGCGGCAGACGTCCAGAAATTGAAATTGCAGCATCTAGCGCAAGCGAAGTTATCATCTTTCATATCTGGCAAAACTTGGGCCATCTCACTCGATATGACGCCTTAAATCCTCAACAGAGCACCTCGCAACCCATCCCTCTGGACGACTTCTTTCCACGACCTACGGATATATCTACTTCGCGAACAAACTAGCAGAGATCTGTTCTCAAGGTTGCCTCATTTCAGCCATACCCAAATCCATTGGCCCGTCTTTGTAAGTCTTCTTATCAAGCTATCATTCTGTTCAAATCGAAGCTTATCTCGGCCATATTTAGGGTCATTGACATCCGTTTCAACAGGATATCTAAGGTTCAGGGTCGGGCGCAGTCGAGGTAGAAATTGACGATGCAGGTGCCAACGATAGAGGATGCAAAGTACAATAAAAATGACAATCTATGCCACGTCAGAATCTGGACTTCTCCTGTTTCACGCCATGGTCCTGGTATACTTACGCTAATGTAAGAGGCGACAAAATCTGCAGTACTGAATGGATTGATCGACCGCCAACCATTGAAGACGATCATCATGGTGCTGCCAAAGAGGGCGTAGCATGTCCGCATCGGCTGCCAGTTTGATCTATACGGATAGGTCCTCGTATCTTTCTTCCTGGAATACGCTTTGAGATCCTGTTCGGGGTCGACAAAATCCGTCTGTTGGAACTGGCCTGTCGATGCGAGTTTGATACTGGGAACAAACGTCAACTTGAATTCGTGATCAAGGGGAGCATTGGCACTCACATTGTTTTGAACCGCAGGAATGTCACGCAGATCACTGCGTACACGATGAGCATTGAGACGGTCGAGTTTAGTGCGAGCCGACCTAGTTCCTTTCTAACGTCAGCTTTGCAAGAATCTGGGGTGTTACGAACTAACATGTGATGGAGCACCACTTGCCGCCAAATATCCAAGAAAACCGAAAAGCCAACTCGCTAACACTGCATTGCGTGGAACCCCCTGGGACCCTGTCTCTTTCAAACGACCCTGCAGCTTTCTTAAGCACCTTGGCCATGCACCTTGGGATAGAGCAAGGGCATGCAGAATCCGGGACGACAAGTACAATGAGTTGACACCAGAGGAAGTTGCCGACAGAATAAAGAATCCATTGAAGAAGTTCGGCCAGAACCTTTTTCCCGCTCGGATGGCAGCCAGGACGAATGCTGAGTGAGTACCATTGTCCAGGACAGAGATGTCTTTGTTCGCCAGAAGCGGCTCATCATACGGCACGTTCAAGCCGACTGTGAAAGTTGTGAGGGAGTAGAGCAAGATGATCCGAATCGCGATCTTCCTGCTCGAGATCTTGACCCCTTCATACGTACGCAGCTCTCGATTCTCTGCTGCTGTGACCGTCACAGCTTCAAAGCCGATCATAGAGAAGATGGTCAATGTCATCGCCGTCCAAACGCTGGCGAGGTGTGCCCAGGCATCAGTCCGCACAGCACCGCTTTGTGTTAGCCATCCACGTGAGATGAATCCCCATGGGTCGTTGTAAAAGCGAAAGTGGCTTCCCGTCTCAATATTGATACCGATATTAAACAATATCAACCCAACGATAAAGAGCATTTTCATAACACCAACCCAGTACTCCAGTTCGCCGAACCACCGCACACGGATGAGATTGACAACCAGTATAAGACAGAGGAAGATCGATATCCAGACAGCAGGGTCGACGCTGGTCGTTCCCCACTCTAAAGAGGTTTCGGGATAATGCAGTCTTGCAAGCTCTACCGGGTTAAAGCCGAATTGGAAGAGTCCTGCCACTCCTTGCAGTTCTGCAGCGATGATAACAACCCAGGCAAACCTGTTGCTATTAGTGACGGAACATTGCTGATAGGACGAAGGGACTAACCATGCCATCCATCCGACAGCATATCCAATTGATTGATCCAGAAATCTGCAAGGCATCTCGAACAATGCCCCTGGCACAGGGAAAAGAGCTGACATCTCCCCAAGAGCAGCTTGCACGGACCAGACGATCGACCCCATCAACGGATATGCCAACCATGCCATTCCTGGCCCAGCAAGGTTTATGATCCTGCCATTTTGCAGGAAGAGACCTATGCCAATGACACAAGAGAAGGTGATCATGTTAACATGCCGCTCTCCAAGATGTCGCCTGGTATGTAGTCAGTCGCCAGCCCCAACGAGATCTTTTCTTTACAAACCTAAGAGACGTGTTGCCGTTCTGACTGACCGGGCCAACAGGTATGATCAAATCCTCGCTTCTGCTGGACCGCCCCGCGTTTTGAGACTCTCTCCGTGGGTCAACAGCGTCGATATGAGGCTCTGAACCGCCTTCCGCTAGCCCATGTCGCATTGATGACGCCCGTGGGCTCGCGCGCTCGCTAGTGTTGGGTCGCACAACTCCCAAATTGTATGCCTCGGCAATTGCTGTCATTGTTGCGTCGCGATTGAGTTAAGAAATACAGAATTCTTGTGGCTGGCTGGGCGAAGACTCTGTTTATCAACGTGCCAGTACGTGGATGAGGCATTGATGGGGGGAGGGAGTTGAAATATTTGGTCTGAGAGGGTCGGATTCGAGGCGGGCTTGGATACCTGGATCGAAATGGTTCCCGACTCAGAACGCACTGCGGTCTTGGACATGGCGTCTCAACAAATAAGGGATTGCCTCCTTTCGACAGCTTTGTTGCCTGGAACTCGTGTTCCTGGTGCTCATGTCTGGTTCTAATGCGCCCTGAATCGTGTCATCACCCCTGTGTTCGCTTTCATTGGTTAAGGGGGAACGCCACATTCTCAGCCTGATCGAAATCTAGGCCTTGTCCGCAACTATCGGTCGATGCTGCCTCCGTTGAGACCGATGGAAAGGGCTGAGCAAACACAAAAGTGCCAGAGAGTGTTTTGTTTGGCCGCCTTTTGAAGGAGCCGCAGCTTTGTACGCCCTCACTCTCCTTGTCACCCTTGGCAGCTTGAGCTGATCGGGACTGCCCAGGGAGGCGGCCATCTTGCCCACTCTGGGAAAGACCAACTCGAAACCTCCTCCTTCAAAATCCCTCCCACTCTATACTCCCTGTGGCCCGTCGCCACTGTTCCAGAATCCGCAGTACTTGTTCTGGGATCTGTATACCTCGATACCAATGGATATAACCTCCGAGGGGCCAAGCACAAACTCCCTACGACCACCAACCTCTATTTCCCTTAATGAACATGCATTTCTATCCGGTCTCAGATGTGTACGGTGTGGAGAACACAGGGACATCGAAGAATTGACGTTCTGTTCGGTCTGCAGCAATGATTTTAAAGCGGCTCGATGGTACCTGTGCAACAACCATTGCCACAATGCCGAATGCGGACACGCAACCGATTGCAACCGCGAGGGACATTCTTCATGCTGGTATAGCCACATGTCGGGCTTGCCTGAAATGATGCGAGAGGCCCATCAAAAGCAGAATGCCTTGGCAGACGGCTGCATTCAAGTTATCATACCCCCGAGCATTGACGACAGCACTCAAATATACCATCATCGGTTCGATCAAAAAGCAGAGTGGTTTCGAGTGACTATGGCTAGCCAGACTGCACAAGGCGAAGAACCTATCCTGCAAGTTTCTGACCGTTTCAAGAAACTCTGCAATCCGAGTGCACACTACAGCCTTGGACAGTATCCAAGCCTGGTGTCTTTTATCGGGGACACCGGAGTCGGGAAGTCAACCCTTGTGCGTGCAATGAACACAGTTGGCATCGTCGATCAAATGCAGACATCAGGGATTATGGACTGGAGCCAGGTGTTTGGCTGCCAGCTCCATGGTCCTGTCACGCGATCGACGTCCGGGAAGAAATCAACGCGCCCAACGTCGGTCGGGGTCCATCTGTATCGAGACCAGGTGTTAGCACATGTCAAAGACGACCATGGCAATCAAGAGGATGTGCCGATTCTCTATGCAGATTGCGAAGGATTCTCCGCCGGAAGTATGAAGACTGATGCCGAGAGGAGTACCTCTAGCAACATTCAGGTTGGTTCCAGGACTCGAGCTGTTTCCATCAGCTCGCAGGTTTCACAATCCAGACTGCACACGGAAGCAATCGGACTTCCTGAAGCTCAACCTATTGTTGGCATGGAGGGTCCTCTCCTGATGGACCTCGTCATCAAGACCCCTGGCTTTAAGGAGTTGGGAAAGACCAGTGCAGACGTATTCTATGCACGCTTTCTCTATGCTTTTAGCGATGTTATTGTATTTGTGATAAACGAGGAACAGAAGATGAAGCGAGAGATGCAGCGGCTGCTTGAGTGGGCTGTCTCTGCAGTCAAGACATCAGTACGGAGAAGCTCACCAAGGACCTTACTTGTTGTTCGCAATGGGCCAAGAGACCATCATGACTCCTTCTATGACGATGTCGACCTCAAAAATGAGATGTTCAACGATTTCGGTGAGATTTGGGATGACTCGTGTATACTTTCCGCATACAAGATCAAGCACGACTTCCAATGCAGCCGCACAGAGGACAAAATACATGATAATGACCAGTACTTCGGACTCTTCTTCCGCCAAACGAAGATTTGCTACATCCCGAGCATGCAGAATAGACAGCCCCCTGATCGCGTATACCAGCAGTACTCGCATCTCCGCAAATTGATTGTTGAGGGAGTCCAGTCAGCTCAAAAAGCCAGATCCAAATCATACTTCCGGCACGACGTAGCGTCGGCGATCAACTTGACCAATCGAGCGTTTAGACATTTTGCGGAATATGATGAACCATTCGATTTCCACGTCGCTGCAAGGAAAGACAATCCCACACCCATATCCATTCCCGGTCACATAGCAAATCTGTTGCGCCATCTAGGAACTACGGTGGAGAAATTCGCCAAATTCGAGGTTATTGTTGCTATTGGCTTGGTAGCGTACAACTTCAGGTCGTCTGCGCTCGGTAAGTCGATGCGTCGAAAACTCTTGCAAGCTGCTGACCAGGGAAGGCCGCGAGCCGGAAGAGATCTTTGACGATGAACTGCGAGAGCTGTGCTACAAAGGACTTCAGATCTACCAAAAGCAGTTCCTGAGGTGCGCTCTCTGGATGGACGATGGAACCAGATGCGTCAACTACGCTTACAACCATGAGCACCACGAGAGCGGGAAAAACCTCATCTGGAAAGGCTCGATTGACCGGTCGAGTTTTGGGAAGGAGATGTCTGTTGTAGTTGCCGACATCAAGAAAGCTTTCATTGACTTCTACTCGGAGCTGTGGAATGTCAGTGCTCAGCATGGGGCTCCTACCCTCGAAAGAACTTCAGCATACCGACGCAGGATCCTCGGCCGGGAACGAAGCTTGCCAGATGCTCCCATCGCACGCGTCGGCACTCTGAGATCAGAGGACTTCGACAAACCGGATGGAGTGTGGTCAACTGTGAAAAGTAATATGTCCTGCTTTGCTTGTCTTCAATATGCACCTGACCATGTTCTACCCTGTGGACACGGGTTTTGTGAGGATTGCATAAAGGACTTCGGCAAGGTGCTTCCACAAAGGAGCTATCATTATGCTTTGGACGAATGCATTCTATGTGGCACAACAGCCGTTCAATGGCACGCACAACAGAAGGGAGAGACGTGGCAACCCGAGCGAGCGGCTGCAGATGGCAGCTTAGCAGAGGGATTTCCCTCGCTCCCGCAAATTGCCAGACTCAACCCTCGATGTGGAGGTATCAGAGTACTCACTCTTGACGGCGGCGGCGTCAGGGGCATCATTGAGCTAGCTCTAATCGAAAAGATTGAGCAGAGGACAGGTTTGAATCTCCCAATTTCGGAATTCTTTGATCTGGTGGTCGGCACGAGCACAGGTGTGTACTTACAGGACCCCAGCCATGAATGAACTGACCACTCCTAGGGGGCATCATTTCACTAGCTATCACCAGTTCGACAAAAGACACCAGCTCATCTGGACTGTCCGCCAAGTTCCTCAAACTTGCCGAAATGGTTTTCAAGAAAGACCGCTTCGGCGAGCTGTGGAAAGTAGATCCTCTCAACCTAGTTAACAAGTCCAAAATTGCAAATATCATGATGGCTCTGCGACTCATCAAAAGCCGCTACAAAAGCGGGAATCTTAAGGCCAGCTTGCTTGACTTCTTTGACAAGGATCAGCCTATCTTCGGCGGATCGGTGACAACTTGTAAGCAGAGAACAACACGGGTTGCGGTTACGAGCACCAGTGATGGCGAGCCTTGCCTCTTCACGAATTACAGTCGCGCGTCATATGATCGCGAGGACCTGTCAGACCGCGACCACTTGGTGGACAACAAGGGATTTGAGCGACAGGACAACCCTGAGAATGAAGCCCGAGTGTGGGAAGCGTGTGTATCCCCGCCCCATTGTCTGGGTTGAGTGCCTAAATTAACGCGAAATCACCAGGGCCATGGCGACGTCCGCCGCGCCAGGATACTTTCGTGAATGGCGGATCGATGATCCAGAGAACAGAAGGCAAGGGAAAGTCCCTTTCAGAGACGGGGCGTTGCACTCGAATCTTCCGGTTCAATGTGCTCTTGAAGAGCAAGACAGGATCTGGCCTGCGCACAAAGGCTACAAGAAGCCATTGGACATTCTCGTGTCTCTGGGGACGGGCAAACAGCTCAAGGCCACAAAGATTCCCGGGTGGATGAAGTTCGCAGGGGTTGAAGACGTTGCGGCAGCATACTACAAGAACGTCGTCAATACAGACGTCGTCTGGGAGGCGTTTTCTCAGAGCCAGAGCAAGAACTTTTCGCCTCATCGCCACTTTCGGTTGACGGTCGATTTGGAGGAGCCCGTCGGGCTCGACGAGTGGGACAAGATGGGCGAACTCATCGAAAGGGTCAGCAACGAGTACGCGGCGTCCGAGAAATCTAAACACCCCACCGGCCTCTGGAATCAGGTCGAGACGGTGGCGTACAAGCTCACGGCGTCGCTGTTGTTCTTCGAGCCCGAGCGGTGCGACTCAGTCCCTGTGCGCGGCAGAGGCCGGGAGGAAGTTAGCGGCAACATTCTCTGCAGGCTACAGACGCCTAGCGTCGCGATCCGCAACCTCATCTACCGTATCGATGGATTCTACCACCAGACAGCTAACCGGCACGAGACGCCCATCCACCTGCGTAGGGACTGGAAGGACGCCCTCCTGCTGGCCGAGCGGACAAACCAGCCCTTCGTGATCCCTTGTCGTCTGGACAACATGGAGGGCGACACCGTTCCGCAGAGCTTGCTCGTGAAGCTGAAGCCTCCAGCCGAGGCGGGACAGGCGGTTCCATGCCCCATCAGCGGGTTTCCTGTGACGTACAAGGAGTTGAAGGCGGGCATGTTGCAGAGGGGGATCCAGTGAGTGTGGGTCTCACGAAGTAGAAATACATAAATTTATTGTTCTAAGGCCCAGGAAGAGGAGAGAGAAATGGCAAGGAAGGCGTAAGACAGGAAGAGGTTGAGGATCCAGCTTGATATGAGCATTACGTAAGGCGACTCGGGCGCCTGGCGGGCTACCGACCGACGCAGGCACCGCAGCTTCGAGCTTTACAACAACCTCATTAATCCGCCGAGGCTTCGAGAATTCCAGATCGTTCTCCGCTTTCATTCCATTTCCGCCCTCCATAACATCCTCAATCTCTTCCCAACCTGGTCCAAATTACCGAGTATCCCGCCCTCCTCAGCTTGAAAGACAGCGTCCAGGTGGTCTGACCCCGCCATTGACGCGCCGGCCGGAGACTGTCCACCTCTTCAAGTAGCTCCTCCTCTCGACTTTTCTCCAGTCTTGAACACAACCATCCCACAGCAGCAGAGCCGCAGCGATGCCCTGCCCGATAAGCATCACCAAGTTCGTGGGGACCATCTCTCTCGGTCTCTTGACGGTGCGTTGGTCCAGCTTCAATCCTTGTCTGGTTCGCCAACGTCGACTGACAACTTGGTGACAGGGAACTTCCTACACTCTCCAATCCATCACTCTTCCTTCGCTGGCCCTTCTGCCCTCCGCGTCGCTGGCAGCACGCACCCTTGCCACAATCCAGACTCAATCAACACGGCAGATCCTCACTCTGGCATCGATCTCATCTTTGTCTCTCATCACTGCATACACCCTCGCAAGCCCCCGAGGACGGCACCCATACCTGCTCTGGACTGCGCTTATGAGCTTTATTGGGGGCCAAGGTGTCGAGTACTGGTTCAATGGCTTCTCGCGCTTTCCGTCTTGGGGTATTCGTACCCGAACCACTGGTCACGGGCAGAGCGGACATGTGAAGGCCTTGCGGGTGTCAAGTCCCTCGGCGAGTGATGAGGGCAGCTATATCGAAGTGGAATCGGATAGCAGTGAAGAGCAGCAAGTAAACGGCGAAAAGGTCGAGATGGAGATGGTCCGGGAGCGCAAAGTACAGAAGGTCCGAAGTTGGCTTGCTGGTATTGGATTCGCAATGGGCGTCGTGGGCATCTGGGGTGATGGGGCTTGAATGCTTGCTCAAGTTTGACGAACTGAATGGAGAGTGGGGCTTAGGTTTAGCTGGAGCAGGTGGTGGTGGTGATGACTTTTTGCCCGCCCTTTGGAGACGAGATACGATCGACAAGGAGATGCCTTCAATGCGAGAACAACACGGTGGAAAGTACCCGGCAACATTACCAGCCAACAAGCGAGAGTGGCCGTGTGCAACATCGACAGGAAGGAATGATGCTTTAATCAACAATATGAATCCGAAACAATGTGAAAACGGAATCCTCGAAGCCTCTTGGGCTTTCGACTACACGACGACATAGCTCACTCGACTCGATCAAAAAACCCTCCTCTCTTTACAACATGTGTCCGATATCACCACGCTTGTTGAGGAGTATATCCACTCAAAACATCCCGGCCGAATGATGAGGATCTGCATTGGCTTGCGGTCTCTAGCGGTTTGATAAAGGCTAGATAACTGCTCTACCTAGCTAGCTCTTATGGTCCGGCACGGAAAATGCAAAGACTGCAAATCAACTATAGGCCTTCGTTTCTTAGGACAAGTGCTCGGCTTGGTGTTGCAGTAAGTTTAACCTCAGGAGACAAGCATGGCACGCGCGAGCATATGCGGGGTCGCCATCTCTCATCTCACTATTTATAACCACCATCTACTCCATACCTCACACGGCTCTGGAGTCTGGACCTCCACCATCAGGCGACGAGCTCGACCTCATCTCCATCCTCGAGAAAGCTTTCAGATGCACAGTCATTTTAATCCCTCAGACATGAACGAGGTCTCGTCTCACGCACAATCCACTGGGATGGACAGACTCCCCACCTAAAAGTGCTGAGCATTCGATGCGCACAACTACACAGCCGGAGCGCGACCTCTCTGACTTGATCAGCATCTGATTCGTAACATGACCACTCCTCCCATCAAGAAGGCCTGTGATGCTTGTCATCGACGCAAAGTGCGATGCTCGGGAGGCCAGCCATGCCGCACCTGCGGCCAGAGCAATCTGGAATGCACCTATCTCGCCGTCCCGCAAAAGAAAGGCCCCAAGGGCAATCGATCCAAAATCCTGTCCGAGATCCGCACCGCCCAGAGGAAGACGAAGACCCAGGCGAATCTTCCTCGAGCTTTGCCCTCTGCCGCCAGTTCCCCGCAGCTGACAGGTCATGAGCTGAAGCTTTCTCTCGACTTCAAGGCTGCGCTCCTCAGCAAGCAGACCATTGAAAACTGTGTCGCCTTCTACTTCTCCAACATGTCCACGACGACTTCAATCCTCAATCGACATCACCTAATGGATACGATCCCCTCCCAGATTGCCACTTGTGCAGAATCGTACTGTCTCGCTGGATCCTTGTGTGCGTTTGTCATGGTCCAACCGGGCATGAACTTGGCCGTTGCTCCGGGGAGCCATTACGAAGGCGAGCCTCCTGAAACCCGCTACGGCTATGCCAACATGCTTCTCGACGACGTCATTCGCGCGCGAAAGTCCATCGACTACGTCGAGTTTCCCACTCTGAGCGCGGTCCAGACGTCTTTTTTCTTGTTCAGCTGCTACTTTACCCTTGAAAAACAGAATATATGTTGGTTTCATCTGCGTGAAGCCGCCACTCTGGCGCAGCTGATGGGCATGCACGAAGAGTCGTCGTATCAAGTCGGCGACCCTGTTGAGAATATGTATAAGCGACGAATGTACTGGCTACTCCTGGTCACCGAGAGAGCATATGCGTTGGAACGACACCGCCCACTTAGTCTCCATCCGACCATCGGGCTTCCATCCCCCAACGACTCGGAGGAGCAAGAAGCGATATCTGGCTTCCTGTACCTGATTAGCCTCTTCCGCTGCATTGACGATGAGTTTATGGCTCTCTGGAACAAAGTGAAGAGCGAGTGCTCCGCAACTTGGCTTTTGCAACTCCAGCGACAGCTGACAGACGCGTTGCCGCCAAGGTTAAGGACAACAGAAAGCCAAATGGCAGACGTTTGGATCACATTCCATTGGTTGCGAATCATGATCTGGCAACTCTCCATCCCAAATGGGGTTCTTTCATCCTCGTCCAACGAGTCCTCCATGACATTCAAATACCCGATAGAAGTCGCTAGGGACTTGATTGAGCATATCTCAGACATATCTCTGGACGCAATGGAGGTCCATGGCGTAGGGCTGATCGAGAAACTGTTCGACATAGCTTGTACGCTCACAGACGTCATCTCGTGCGTGCCTCTCGAACCCTCGGAGATCTCAAATCCAAGCAACGAGACAGCCTTCGAGTATCTGAGCAAGCTGCTTACTCTAATTTCCCAGCTCCGGGGTGGCGCATCGAGGTACTTCCCATTGTTACTTGTGAAAGTCTCCGAAACCTTGCCAAATAGTCTCCCCCATCGTCTCGCTCCTACGCATCCGGACCCAGATCCTCCGATGCCTATTCTGAGCATCAAGCAAGGCTACGCGGGTGCGAGCGACCATATTCCCACACCAGAGCCGACGCAATACTCCTCGATAGGAAGTTTCAGTTTCAGCCCCAAGCGCATCGAACTCGGCGGCGGGTTGTACTATTCCCCTCAGCAGCAGGAAGGGCGCGAGCACAAGCAACAGAACTCTGAACATACAATGTGTGAAAATGCATACACCCCCGACATCGCAGCAGGTCGCGACATGTCCTCGGATGATTTAACAGCCCGGCCGTCTCTGGACACGCCACCTACTAGTCAGTCTTTGCTGGGAAGACAGACACACTCCTCTACGCAAGGTCTGGACAGAAGTGCGCCTATGGGGGGAGACGACAGGCCCAGTTCGGGAGTTAACTTAGATGATGCGGTCACCCGCGTCGAAAGCAGTCCCAAACGCCCCTCCTGTGCCTTTCATCGGAGTACGAGTAGTGGTCGTGTAGCCTTAGGTCCCCACAAGGCTCAAGCTCCCCCTCCCCCTCCACCCCACGGGGGATCCCCGACGATTGGCAGCGGCTGGAGTCAGCGAAACTACCGTCGTCCTTGGGAAGAAGGGAGCCGTTGACACCGTGACAGTGACAGTGACATTGAGTCTCTCCCTCCCGCCGCCGTCGGGGCAGAGTGCGCCTCGGACTGGACTCGAGACTCGGCCTGGCACCACACTTTCGTGGCTCTATGAGGAGAGAAAGAAAGTGATTGATTGAAGGAAAGGTATCATAATGCGTCCGAAAAAAAAAATTTTTAAAAAGTTAAAGGATGGCGGACAGTTGGTGGCTGGGGGGGAACTACAAAATTCTATACCGAGACTAGGGGCATATTACCCTGGGGTGGCATTTCATAGCCTGGGAAACAATCTTACACCAAGGATTTTAACGAACCGCGACGAGGTAGCATGTACGAGGTAAATGAGGACGAACGGAACGGAACAACGCTCTCTCTTTGTTCCTCGGTAGGCAGGTAAATTTTCCCAGCATACCTTGGTATGCAATCGATTCTTCTCCTCGCTTGTCTTATGGGTGGAATCAACACATACAGTATGATGCCCAAGACGCCCCAGACGACCAGGACGCCCCTTCGATTCAACAACGATCCTGGTGTTGCGAGATTCTGGAATAAAAAGAGTAGCGAGCGCCTTTTGAGAAACAGGAACAGATGCAGACGCAGACTCAGGTTTGAGAGGTGGAGGAGACCGTTCTTCATCATTGACATCTCGTTTCCTTTTCTTTTCCATAACAAGAGGTCACTCACTCACTCACTCACTTCCTCCTTTGGTCGGGAAGGTTGCCAAAAGCCATTGTCGGCCAGGTCCGCTCACTTCCCGCCCATGCTGGAAATGACATCCCTCTGGGCCTGTCTGTCGCGATTGACGCCGGTCAAAGGAGCCACGCTTCGCAGATCGCCGACGACGTCCTTGGCTTTGCCAAAATATACCTCTTGGAGCATGTTTCTCATCTTGCCTTCCATGTCCTCGATTAATCTGCCGGCGTTGCACACGTGGCCGCCGTCTTTGCCCTGGCCGCCGACGTTCTCCACCACCAGGTCAGCCTCGACTTGTCTGGTCATGCTCCCTGCCAGGTTCAGCGACCCCAATCCCTCGCTTTCCCGACCCAGGTGCAGGATGACAGTGCTGGTCAGCTTGTAGTGACTCGTCCTCCCACTGCCCCTGCGCTCATCGACCTCAAACACGTGGATGCTATCCCATCCAGCCTCCTTTGCGACGGGTTTCTTCAACAGGACTACCCCAGCGAACCCGTCGTCCAGGTCCCACAGGTATACCGACCCCGTGCCACCTTCGTAGTACATCTGCCTGTACACGTCAAAAGCCGTGTTCGCCTCGACTTCCATCTTGCGCACCCGGTCGCTCGGGTAAGTCGCGTCGTCTAGGGGCGGTTCGAATTCATTGCTCCATGGACTCCGGTACGAGTCGCCGTCCCGGTTGTAGTCGCACAGCAAGTAGTCCCGGCCTGTTTTTTTACACCGTGCAGACGTCAGCGGCTGATCGACGGAGGAGAGGAGGTCTTCGGTCAGGTCGGGCACGAGCGTCGTTATCGAGGTGAGGTTGTCCGACACTTTAAGCGGGGAGAGGCGACGGAGGAGGTCTCTGCGACGGACAGGGAAGGAAAAAAGCAAGAGTTAGTATAGCTCCTTTTAATTGCTGGGAAAGGTTCATGCTCTTTCATCCTGGTCGTCATATATCCTGGCTTGAAAAGAGCGAGAGAGCCGTAGAGGGAGGACAAGCTTACAATGCGGCATCGAATTGGGCTTCGCTTGCCATTGGGGCTTGCCTGCAAGCAAATCGGAGCCGAGTCTGTTTTGAAGCAGCGGAGCGGGTTTCAATCGAACAGGTTTTGGATAATACAGACTAGGCACAAAGTCTGGTAGTATGAGTTCCCCACCCTTTCAGAAGTGTAGGGGTCAAGTCAGCATGCGGTGGAAAAATCGATGTCGTAAAGCTAAGTTTGGCTGTTTATTGCCAATGACTACGGATTGCGGGGTGGATTATTGTCGTTGTTCAATGGCGGGTTTGTAGGCGGAGACTTGGGACGAAAACTACTTGTCAGACAAAAAGATTTCCCTTCGAAAAGCCAAGCCGGGGAGGTCGGGCAAGGTCGGGGACCCTGGTTTGAAAATAAACGGCGCTGTCTGACAAGAGTTTGGTAATGGTCTGCAAACATGTAGCAGTTCCAAGCAGAAGAAATATGCCAGCGAATGTGGCAGATCTCACCAAATACCCCTGCGCCTAGACGGAATCACCAGGGAACCCCGGGAAGGAGAACTAAGGCTTCTAGCGGCTCCAACATGGCCTCTTGCCTTCAACTATCAAACTCTGTTGTCAGGCTGGACGCTGCTCACATACCCAAGTCGGAGAATCTGTGGGGTTTTGATGGAGATAAGTTCAATCCTGTCTCTGAGAAGGATCCCAAAGGGCATGGAAACATTGGGACAGAGGGGATATGAGCACGGCGACGGTCGGCTTAACTCCGTTGGTGAGGGGCAGAAGTGGCTGAGGATCGGTGCTCTGACTTCATCGCGACGAATATAAAGGGCCCCCGTAATGCTTTCGTTATCGGCATTACCCCCCGTTGCTGAGAAAGAAAAATCTCCCTCACCAAGAGACTTATCCAAGATCCGAGTCCGTGAAAAGACAACCAAGAGCGAAATGGCACCGAGTCTCCCAACCCGTCAGTTGGGCAAAGGTGGACCACAAGTCACCGCTCTAGGCTTTGGTCTGATGGGCCTGTCAATCTTTTATGGGAAAAAGCTCCCGGATGACCAGAGGATGAAGTTTCTGGACCACGTCCTCGAGTCAGGGGAGACCTTCTGGGATTCTTCGGATGTGTATGGAGATAGCGAGGACTTGCTAGGCCAGTGAGTCAACTCCTCCGACGATGACGACCACATCGAGTCCTAATTAGTCGCCTTCTTGCCCTGCAGGTGGTTTAAGAAGACCGGGAACAGGAGCAAGATCTTCCTGTGCACCAAGTTTGCCAATATCCGCCAGCCGGATGGAACATCAAAAGTCAACAACGACCCAGCCTATATTCGTGAGGCATGCGCCAAATCCCACAGACGCCTCGGTCTCGAGCCAGGCGATGCCATTGATCTCTACTATTGCCATCGTGTCGACCGAAACCAGCCAATCGAGATCACAGTGCAGACAATGGCTGAATTGAAAAAGGAAGGCAAAATCCGTTACCTTGGGTTGAGCGAGTGTTCTGCTGAAACGCTGCGACGGGCTTGCAAGGTGCATCACATTGCCGCGGTCCAAGTCGAGTATTCGCCGTTCTCCATGGAGATCGAGCACAACGACCTCTTGAAGACCTGTCGAGAATTGGGCGTCGCGGTGGTGGCTTATTCGCCCTTCAGTCGAGGGTTTCTTACAGGCACGATCAAATCGTACGACGACTTTGAGCCGGAAGATCGACGCCGCGCCATGCCTCGGTACTCGAAAGACAACTTCCACAAGAACATGGAGCTTGTAAACGCCATCACCGCCATCGCCGAGAAGAAAAATGTCACGCCCGGGCAACTGACGCTGGCCTGGCTCATGGCCCAAGGCGACGACATCATCCCCATTCCCGGCACGACCAAAGCGAACAACTTTGACGAGAACATGGCCAGTTTGAAGATCCAGTTGACTATGGAAGAAGAGAAGGAGATCAGAGAAAAGGTCGAGGCTGCAGAGATCACAGGGGCCCGGTATCCACCGGCCATGCAGGGCAACCTTTACGCGGACACTGTGCCTCTCAAGGCCTGATAATGCATTTAGACGAAATGGTACTGGGGTGTAGCATCGTCGTACATAGGAACAGGGCCGCTTTGCTGCCCACCAGGATCAGGCCCGAAGTGGTCCCGACCGAAAATCGAAACTGAAGAAGAGTGGATAGAATGGCCGGCCCATCTGTGTTCTTCCCTAAAGAGATACTTGCGAGGAAAATACAAATACCACTGTGAACAGCAGTGGCCCAAAGCAGGAGCTAAAATAGATGCACACCAAAGCCATCCCCGTGCCAAGCCTTGACGCGTGACACGCCATGTGCCGCGTCCTGAACGCACACCTTGCTGTCGCTTGCTCCCCCCAACACTCCTCTTTTGGCGTCAATAATACGTTCTTCAGGTTCATGATCCTGCAATTCAATCAGTGGGCTCCCAATACGCTTCGTGTTGTGCCCGGTACGAACACAAACCACCCCAAACAGGACAAATCTTGACAGACCCGTGTGCGGACGAGGTGCCAGATGGCAGGTGAGCTGCAATTCTCGTCGGTCCATCGTGGTCGCCAACAATGGGCTTCATAGCTCCAAGGCATGCGCGCAGTCATTGCCGACACCCGTTAGCTGAACCTCAATCGCCATGGAATTCTCAAATGCCCCGTTCCCTGAAAATGCGGCTTTCTTTGCCAGGAGCTATCCCCAACATCCGAGATCTTGAGGGCTTCATGGTTCTTACCCTTCGACCCCTGTCGGCATCCGTATGCCTGCCTCGGCCGGAGACCGTCAAGAGCGGGAGTGAGTTGCAGTGAATGGTTGTCTTCCTGTGAAACTCGGGTTGCTCAAGATGTTGTGCATTGATGCCTCCGCCGGCTACTATCCATCGGCACCTCGGCCATTTCTTTCCCCAACTCCAATTCCATGTCTCAATTCCAAGTCCTGGCCAGCACTATGAAATGGGGGCTTCTGCCCTCAATTGCCTTGGTGATTACTTCGAACTCCCTATCTCATCAGACGAGCCATCAGGAATTATGGCGCAAACTTTGAGGTTCGACGGCCAGACCGTTGTTGTCACTGGAGCCGGAGCTGGTATTGGCAAAGAGTACGCCCTATTCTTTGCATCCAGGGGTGCAAATGTCGTGGTCAACGATTTAGGAGGATCTATCAAGGGCGAGGGTGCTAGTACAAAGGTCCAACAGTCTTCACATGCTTCAAGCACAAAATGCTGATCTGCAATCACAGACTGCTGACCTAGTGGTAAACGAGATAAAAGCTGCCGGCGGCAACGCTGTTGCAAACTATGACAACGTTCTCAACGGCGAGAGGATCATACAGACCGCCATCGATGCCTTTGGTCGCATTGATGTCTTGATCAACAATGCTGGCATCCTCCGTGATATCAGTTTCAAGAACATGACAGATACCGACTGGGACCTCATTACCGATGTGCATGTTACTGGCCCTTACAAAACCACGAGGGCTGCCTGGCCATATTTCAGAAAGCAAAAATATGGCCGAGTGATCAATACTTCATCCTCTGCAGGGTTATTTGGTAACTTTGGCCAATGCAATTACGCAGCCGCCAAAATGTCCCAGGTTGCCTACACGAAGACATTGGCGAGGGAGGGAGCAAAGTACAACATTTTTTGCAACGTTATCGCACCAATGGCTGCAAGCCGGTTGACCGCCACTGTCCTCCCTCCTGAAGCTATGGCAAAACTGAAGCCGGAATGGATTGTCCCACTGGTTGCCGTACTGGTGCACCCGTCCAGCCGCGAGAGTGGCTCCGTCTTCGAAGTTGGCGCCGGACACATGGCCAAGCTGAGATGGGAACGTTCAGATGGTCTCCTCCTTAAGCCCGACCACTCATATAGTCCTGGAGCCATCCTAAAAGCATGGTCCAAAGTGAATGACTTCTCGAGGGCAGACCACCCTGATGGCCCCACTGATATGGTGAAAAGACTGCAGGAGTCTCTGCAAATCAAAAAGAACGAACCAGGCCCGGAAATTCGTTTCGATGACAAGGTTGTTCTGATCACTGGTGCTGGTGCTGGGTAGGTCGAGGAGGCTGGAAATTACTGTGCCTTCGCTGACATTCGATACAGTCTTGGTCGAGCATATGCATTGGCATTTGCGAAACTCGGTGCCAAGGTTGTTGTCAATGATCTTGTCAACCCAACCGACGTTGTCAATAAGATCAAAGCTTTAGGAGGTCAGGCTGTGGCAAATAAGGCGTCGGTTGAAGATGGCGGTGCCGTTGTCAAAACTGCCATTGACACCTGGGGCAGAGTCGATATCCTAATCAACAACGCAGGGATTCTCAGAGACAGAGCATTCGTTAATATGGCCGATGACCAGTGGCACATTATTATGAATGTACACCTACGGGGCACGTATAAGGTGACAAAGGCGGCCTATCCCTATATGGTCAAGCAAAAGTACGGTCGAATCATCAACACCACCAGCACAACCGGCATTTACGGCAATTTTGGCCAGTCAAATTATGCTGCAGCAGTGAGTACTGCTCCTATCATTTAATCTCTATCATCCCTAACATAACTCAGAAAGGAGGCATTCTTGGCTTCTCTCAAGCTTTAGCCTTGGAGGGCAAAAAGAACAATATCTTCGTCAACACTATTGCGCCAAATGCTGGAACTCAACTCACCCGAACGGTAATGCCAGAGGAGCTGGTTCAAGCATTCAAACCCGACTACGTGGCACCTCTCGTCCTTCTTCTCAGTTCTGACGTGGTACCACCCCCGGCTACAGGTCTCCTATTTGAAGTCGGCAGCGGCTGGCAAGCTCGGACCAGATGGCAGCGAACGGGCGGTCACGGATTTCCTGTCGATGTCAAGCTCACCCCCGAGGCCGTTCTCGAACAATGGTCCAAAATCATTAATTTCGATGACGGCCGTGCCGACCACCCTACAACTATTGCAGAGGGCGGCAAAGGAATCTATGACAACTTGCAAAACAAAGCGCAGAAGTCTCCGACCAAGGACAAGAAGGATTATGTAGCAGTCATTGAAGCGGCGAAGAAGAGCAAGCCATTCGGTACCCCATTCAGCTGGACAGACAGGGACGTCATTCTGTACGCCCTCTCTCTTGGTGCGAACAGGACACAGCTCCCATTGATCTACGAGAACGACCCGAATTTCCAAGTCTTACCCACTTACGGCGTTATTCCATTTTACGGTGCCAAATCCGAGCACAGCCTTGATCAACTTGTCCCAAACTTCAGTCCGAAAATGATCCTACATGGCGAGCAATATCTAGAGATCCGAAAGTTTCCCATCCCTACAACTGCAAATGTGATGTCTTACCCGCAACTATTGGAGGTGGTTGACAAAGGCTCTGCTGCCATAATCATACAATCCTATTCGACAAGGGATGCAGCAACTGATGAGGAGTTATTCTACAATCAATTCACGCTATTTGTTCGTGGATCTGGCGGATTTGGCGGCGTCAGGAACGATATCAATCGTGGCCCCGCTAGTGTTGTCTATACACCACCAAAGCGCGCTCCAGACTCGATTGTGGAAGAGAAGACGTCCGAGGATCAAGCCGCCATATATCGCCTTATGGGTGATCGTCTCCCGTTGCACATTGACCCCGAGTTCGCCCGGGCCGGTGGCTTTAAAGTGCCTATTCTGCACGGACTCTGTACCTTTGGTTTTGCCGGCAAGCACGTTCTCTTGACGTACGGTGAATTCAAGAATATCAAAGTTCGATTCGCTGGCACTGTGGACCCCGGACAAACACTCGTTACAGAGATGTGGAAGGAGGGAAGCAAAGTGATTTTCCAGACCAAGATCAAAGAGACAGGAAAGTTGGCTCTGTCGAACTGCGGCGCTGAATTGCGAGGTATACCTAAGACGAAACTGTAGAGTCGTACAGCGTGTCTCTGTTGGTAGGCGTTGAATACAGTGTGTTTTCCCTGGATTGCAGTGATGTGGGAATTCTGAGTGACTTGTTCATCACCCACCATCGAACTCTGAGAAGCTTAAGCTTTAACCCAGAGGTCGAAATGCAAGACGGCATGAAAAGACTCCGGATTGATTGTGTTCGGGATGGATTGTGAAAGACAACATCAGACTCATCCAAGTACAATTCTTCAATCCCGTTTCGGCCGAGTTTAGCACTGGGTAAGGTCGATGTCTCCTCCATTTCCTTCGTGGCGCTCACCAGACAAGACAGACAATGCCGCGACCAGCACCGCGCAGGAGACTTTTATTCTGTGCCTCGGTCGTTCTTCGCCTTCCAGTACGAGCAGCAGCCGAACGAATCCAGTATGGGTGCAGCTATCTTCTATGTCGGGCATATTGTTGTATACCCTTTCTATCCCGACCCTCGGCTGTATGTCTAGGGACAATGATCTAGATGCACGCGCCCTCTTAGCCCAACCCTCCTCGCTCTTCTGTCTGGGAGGTCGCTGTTCTCGAAAACTTGTACACAGGGAAGGTCCAATATGGCCTCTGGTGAGACACCTAACCATCGAAAGAGCGAGTCTGCTAACCCCACTCCCACCCAGCCATCCTCTCAGCTATCTCGTCCATCCTAGCAACTACAGCCCTTGCTGCTCCGGGGGCGTTGGCAGGGCTGGCCTATCTCAATGCTCGATGGAGACTCCCCGTTGACGTCCACCTGTTTCGTTGCATAATCCAGAGTCAAATGGCTTTCAACAGACGTGAGAAGGCGGATCGAATCAATTCCTTCTACGTACTAGAGGAACACGCCTACGATGCAAGGATCAAGGATCAGACGTTTATTATTTACCAAGGACAGTCATGGACCTTCAAAGAGACCTACGACGTGGTTCTTCGATATGCCGGATACCTCCACACGGAGCACGGGATCCGACGCGGCGAGATTGTCGCTTTAAATTTCGTCAATTCTCCCCAGTTCTTGTTCTTGACCCTGGCAACTTGGTCCGTGGGGGCGGTGCCGGCTTTCATCAACTACAATCTGACCGGCGACGCCTTCGTTCATAGTGTTTCGGTCTCGACAGCACGGCTATTGATCATTGATCCCGAAGTCGCACCGAAGGTTCTGACTGAACAGACGATATCCACTCTCAAGGCTGCTGATTTTCGTGGCATCGACTCCCCTTCATTGGAAACTGTCGTCTTTACACAGGACTTGCAATCGACCCTCGAATCCGGATATGGTCCATCGTTCCGTGCCCCCGACAATGCGCGAGGAGGAATAACTGCTCGCTCACCGGGGGTTCTGATCTTCACCTCCGGGACAACCGGTCTCCCTAAAGCTGCCATTGTGCCTTGGGGGCGCAAAATCTCCGGAGCAATGTTGATACCTCGCTGGATCGGTCTTGAGCCTGTCACCTCCAAGAAGCCCGACCGCTTTTATGTCTCCATGCCGTTGTACCATGGCACTGCGTTCCTGCTCGGCTTCAATTGCTGTCTCGAACACGCCACCACGCTTATACTGAGCCGCAAGTTCTCTGTCTCTAAGTTCTGGGACGAGCTGGTTGCCGCCGACGCAACCGTGTTTTCATACGTGGGCGAAACACTTCGCTACCTGCTCGCTGTTCCCCCGCAACCCGACGACCGCACGCGACATCGTGTCCGGCTCGCCCTTGGGAATGGGCTGCGTCCAGATGTTTGGGAGCGCTTCAAGGATCGCTTCGGTATCGAAACGATTGCAGAATTCTACGGCGCGACTGAATCTGTTGCTGCAAGTTTCAACCTGAACCGAAACTCATTCTCGTCAGGCGCGATCGGCCAAGTCGGTTTACTGGGTGAACTGCAGTATTCCAGAGTACAAGCCATCGTTGATATCGATTGGGAAAGGGAAGAGCCTCGTAGAGATCCCAAAACGGGATTTTGTGTCAAAGTGCCAAGGGGTGAGCCCGGCGAGTTACTCTATGCCGTCGACGCAAAGGATATTGCGTCTAAGTATGTAGGATATTACGGCAACAAGAAGGCGTCCGACTCAAAGATCTGGAGGGATGTCTTCAAGAAGGGAGATGCGTGGTTTCGGTCAGGCGACGTTGTCAGGTTTGACAAGGAAGGCAGGATGTGGTTTTCCGACAGGATCGGCGATACCTTTCGATGGCGGAGCGAAAACGTCTCGACTAACGAAGTCGCAGGGGTGCTGGGCCGTCACCCTGCCGTCATCGAGGCCAACGTCTATGGCGTCGAGATCCCGAATCATGACGGCCGCGCCGGCTGTGCCGCGGTTCTGCTCAGGGGCGTGACAAGGCCGGATACACCGGTATCCGAGGACGTGCTGGCGAGCATCGCCAGCATCGCCCGGGCGGGCCTGCCAAAGTATGCCGTGCCGGTCTTCTTGAGGGTCGTGACCGAGGTCGTGGCGACGGGGAACAATAAACAGCAGAAACACGTCTTGAGGAAAGAGGGCGTGGAACCGGCCAGAGTTGGCGTCAAGGGCGACAGGATATTCTACCTGCGGCCTGGAAGCGACCAGTTCGAGCCTTTTGGTGACGAAGAATGGCACCAAATTCGGAGCGGGATGGTGAAGTTGTGAACGCGGCTCTATATACCTCCTGGTTAGAGGCAGCCCTCATCAAAGGGCCCGAGAAGATCAGACATGCCCATGCCTTTGTCGGGAAATAGATCGTATACCACATAGTAGAAGCATTTCAACGATATATGTCTTGAACCTAGGCGGGAGATGAATGCTGTTTAGCAGCAGAAATGAGAGGGATAGCAGTTAGCCTCGAATCGAAAAGATGATAGAGAAGGAAGTATGCGGCAGGAGAGAGTGAGATAGTTACCATGGTCTGTTTTCTCTTTCTTATCCTTTCCTCCTCACTACACTGACTCTGACTGTATTACATCCTTTCGCTCCATCCTTATCATACGAACTATTTAAATGTTCTGACATTCATTCATTCACTCATCCGACCATCTCAACGTCCCCCAGGTACTCCAAGTTAACCAGCATTGCAAATGAGTGGTCATAATCTATGTTACAAGTTGGAAGGACGTCCACGAGACTGGCCCGATCGATCAAATTCGTATTGTCGAACGAAGCAAAGAGTTGCGCACTGTTTTGGGCAGTGTCTACCCTCCCATTTTTGCACGGCTCTTGGTTGGTGGAGGGAACGGTATCCGGGGGAGTTTGCTGCGGCTGCTGTTGCTGCTGTTGCGAATGCTGATGCTGATGGTGCTGAGGAAGAGGCGAAGCTTCTCCAAAATCAGCACCAAAGCAGCTAGAGGCGAGATTGAGCTGGCGGCTGCCCGGGCTGTAGTGGACGCCTCGGTACTCGACGCCCCAGAGTTTCGACTCCTGGTTGAAGAGGAGCGTGACGTTGGCCATGATGGCGATGTACGTCAGGAAGTCACCGCCTGCGTCGCCGCCCGGAAATGCCTCTCGGGACGTTTCCAAGACTTTGATGCAGAAGAACAGCGAGGCCAGTATCTCGGTCGTCACGTCGCTGGTCGTCTGGCTCTCGAGGCGTTTCGTGTGCGTGATGAACGCGGTGAATTGGAAGGGGATTCCAGCCGTGGCTGGAAGGTACCGGTCGAGCTGTGATTTGTGCATCTCGCGATCGACTCTCGACACTTCAATGGCCGCTTCCTCGACCCTCTTGACCGAGAGCGCCTTGTCCTTGTTTCGAAGCTGTGGCCGGTGCAGGGCCGAGACCACAGACCAGAACGTGATGTGCAAGGACGCCGCATTGGTGATGACACAAGGACTGTATCCCTCCTGGCCGGCCTGGGCCCTATAGACGCATGAAGCGGGAAGTGTCTTGTACCAGGCCTGTAGTTCCTCATCGTACCTCTGCACAAGCTGTTCGTTCGACGTGCTACTCTTCAAGAACATCATCGTCGCCGTGGATCCGTTGTCCCCCTTGGCCGTCGACGTGGATTTCTCGCTGGGCAGAACAGAGAAATGGAGCTCGAGAACCTCTGCTCCCAGCTTGCATAGTTCAGTGCTCTTGATGCACATCTGCGCTAGAGCAATCTGGTCGACCATTGTCAGGAGCACTTTCTCCGAGGTACTAGACAGATCGACAATGTCGAAATCTTCGAGTGTAAGTGCTGGCGTATCGAACTCTGCTTCTTTGATCCGCAGCGGTCGACCCATCGCAATCGCAAGCATTCGATCCCGGATGAAACACGACCACCATACTCGTTTGTGCAGCTTGGATTCCTGAGACTGCACCTTGTACTCGGCCTTCCTGTGCATGCCCAGGGTTTGTGCAAGCGTAATGGCAATGCCCATCCAGTACCATGCACCCCTGTTGTCGCCGGGATATTCGCTCCAATATGCCATCAACAGCACGGCTTGGATGATGGCGAGTTTATCAGTCTCCACGTCATGATCATAAAGTAGCTACGATGGTTGTTAAGATATGTGGGGTCAGTATGGGACTCTAGGCATGGCACTTACTCGAGTCCTTTCGTAAAAGGCCTTTCGGCAGGCCCGTCGAGAATTGAAACCCGCTCTCTGAATCTCGCTGGTGTCTACAAAAGGGACGGAGGCAAATACGATGGCTTGTAATGGAAGGATACCGATACTTGCGCTCTCGCCATTTAAAGCCCCACGAATAGCAGAAAGATCGATGGTCGGCATGTACGGGTGAACAAACTGGATGTAAGCGGTGAGCAGAGCTTTCAGAAAACCTGCCGACGGCAGGTCCAGGGCGCCCTTCAGGCGGAGATAGTTGATGTCGTCTACGCCGAGGCTCTGTGAGAGCGGCGTCACAATATCTGGAAGACTGTCGTGGGTTGTCCGCAAGGACGGTGCCGAGGAGGGAGAAGGCTGCGAGACGGCGGTCAGGCTCTGGGGCGTCAGAGCAGCATTGTTGTTCATTCGGTTGTGCACTGCCTCCTTGTCGACGAGGGACGCATAGCTCAGTTCCTGGTGCAGGAACCGTGCATCGAGTTGAGCGGTCGCAGATGATTGTTCAGGAGCCGTAGTAGCTGGTTTTAGAGGATTGTCAGCTCACCCCCTCCCCACAACCAAGGTTCAGGTGAAGGTGGAAAACATATGCATACCTTGGATACAGGATTGGGAGAGCATGTCCATATCCACGCTATCGTCGAGCCATCCTGTGGTATGCGTTGGCGAGACTCGACCTCGACACGACGGGGCTATTATTGGTCCTGAGCAGCCATCAAGAGCGCCGACATCTGGGATGATTGCTCCGTGTTTTGGTCCAGCATGCCTTTGGTTGTTCGTCTTCAAGCGTGGACGGGGCTTCTTGCCACGCTTACTCCTCGCCGTCTGACAGTGGACGTCGTCGGTGAGACAATTGCTGCACGGAGGACCTCGCTCCTCGACGTTGCAGCGGATCTTGCGTGACCGGCAGGTCAGGCATGCTCTCCCTGCTCTTTTGGTCAGGGTTTCAGGGGGGGGCAAGTGGGTGGTGGCCATAACACTCGTCTTGCTCTTGCGCAGAAATCAACTATTGTAGCCTCTGCTAGCACAGAAACAAACTGTCTTATTTCATCGTGTGTATCACGGTAACTGGTTCGAAATCGAAGAGAATTGAGATTGAACAAGGGAACGACAAAGAAAGGGATGGCCTGATGTCCCCAGGGACCAGTCACACGAGCCCTCCTCCCCCCGCTAAACTGTTTGCAGTAGAAACCTTCTGGCCTTATCCCGCAATTTGAACCCCAGAATTTCTTTGCTGCCTGGAGGAGCTCTGGTGGAGAGACCGTCCCTGTCTCCGAGCTGGACGGAGGTGACGGGGTATCTACACATGAACAAGTGAAAGAGAGAGAAAGGAGCCACAAAAGCCGGTGAGGCCTCGGTAACTGTAATATGCCGAACCCTTCGAGTATAATGGGCGCCATGGCTTCAGTTCTCCAATACAACCCCAGAATGTCGGAGGAGGAAGTGTGGAGAGATCAGAGAGCCTCACGGTTTGGTGAGAAATGTGCAATTTGTTGCGATTTGCGTATAGTCTATGGGAGCTGAAAGATTGATCTGGTTGAGGTTTCCGGCCGCTCTGCTAGAGACTATGTGTGCTACAATGTAGTTTTATCCACAAGAACCCACAATATTTGCAATGACAGAGTCTTGGACAGTAGGAGCGCCATACCGTTCTACTCAACAGCTACAAACACTACCAGCATCTCGTCTCCCCGACACTTTAAAACCTCGCC
Organism: Cladophialophora bantiana CBS 173.52; assembly: GCF_000835475.1. Taxonomy (NCBI): domain Eukaryota; kingdom Fungi; phylum Ascomycota; class Eurotiomycetes; order Chaetothyriales; family Herpotrichiellaceae; genus Cladophialophora; species Cladophialophora bantiana. Next base: position 811,448 of record NW_015971583.1, read on the forward strand.
TGAACCTTCTCCTGAACATCCTGCAGAGCGAACTTGGAGAAGTGCTTCTTGGAGACTGTGCGCGCAACGTCCTCGCTGGTGAAACCTTTCGCTTGCGTAGCTGGGTTATATCCGAGACCAGTGATTCTGGCGACTTCGTAATCCGAGACGGGCGTGGCCTTCTTCCCATCGGCCCGCTTGTAAATGGTGACGATCGAAGCGCCACCGAGGCCGAGGTTCTGCTGGAGCGCGTACCGCGTCTCCTTGTCCCTGACGAGGCGGTTGTTGGCCCAGCCTCGCAGGTGCCAGACGAGCTCGGCGCATTGGGCAAGGCCAGTTGCTCCTATGGTTTGGCTATCATCAGCAATTGCAACGAAAGAGATCAAAGAAAGACTTTTGCTACCGTACCGAGAGGATGGCCTTTCGAGATCAAACCACCCGACGGGTTGATCACGTATTTACCACCATAGGTTATTCCACCAGCGCGAACGAGTTCGTGTGCTTTCCCAACAGGCGCCAGACCGAGGGAATTGATCAACATCATCTCGTTGGCGCTGAAGCAATCGTGTAATTCAACCACGCTCACGTCATCCTGTGTAATTCCAGCTTGTCGGAAAGCCTCCTTAGCTGCAATCTCGGTCATGTGGTAACCACACAGGTCAATGGCAGATGTGCTAAAGAGGTCTGGAGAGTCTGTCGCGAGACTCTGACCAATGATCTGAACCGCCTGAGACTTTAGGCGCGGTCTCTGGTCCAGGAACTCCTGCGAAACTAGGACGACGGCGGCGGCGCCGTCGGAAGTCGGGCAGCATTGGAGTTTTGTCAAGGGCGCATGGATCATCGGTGCCTTCTGGATTTCTTCCAAGGTATATTCTTGCTGGAACTGCGCGTAAGGGTTTCGTTGACTGTGTTCGTGGTTGATGCGAGCGATTTCAGCGAAGTCCGCTTCCGTGGCGCCGTATTTCTCGATATATTCTCTTGCAGCATTACCGAACAGCTGGGCGGCCATGGGAGAATTCGTGAATCCTTTCGTCGCCTGCAACATCTTGGCGGTTGTGCCCATTGGGGCCTCACGGTCGTCCCAGAACCCTTTCAGACTGCCGGGGAACATCTTTTCGAACCCGAGCACAAGGACACAGTCGGCGGCACCGTAAGCAACCGTCTGTCTCGCCATGTTCAGGCCACTGCTGCCAGTGGAGCAGTTGCTATTCACGTTATATATGGGGATCGAAGTCATGCCGAACTGATAAAATACTCTCTGAGCAGCCGTAGAGTCGCCGTAGACATAGCATCCAATGCCTTGGTCGACCTCGTCATAGTTGATATGAGCGTCTAGCATAGCCTTGATACCGGCTTCAAAAGCAACTGCTTCGGTGTCAGTAGTGGAGGCCATTTTATGACGAAAGACAGAATAAACTATGGTGTGCTTGCTTGCACTATAGGGGCTGATTCGCAGGAGAAGTTACCTTCCGTGTCTTTCAGAAGTTAGTATCAATGAGCATGACCAGATCAATGAATGATGCAAAGCTTACAGTCAACTTTGCCTCTAGGTTTGATGAACTTCGTCATCCCCACGCCTAAGACGTAAACGGGCGCTGCTTGGCGAGGCATTGTAGCGAGGTATGAATGCGGTGTTGATCTAGAGCAAGGAAGAACGAAGGGCGACAGGTATCGGAGATGTTATATGTTGCAGAAAGATTTCTGTCTTAAGAGCACAGGGAGAAATTGAACTGTTGGCTGATATGAAGAAAAGCTCGAGAATCAGCGGTTGATGTAAAGCTGATAGATCTATCCTGCAACAGCTTGACCGCAAGCCGCCTCCCGAGGCCATCGGCATCATGCAGCTCGTTCTCAAGGTTTTTTTGGTGGAATGGCGGTTTCTGCATATTGAATTGCCGGGTGAAGCCGAGGATCTTGGTTTGACTGGGAGTCTGATTTCCGTGGGCAGGTCCTTTGGCCGCATAGTACAATAGCAAATGTACGAAAGATGGGATGGAAACATGATGCAAACTGGTTATACCTAATTAGGCTTAGGTGGGCCCTCCGAGGTCTATATGTGTCTCTCTATTGCCGCCTTGTATAGCCGCCTTGTATAGCCGCCGAGTCCTCAAAAATTTACTCGAATCAACGAAATGGAAGAAAGCTCAGTAATCAGCGAAGTCAGTTTGACTTCCGCAAAGATACTGACTGAACACAATACCTCATTCACATGATGGCGACCAGCGACGACAAACCGCACGAGATCGTTCAGGAGGAACGCATGCCGAGTCCAACTCCACAAGAGACAGGGCTCGAGAAGGTCATTTCTGTCGACACCGTCCACAACGATGAAGCCATCAAAGTGATTACCAGATACACCGGGCCGCAGACTTGGGAACCCGAGGAAGAGAAGAAACTTCGCAGAAAACTAGATCGACGGCTGTTGCCCATTCTATGCGTCACATACGCGTTGCAGTACTATGATAAAGGTATGGTCTACCCAAGTTGCGTTCAGTATTCGGTGAAGCAATGTCCTGTCTAAGAAGTACATCAACAGCTATGATATCCGTGGCGGTAAGATTCCACATGTTCCATGTATAGGGATGCCGGCTCAGTGTGATATCGACAGGCCATCTTCGGACTTCGCGAAGACCTCCAATTGACAGGAAATCGCTACTCGATGGCTGCGGCTATTTTCTTCCTGGGGTTTCTCGGTGGAGCCTATCCGGCTTCTCAACTGGCACAGAGGTATCCTATTGAGCGAGTTGCTGGATGTCTCGTCTTTACCTGGGGAGTCTGTTTCGCGCTCACCCCAGCGTGCCAGAATTGGCAGGGGCTCTATGCCCAACGGTTCTTCTTGGGCTTTCTTGAGGCAGGTGTCAGTCCCATCTTCATGCTCATCATTGGACAGTTTTACAAGAAGGACGAACAAGCGCTAATGATGGGGTGAGTTCTTCATTTCTCTCCGCCACTGTGAGCATTCACTAAATTCTTCAGAGTTTGGTATTCGGCGTCCTCGTTCATCTCATTCGTCGGCTTTCCAATTAACTGGGGATTGGGTCATATCAAGGGCTCGCTGTCACCCTGGCGCTATATGTATATTGTGGGTGGGATCCTAACTACCTTGTGGGCCTTTGTTATTCTGTTCTTTATGCCACCGGATCCAATTCGAGCCAAAGGTTTGACGGAGAGACAACGATATATCGCACTGGCGCGGCTTCGAATTAATAATGCTGGCGTCCGAAATCTGCACTTCAAAAAACAACAACTCTTTGAGTTGTTGAGAGATGAAAAGTTCTGGCTTATATTTGCCATGGGGTACCTCAGCATGATTTCTGCCGGGGTGGTCAATGCCTTCCTTCCTATCGTCGTCGTTGTTGGGTTCAAACTCGACGTCTTCAAGGCTCTTCTCATCCTTTCACCAGGTGGAGTTGTGGTCGGGGTGGCCATTCTTGCTTCAACCTATACGGCCTACAAAGTGCCAAAATCGAGGTGCTATATCATTTTTGGCAGCCAGCTGGTTACCGTTGTGTCAGCCTGCCTGCTGTGGAAGTTGCCATTAAGTGCTCTCGGCGGACTCCTCTTCTGCTGTTATATTTTTCCTGGATTCACCTGTGGATGGGGTGTTATAATGGGATTATCAATCGCCAATACTGCCGGCTATACTAAGCGGGTTGTCAGCTCGTCTGGCATCTACTTGGGATACTGTCTAGGTAAGTCTAATCTGCTCGATCTTTTTTGTGTTTTACAAATCAGCAACGACCAATTTTCACGATTCGGTCTTATTGTCTCTAGGCCAATTCACTGGACCTTTACTCTTTAAGGATCAAGATGCGCCTCGATATGTGCCTGGGTTTCAGGCCGTTGTTGCTACTGCGGCTGCGGCTGCAGTTCTAAGCTTGATATATCGATTCGTCTGTGTCTGGGATAACAGACGTCGTGATAAAGCAGGCATCGCCGAGGCCTTCGAACATGCCTATGAAGATGATTTGACAGACAAAAAGGTATAATATTGATTCGAGGTGGGCGATGAAGTTTCAACGAATGCTGATATTGTGATAGAATCCGCAATTTCGGTACATATATTAGTAGCAATGCGGTATGCCCCCGGAGAGAGGAGTGATGCAAAACCGATGAAAGTAAAGGCAGTCCGATCTCTCCCAGTTATCGAAAATACAAACACAGCTAGTGGTTGACATCGATGTTACTGTGGCCGGATCGCCTGGGGCGTTCGTATTGAAACTTGCACATGAGAGGGTGAACACGTAAATGCCTATGTCAGCACAGCGACCGTTCAAGCAAATACGGCCTGCACATGAATTTCAGTTGTGCCAATATCATCTTTCCGAGGTTAGGCGCCCACTGGAATATGGTATCTCAACACATCTCACATGTATTTACTGGCGACTGCTTCCGTACAATAACATCGTCTGGGTCAGATACAGCCAAAACGAGGAGATCATCGAGTGCTAGTAAAATGGATATAAACTTATCCTTTGGTCTCGTAATTATGCTGTTAAGAGAAATATCGGGAATACCGTCAAGACATCTACTCAAATCCGCCACAGAGTGAGTCGAGGTGGTTGAAAAAGGTTCCTGCATTTTCCACCACGCCGTCTTCGTTTCCTGGAGATTCCATTCATACGTAAGGGGATGCACCGAGAGTTTCAATAACACACGGCCTTCAATCCATATTCCTCTCATCTTTTTATAATGCTCGACGATGAGTGCATCTCCGTCAGCCATAGACGAATACCATCCAATATACAGCCCAGGATTCAGTAGGTAGAAGTATCCGCTGAAATTGAAGTAGAATCGGCTTAAAGATATCAAAGCATCTTCGATCAAGAGTTTTAAGCAATCCTTGGATTTCATGGGTCCTGCTGAGGCTGCCTGGGGCTGGTTTGGGCTGGTCGCCGTCCTCGACGTGGTCGCGATCGAGGCGAAAATAGCGCATGCCAAGGACAAATCTCATTGGCTCTTTCCAAAGTTTTGGGCCTTACCAGAATTTTGGCAAGAGGCAGATTTTGGGCCGTAGGGGGCCAACACGCTCTCGCTAAAACAAAAGGGCCTTCAGCCTCATGTGCCCCGATAAGACAGACCACCCTTCCAAAATTGTATCCAGAATTTTGGTTTGAGGCTTCTATACCGAGATGATAGGTATAAAACAGCCATGAATGACCCGATCATGAGGTCGATCAACTCCGGTTCCTTCACTCCTGTCTACCCGGTCCCATCCCCAGATTCTTTCCACCAAGTCGCCTCAGGCAAGTCCTATGACACTGTCTACAGAGTCAATCATCTCCATCATTTGGCGTTGCGGCAGCAACACCCCGGCCATGCTTGTCATCATTACTCTACTTCAACGTCGACCGCGACGCATATCTTCCACTTCCGCTACGTTGGAAGAGGGGAATAACCTCTCTGCGCCTTCTACGAGCGCAATGGATCCGCCAATAGAATTGCGAAAGAGAAAGTGAGCCTGAATGGGAAGTCCAAAATTTTGGACTTCCTTTTCCAGCCAAGCTTCAGGTCCCGATCCTCCCATACAGCCTGGTGCCTCGGCTGCAACAAATCCGAATCACTCATCCATAACGCAATAGCTCCGGTACTAAGAATCCCGAAACAGGTGAAATCAGAGGCACGACAGACTCAAGCACAAACTTTACTGGCCTACAACCCCACCCAAAACCATGTCGAAAGCTCTTCCGAACGCATGGCCCTCCCTCCTATTGCAACTGCGCTCAGCCTGCTGGCCCGAGCCGGGGGTGAGGCTGGAGACAGAGGTAGATTTAAGGGGATGTAAGCGGAAGAGAAAGATGAGGGGAGGCGAATCAGGACTGTGAAGTCATGCAAAGCTGGTAAAAACGTAGGAAATCAAGTCAACCTGGTGTGTTGAAGTCCCACGAACGGCACGACACAACACCAACCAAACAGGAGGTGGCATCGGGTCAAAAATTGGCAATCCTATTTCACGGTGTCGAATACACTACAGAAAGAGTTGCCTATAACCCGTCTAAAACTTGAGGTTCCTGGGATAGCGATCCATGAGTTGTCCGTCTGCAAAGGGCAAGCAAGGATCGCCTGCAGCGAAGAAGCAATTGTTGCTAGCAGTGTCGGTAAAATCTGGACTATGCAAGAATATCTCAGAATTGCCACTCAGCAGCCTAACGTTCATATATTTAGCGTACGTCATTTCTATCTTTTTGCTCTGTAATACGATGGTATAAATGGTGGCGGTGTTGGGTGTTCGATCTCTAATTATCGGCAAAATCACTGGTGACGCACGCGGCGTAAGGACGCGTCGTCGAAGTGAAATCCATGGTCGATGTAGTAGCAGTCTCCGTAGTCGGTTTCTGAAACCTTCAGCGTGTCTCGAAGTCTGGAGAAGGATTTGCCATGCAATGGACGCACCAATATGGTGGTAGTCGTGGTCATTATCGTTGTGGTGGTAGCTGTTGCCTATAAGCCAATGATGACAGCATGTACTGATATCATTAGGGCAGCCAATGGTGAAGTAAAAATGCCAATAGCCAGGTAGTCCAGACTGATGACATATCAGCTGCTGAGCGCTCCAGTCAATGGTAGAGGTGGTTGCGACATCAGCATAGCGATGGTGACAAGCATTTGCTTAGCCGAGAATTGCCAGCGCCGGAACTTTGCAGCTTCCTGTCGCCAGAAGTTGACTTAGCAATTTAGCAGTTCATTAACCATAACCCGTCGAGGACTTTACGTGATTGCTTTCGGCGAGTACAGCCGGCAGGTTTTGGGTTTCTAGTCTAAATAAGATACGTACGGATGGATCGATAACTGTGGATGAAATGGACGTCATTGTAACGGTAATCAATAGTTGAATGGTAGAGGTTGTTGTCAAGGTCGTTGATGATATTTCGCCCTGGCTGTGCTATCACTATAGCATGTTACGCCTTGAGGATAAGTTTTCTTGCTCTTGCTTAGTGGCAACTGCGCCTAACGTTCTGTTTTCGAGGCTCAGATCCACATCTACGCTACGCTTAGCATCCAGACCATCAAAAAGATCTTCACCGCCGCTGCCAGAATATCCTGATCCTAGCAAACTAGTCTGAACGGGAATGAATCTTTTAGGAATCAGTATAAACTATAATTACGGGTCTCTGGCCGTGTCACCACGCACACTGCTGTCGTTGGAACGATCGCCGTAGTACCGGTTGATATCGTATTCGTGGTCGGGATTGAAGCAGTCTGTACTTATTCATCTGTGGGCATAGCCTTTGTCGATTGCTAGCTCAAACACTCTTGTGTTTATTTGTAGTGGTGTAAGCTGGGGAAATAGTGGGAGATGGAAATGTCCGCGCATGGTAATGCAACAAGCACCCCAAACCATGTCTTGAGCCAACTCTTACCGCGCCTCCGGGAGAAGCGAATTGGCCGGAGATGGTAAGCACGCCCCCGCATGCCCAGACGACAATGTGCCATGAGTCAGGAGCTTGAGCACCGGCTGATCATGTTGACCTTGAACAAGAGAACAACGTTCGATTTCTGTACCAAGAAAAGCTCATGCCAAGACAACTTTACTACCAATGCTGACGACGTAGTATCTGTTGTGGTACTAATCTTGTGTCCATCAATGTGGAGGCCTGAGCCGTGATGGTGGCCGTTGTTGTCGCTGTAATTGTGCTGATGCTGGTTGGCCCCGCCAGAAAGAAAGTCGAAGTCGAGGTTAGAGTCGTGTTGCAGGTAGTGCATGACGCTGTCCATGTCGTCGTACATGTCGTCGTGTAAGGAGTCGGATGCCCGTCGCCCTTGTGTGTGTAGCATCGAGTGATGGAAGGGGACCCTGCAGTCCGGACGCGATCGGACCTCGAGTAATTAATGCCACTACATACCTGACATGAGACAGATATGTCGACAAGCAGGCAAAAGTGGGTATGAAAGAAACGCAAGCTAAGGTAGTGAAACACTAAAACAGCAAAAGACATGATATAAATTATCACTGACTTCGATGGCATCGCATTGGTCTGCCTCCTCAATAGGAAGAGAAGGAGGTAATTTGGAGATCAAACATCGACAACGCGCGTTTTCGCTACAAGTTCGTCGCTCATTCAAAACTTGCGGTGTCGACCCAAAGCAGCGGCCACTTCCCCATATTGAATCTCCATTCCCGCCCTAGACGCCCTGGTAATTAAAGCAAATAAGAGTGGGATCCAAAAAGGACGTTGGCCATGCAAGGTGGAGTCGCGACTCCCCTGAGTTTTCCATCAGGAGCCGCCTTTGGAAAGCGTTCATAACCTGGCTTTGTGGATACAGGATTCCTGCTCTCTGGCACTAAGAGCCACTGTGCAACTTCCTGATGCTGCATAAGGGGTAGACTTTGAAACAAGCAAGAACAAGCCTCCGAGGTTACACAAGGGGCGTATTTGCACCACATTCTAAGAGAAGAGCACCTGATACACCTGTGATTACATTTATGGGAAGGGAGAGAAAGAATATACACACGGAAAGCAAGAGCTGGCTTCAGCTGGATGACAGCTCGCCCAAGCTAGCGCCACAATAGCAAACATGAAGGTTTTTTCCAGTCCTCCTTCCTATCGCCATAATTATAATTGTACCAGGGTCGGGACATACTCGAGACTCTCATGCACAATCCCGGGGTTGTCACAGCCCACTCTGGTTCGCAGTGGGCGATGGAGAAAAAGAACCGCCCTGTCCAGCACCCGTTCCTCCATAACGATCTGCCAGGATATTTAGCGTGGGTTGATACTACCGGTATACCTTTTGATGGTAATATTCAGAGAGATACTACCAGAAAAGTTAATGCAAGCCTTAGTTCGTCCCTCACCCCGGAGCATTGCTCCATCCGCCGTTGCCAAGGCTGTTCGACCGCCGCGGTCGGTGGAAGTTTTGTGCGTTCATTGTGCAAGCTTCAATTTCACTCACGGCATTCGCAGCAGTGCAACTCTCTTTTGCGAATCTTGGAGAGGAGCAATTGAGGCAAGAAAGCGAACGACATGTCCCAAGAACAAGAGTCAACGCTGCGCCAACCGAAAAGAAGGAAAGTGCGGAAAGGCACGCAGAGTTGTTGGGAGTGCAAGCGCCGGAAGATACGGTGCACATTCACATCCCCAATGGCTAATATCTGTGACGGATGTTCGCGCCGGGGAACATCGTGCATCAGCCAGGAGCTTCCAGATGAGCCTGGACCTAAACGGAGCGTCGAGGAAAGACTGAGTCGACTGGAGACGCTAATGGAGAAGTTGATTGACAGCGTTGGGCCTCATGGTTTCTCAGACAACTCTGCTCGCCAGCCTCTGCAGCAGGAAGGTCTCAACAGGAAATCCCCCCTTTCGATAAGTAGTTCTGGTGTCGTGAACTCTGTACCTTGCAGAGTCAGCTACTCTTCGCAGCGGGGTAGTGACGGCGACGATACCTTGGTAAGTTCGTTCTGGTTCGATAGCCTGTCTATTCTCACAAGGTCATAGCATTATCTGCAGTATCATGTCACCTCCGAGCCAACGATGAAACAGCCTTGGGCCATCAGACTCACAGACCCAAGGCAGAATACCCGAGGGCGGAAAGAACTATCTCACATATTGATGTCCGCATGGCCCAGTCAACGTGATCTCGATCTTATCCTTGAAGTTCCAGTTGAAGCCTCAAAGTTTCTTCATGGAATCGCCTGCTCGTCAGAAGGCGTTCCGTCAGCACGAGAGATATTACAACTACATCCGCAAGATTCTCACCCTGTCCTGCTCGCGTGGAAGCTCTTGAGTCTAGCCAAATACCTGCAAGCGATCCTGCCGACTTCTGTGCATAACCTCAACAGCCTTTTGGTGGATTACCACAGCATCATGGTCCATGCTGTCGAAACGGCCCATATCGTTACTTGTAATGAAGAAGTGATATACTCAATCGAGGGTATTGAATGTATCATGCTGGAGAGCCTCTACCACAACGAGGCAGGTAATCTTCGCCTTTCATTACTTTCTGTTCGCCGTGGAATTGCACTGGCGGAAATGATGGGCCTTCACCGCGGGAAATCATTAGCACCAGCTTTTCTGAAGCCTGAAACGCGGCTCCGAATTAAGCCAGAGCAATTGTGGTTCCGTCTCGTCCGCTTGGACCGCTATCTATCGTTATTGTTAGGCCTGCCACAAGGTTCACTTGATGACAGTTTCGCAAGCCCTGAGGCGCTCAAAGACTGCCCGCCCGTCGAATGCTTGCGGCGTATTGACTGCGTCGCAGCTGGCCGCATTCTGCAACGCAAAGAAGCCGATATGATTGACAGCAATTTCACTCAAGACATCGACAAGTTACTACAGAAAGCTGCGGCCTTCATGCCAAGTCGGTGGTGGCTGGTTCCGGAGCTTACAGCCACCCGTGCCGAAACCTGGGATGCCTTGGAAGAGGTGGATCGTCTGATGTGTCAATTTGCCCACTTTCACGTTATGGCCCGCCTTCACCTTCCATACGTGATCCGGGCTGATCAAAACCCTTATAACTGCGTCGCAGCCGTCAACGCTAACCGCGAGATATTGACACGCTTCGTCTCTTTTCGCAGCCAGACCAGCCGCTGCTACCGCGGAATCTTGTTTCTCGCCTTCATTGCAAGCGTGACAATATGCCTGGCGCATATCAACACCCATGCTGCCGGCCAGAGAAACTCTATGACGACATACCTTCTCGCGCACCAACGCATGGGTGACCGCGGCATGATAGAGAGGACTCTCGAATTAATGGAGCCCACATCCAATGATGTGGCAACCACCAGGATTCACACCATTCTGCGTCATTTACTCCTGATCGAGGATGATGCCGCACACGGCGGAAGCTACTACACCTATGCCTCGGCTGCGCGCAGTGAGGACGAGCTTGAGTGCCATGGAAAAGTCAGCGAAACCGACAGTGGGTTGCGTATTTCCCTTCCACATGTTGGAACGATCCAAATTACGCGTCGCGCGATTGAGAAGTCTCCATCAACGGCACAAGTGCCGTCTATGGAGGAAACGATGCCAGGGGTATCTGTTACCGGTCCGACTGTACCGTTGAACCCTGCTAGGTCATGCGAAGAACTAGAGGGGCACGAAAGCTCATCGCCTGGGCCACCAATTCCTGCCACGGCTTGCACTCCTGGCGATGAGTCGGCCATCCCAGGGTGGCATGCTCACCCTTCACTCTTAGATTCTATGTCTCTACGGCATTATTCCGTATCTACTGCAAAAGATGGCGGTTTCCTCGACCTCAATGACGGCGGCGGACCCCACACGCGCCTCGACCCGGAAGTAGACGAATTTACAGACGATTGGGACCTACAAGGCGTTGACATGACTCTGTTCGATAGCATTCTCCATGGCCGCCTTGAGCTCTGAGCATAACAGAGGAGCAAGTTGGGACACCACTGATGGGTAATGGACTTGATTGGCAGTGTGCTCAAACGTGTAGAAAGCGCTAGGCGATATTTCGAGCGATATCAGGTCAGGTTCATTGCAGGTTACATTTGGCTTGATATAAACCGAATGCTCGACCGTCTCCGTTCCAGGAAGTGCCATATTCTGCTCCTTATAGTTCAAGATGACATTCATTGGCCTAACCCCTTCATGTAGCCTTGCCGAGGCCACAATACCTCCTCGGTCACTCTTTCTCGATTTCCAGGCGGCCAGAAAGTCTACGGTATCACACCAGGCTCTGGTCAGCAACTCCTCCGCTTGGGTGAACTGACAGTCTGGTAGCAGACGATTGCACTCATCTCCAACCTTCAACGCACTAGTCAAGGTACTCAACAGCATCCCCGAAACTAGCTTCTGTGGCAGGGCCGTGGCGTGCTCAGTCGCAATAGCCGCGTGGGTAACCGTTGGCCTTCAGCCTCTCGATGCGGAAGGGTTCCCTTTTCTGATCAGATTTGAACATGCGAGAAAGCACACGAGGACGCAACACGAATATTCTTGCCGAGAACGAGCAATAGCCCGATGGAGATTTCGCTGCCTTTGGACCCACCGACAATAGGCCACTCTTATTCATAGTCGACAGCGCGTGCTACGATATTTGCGAGACGGTGCACCGTTATGAGGGTAATGCAGTTGTCGTCCCCCTCATCTAAAGCCAGAGCACGACGGCTGTTGACGTTGATCTGGGTTTTACACAGACGGAAGTCTTTCCCAGATCCATAGGAAGAGCTGCAATCGCTCGGAAACAGTCCCGGAAGGAACAGCGACTATTCCAATGGCCAGAGCCATGCTTCGAGTTTCCAATTTGACAGCTTAAGATATGGACATTATCGCCTTCTTGTATTTGTTCAATTCTCGTAGGTATTCGCGGACGTTCACCTTCCAGGCGTACCAATCCTGACAGTCGAAGCTCGATCTTTAATGTCTCGAGGGAGTTGGAGGTGCTTATGAACACGGTAATCCGAACTCACGTAGCCCATTCGATCGGGGTACCGCGCTTCACTCGAGCCTGTATGGCGGCATCGATGAGGTTCTGCTGAGAAACACTCCCTGGATCCTGCTGAGTCGTGACGAATGGCGGTACTGTTTGGACGCCTTAAAGAATTGCCGCCAGTTCTTCAACGCCGCGGTAGTCAGTCTTCGGTCCACGTCACGCCTGGCCTCAGGTCATTGATGCAAACGACCTGATCATGTCAACCCAACACATTCGGGTGTAAAGCAAAACCGGAACAGTTGACACCTTTCTGGACGACAGTGGAAGCTCATGCTTCTTAGCAAAGACGAGAGCATCGATCTCCAGAGCAACATCTGCATGAACATCAGCGAACCTGGAAAACAATCTTAGGCTATTGGAGAGCTTACTGCTCGTTCCGCCGGCGAATGCAAATTTCACTATCGTTCTGTGCACAAAGTTGCGCTGCTCCTTGTGCTTTATTCGTTATTCGGCCTTGGGACCTTCAAAAAAGATGTTTGGCAAAGCTAGACGGCTCCGAAACCCATTCCTGCGGTTATCCTTTGGTCGAGGATTCCACCAAAACACGGAGACACACATTATGAGGACTACGGCGACTTTGAGAAGCGCCTGGCCTCCAGTCAGAGAATTCCGCCCTGTAGCGGTGGGCAGGCGCGCTCGGCTAGCCCAACAGTACGCATTTGAGATTGCGAGATCGCGGTATCGTCGGCGTAGCCAGCTACTGCCACTAGGCGATATAGTCACGTACTCCATACGGGGTCTGAATAGGCCCAGATTTGGGGGCGAAGGAGTTAATGTAACAACGGAGAGAGAAAAGGGCTGAGACATGTTACCAAAGTGGATGGCTTCAAATAGTTATATACCAGCGAGCAAGTGGTTTGGGCTTCTAGTCATACAAGGGTGACTTCACAATCCCAGGTCATCACTATCCAGATCTGCCCGAGCATCAGCGTTACTCAATCAAATCGTGGCCTGCTCATTCTTGTCATACTTCAGTCTCTTGCTGGTGTTCAGCTCGCAAGACCTCCCGATACGAACAGCTAAACAGGGAAAGTCTAACCTGAGTTTCGGTCAATAAGTCACAGCTGGTATCCAACTGGAATCTCCGGACAGACAAGGAGGGAAAAGTTAAATAAGTGGTTGAGAGCATGTGATTCTCTCCATGATCTTCTCAATTCTCAAATGTAATGCGGTAGTCTGAGAATCGCATTTGCGACTGTCAACACACCGTGTCTCGGTGTAGAAACTAAAGCCACGCTGTTTGGGGGAGAGAAGAGGCTTCATCGATACCAGTGAACGCTCCTGCCACTACCTCTGCCTATTCGACGACCGGAATCCCTCCCTCCAGGAATGGCAATAACCAACATCTCGTTCGATCAACCCGTCATTGCACAAGAGGTTACCTGTTATTACCCGATCAGCGATATATACGCGCCGACTCCACGATATCTTTACTATGTCCTCCTGGCCTTGAGTTTCATCACGCCTAGCCATGGTTGGGTCGCCCATATCATCTTCGGAGCCGCAGTCTCATATGCCGCCACCGCTTCACTTGAAGCATTTATCCTGCTTTCCGCTCATCTTGGCCTGCCTCCTGCCGAGAATGTCACGATAGCCTATCTGGATCCAGGAAACCTGACAGGGATCTCAAATGACTTGCAAGCACTTGTGACGAGCACCACCAATGTTCCTGTGCAGCCTGACTACTTGGAGCTCGACATTGATGCAGTCACTTGCATTGTGATCACCGCGTACCTCGTGGGCTTGCCGCTGCAATGTTGGTCAAGCACCGCTCGAACAAGTCGAATTCTCCATCTGCTGATCTTCATCTGGAATGTGATTATGCTTGCAGGCTCAATATCAGTCCTGGTCCTTTGGCCGACTCTAAATGTTGGATCCCCTCAATATCGCTTTTGTTATTCAGGCATCATGGATGGCAACACCATGCAAAGCAGCGGCTGGGACGATCAATACTGGGCTGGGTCTTGGAATTCAACCGTCTGGGATCTGTTTGGACCGTCAGTGATCGACAACGAACGATGGTTGAATCTTTCAACAAATTGTTTCTATCCATGCTTCAACACCTCCCAGATCCTACGAGAGTCAACACGGCTAAGGGCGACAGTAGTCAGTACTGATGCACCTGGCAGGAGTCTGCATACCTGGAATATGTGGGAAGGCGATGAATTTCAACCCCTCGTTTATACCGCAATTGCCGGCTTCACTGCCGCACAATTATTTCTTCTGGTCGTCGGGAGATTGAATCTTTGCACTTCGAGGGTGCCTATCCATCGCCCATTTCAGCTCTGGTTTCGGCGGAAGGAGATCTTTGGTGCTTTCAAGGCTGACATAAGAGCCGGTTGGTCGAACACAAAGTGTTTTCTGCGGCATCCAACGCCGTTTTTCGCATCGATACGGAACGTTAGATTCCATCACGCAGCCAAAGTCACGAGAATACACAAGCATCCCGTCTCGCATTTCGTCATCGACGTTCTAACCCTTTGTGTTCTGCTCGGAGTCATGGTCTTAGGACCCCTGATCATTGTTGCTTTCATTATCTGGATTGAATCGTATATCCATTCAGATGGCGAGCCGAACGAGCAAGTCCAGGCTGTGGGCCAATGGCAATTCATAGTCCAGATTGTCATTGTCATTCTCGCGGCGGTGATCCTGAGGCTGCGGTATAAAGTGGCTTCGGAGGAAGAGATCCAAAGAGATCTGCGCCACGCAAAGGCCCAAGTCGAAAAGCTGGAGCGGATTGCAGAAACGAAGAGAATGCACAAAGCGCATTCGGCTGCGAGAAGAGAGGAGCGAGAGAGGTATACACGTTTCTTCCGGCGGCGGAAAAGAAATGCTGGAAGTCAGGAAGGTGAGCAAAAGCATGTTTCTGCATCATCGGCTTCTGCAGAAGGAGTACAGGGGGTATCGCAGGAGATGAGAGAGGAAAAAAGACAACTTGCATCGCAGTCCAGTGGCCCAGAGCCCTGAACTGTGTTGCGTGGAGAAAGAAGTCATATGGAGTGGTCTGTACAACCAACATTCTGTTGAAATATCAGGGTAAATCGAAGGGAATTCATTCCTCGATTGATATTTGTTCGGAGATATCGGATATAGCTTCCAGCTGTGGCTGTGCAGCTCTGAGAAGTCGCCGCTTTTGAGTGGCTGAGCCATCCAATGGCATGCCTCTACTTAGTCCAAATCTAGTTAGACAGATTGTCCAATGGCGCAACCAGCGCTTTCACTTTTTAAGGTCCTCAATTTGGTCTTGGCATACAAGGTGCTTGCTCATCCACACCTATTGTTCCGTACTTCGTTATTACACCAGAAGTTGGTTGAGAAAATATTTTGGTGCTCCGACCACGGTTGGTTTGGACGCAGAAAAGAATGAGTCGCCTTGATCCCCAGAGGCTGTTTTCTCGAAATCTACGAAATCACGATCGCACTGGGCATAACCCTCTTCAATGGAAAGAGTGACATGTGGTCGGAAAGAGTAATCACCACGAGATTTCTCGTTTAAATGAACGCTTTCCTGAAGCCTTTCCACCGAACGGCAACTCAGTTCCTGGCCTTCACCTGCGGCTGCGTCAACGCTGCAACGATGACCGGCAACACACTGACCATCTCTCCGAGACCTGCATAGACAGGGGGAATGCGAACTTTGACAAAAGCTCCTGCTGCGAGTAGGATGGCGAACACGTTGTATACGGCCGACCAGACGAAGTTGAAGGCGATGCGTCGGAATGCGGCCTTCGACACGTCCAGCAAATTGACCACGCCGTCAAGATTGCGAAGAAGGACAACATCCGCCGTGGCACGCGTGACATCCGATGACGATTCAATTTGAACTCCAACATCGGCTTGGGCCACCGCGACGGCGTCATTTGTCCCGTCTCCACAGAACAATGTGGTCTTTCCAGCGTCCATGAGTTGGCGAACATACTCCTGCTTCTGTGCCGGAGTTCTTTCTGCAGCGACATTCTCCATAGGAATGTCAAGGTCGGCGGCTACGCCCTCCACGACCCTGCGCCCATCGCCACTCACAATGTGGACGGCGATCTTGCGTCGATGGAGCTCTCGAATGACGGCAGTCGCTCCTTCACGAAGCTGAGACTTGAGACCGAATATTGCCCCAAGTTCGCCGTCGACCATGACACAGAGCATCGTCAATCCTTGGGCTGCGAAGTCGATGATTGGAGATGTCTCGCTGATCTTGAGCCACTTTGCGTTACCCGCGCGGACCACCACTCCCTGCCATTCCGCTTCAACTCCGCAGCCAGGAATGGATGCTGGTCCCTCCATCTCGACGCCTCGTATTTCCCGTGCATTCAGCGCCTTTGCCACGGCTTCGGACACTGGATGTTTGTTGCTCCTCACCATTGTCATGATCAAAGAGAGCATGGTGTTTTCGCCAAATTTGTCTGTGGGAAAGATCAACTCTTGCACGACTTCGAGGCTAGCCTCAGTGAGCGTTCCTGTCTTGTCAAAAACCACATCGGTGACCTTGAATCCGCGTTGGATGATATCTGCAGTTTTGATAATCACGCCTCCACGAGCAGCCACCCCTCCAGCGACCACGAGAACCATCGGAACTGCTAACCCTAACGCACAGGGGCAAGAGATGGCCATCACAGCAATACCATAGCCTATAGCAGTTCCGATGGCGTCGCCTGCGGATTGCTTTCGGACCTTTAGTGCAACTAAGACCCACACCGTGAAGACAATGAGAGCTGCCGTGCATACAATCGGGATGAAATATCCGGCTACCCTGTCAGCCAAGTCCTGGACGCGGGGTTTGAAGCTCTGAGCTTGTTCCACCAAGTTGGCAATATCAGTAATGGTATTCCTCCCTGGCAGGCGGGATACCCGGGCTGTCAATCTTCCGCCGCCATTGATTGTACCTGACACGACAGAGTTTCCAGCGGTTTTGAAAACCGGCATACTCTCGCCCGTGAGCATTGACTCATCTACTTCACTCGCTCCTCCAAGTACATCAGCATCGGTCACGATCCGGGAATGCGGCAGAATTGCGATCCTGTCTCCGTATTGAAGCAATCGGGCGTCAATCTCAATAGCTTGGTCTGTGGTCTGGTCGATGAGCGTGGCCCTCGATGTTTGGAGGGATCTCAACGACACCGCCTTCACTGCTCGTTTACGAGCCCAGGCCGCAAGGAGTCGACCAAGCAGGATCAATGTGATCAACATCGTACTTGTCTCGAAAAATGGTTTGGTCTCCAGGTCAACGCCTCCGAAGGAGAGACCAGTCGCAACGATAGAATAAACATATGCGGCTGTAATGCTGATGACCACAAGCATGTCCATTTCTACAACTCTATTGTATATCAAGGAAGATATGGCAGGAATGTAGAACTCGGAAATGGCAATCGCTTGAACCAGCGTGGCAAGGATCACGGCGACGATCAGAGTGGTATGCTCGGAAACACCGGAAGGACGGCCCCATTCGAGGACAACAACTGGAGTTGTAAGGATAAAGGCTGCGGTGGTCAAAGCAAACACTCGAATGAGCCTGCGCTTCCCTTGGTCAAGGTAAGAGTCGCTCCGGGCAGGAGCAAGTTGACCGTCAATACCACCGAGCAAGTCTCTGGCACCAATCACGCATGGATCATAGCTGATTTCATATGTTGTCTTGGAAAGCTTCTCGCAGCATTCGACACCATGAGGTAGGTTGTCTCGAAACTTGTTTGCTTCCGCCGCACTCATAATGACGTCGATACTCTGGGTATCGGAGGAGAATGGTGTCAACTTATATCCGGTGGCCTTATGGGCGCTGCGGATTACGTTGTCGAGGGTATTGATTTCGGTGTCGAGGCGGAATTCAGCAACTCCACCGATGAAGGTAACCTTGACGTCTTTGATCCCGACCGCGGCCCGAAGTGCTCGCGTCAGATTATTCGCGCAGCCAGAGCAGTCCATTCCAGTGACGTTCAGAAGAATGTGTGACAGTCCTGCTGCCTTTTCGATGTCTATCGAAGTCTTTTTGGGAGCGGTCGCAGTCTCAAATTCAATCTTATCAAGGCTTTCGTGACTACCACAGCAATTTATCTCGGGTTGTGTTGGTACCAACTCCTCTGGCGCCTTTTTGAAACGGCGGCGAGACAAGATAGACCCGTGCTCTTTCATGTTGAGATGATGGCTATGGGAAGTGCTGAACGCGGAGACGTTACTGGCGGGAGGCGGGGGGCGGCAGGACTCAATTTGCCTAGCTGAAGAAAGAATGCTTCGACAAATACACTGAGCTGACTCAAGGTATGTTGCATATTTCTCCATGGCTGCTTTAAGGTGGATGTTGCAAGGCTCATCAAGATGGGTGCCGTCGTCGCCATGAGCGTGCTCGTGAGCTGCGCTGATGTGGATGTGTTTGCTCGTCTTGGGTTCTTCGGCATGACCATGGTGTCGGCCATGATCATGGCCGCAGCTCTCTTGGCGAGCGGTCTCTTCGTCGGGCTCGACGTTGTTTGTTACGCTGGAACACTCCTGCTGATTGGCGCACGCCACGGAGCACTCAATGGCGGCGGCAGTTTTGATGCAATTTTCTTCGAATCTTCATCAGCAAAACTTCCGAGTGGGATACTGGATCATTTACCATTGCATCTATCGTCCTCGCTACACTGATCTATGACGTCTCCGTCAACTCTCGATACTGCTGCCGCCGAGCTTGTCGAAGCACAACAAGAAGCGCCGTGAGCCGATGTCGGAAGCCTCGCCACCGGACTCCCGCAGCAATCATTGGGGCCATCGGTAGGCTTCGCAACGCAGGTGGAGGTCATGACAATCTGCTCGCAGACTGTGAGGTTCTCCATTTTTTGGTTTGGAAATGGGCAATGGGAAACAACAAGGTTGGTGTTGATGGTACTGGATGGGGTGATGTTACAAACGAAGGCCTTATCACGGGTTCTCGGACACGGTGAGTTGGCATTGACAATCTGTACTTGCGCTACGGATCTAGACCCGACTGGGCAATTTCAACCGCAGCCACTTTGGCACTTGGCACTGCACTCGAAAATTGCACCAATACTGCTGGCTAAATGGCTTATAATCGACGAGAACGAGTGTTGCACAGGCACAATCTACCGAATGATGACACCGATGACCAGAAGATGCACGGGGACAAGTGCAAGCGATGCTCTAAGCCACCGGATGCACTTCTTTTCGCCGAACAGACATGAGTGATACGCGGCAAATCCTTAGGGCCAAGGCAACAAAATGACAACTGTTAATTAATTCTGGCCTTTGCTGGGCAAGCACGGAAAACCACCGGCAAGTTTTGCGAGCCTGGAAACTCGCGAGCCTGCGGCCAACGAACTAGCTGCGACTCGATGTCAATTATTTGTTTCAACTGTACGATCCGCGATCCTTGCTTCTGAGAGAATTGCAAATTTCTTCTGAGCAGCTGCAGCATTTTCTCTTTGTCCTCTCTAGCTTCTGTCGGTCGCATATCCTCAGTACTGCTCGTTTCCCCGGTATTCAGAAGGCTCTGCGTCCGTCTAGCCAACCAAGCTCATGTTGCTCCTCGCCATTGATCTCCTCTTCTTTTTGGCGGGGTTTATGTGGACGAGCTCACAGTTTTGATCAGTTCTTCTGCTCGACTAGCTGGCCAAATTTTGTCAGGCCTCAGCGTCCGTTCCCTTGCACTCGTCGCCGATGCCTTCCACCTGGTATCTCTTCCCACCTAGCTGTCTCAGGGATCTCTCCCTTCCTCGCTTATCAGTTCAACGACATTTTGTCATTGCAGGTCAGCCTCTAAGCTATCCGAGTCGCAACGACCCGCGAGCCCTCTCATATTTGCTTGCACATGCAGAATATATTCTTGCGCTTAGTGTCTCCAAAGTTGTGACAGAACTAAGACACCGTGTTTCTAGTAACTCGCTGAGACACTCGATGCGCCGATCAACGGAGTATTTCCCATCGCTCTCTACATGCCGATCCTCCTCGAGGCTATTCAACGCTTCGCAGAACCCCAAGAAGTTTCCAACTCGATAATGATTCTCGTGGTCGGCTGCAATGGCCTCGCTTCGAATTTTCTCGGCATGGTTCTCTTACAGTGGCATGAGAAACCTGAGCTCTACGGCTTACCAGATCAGCAACGAACAATTATACAAGAGCCATCACAACACGCACGTGAGTGCAGACGGGCTCCGACCTTGACACAGATGTCGGTCCACCCCACGATCTTGCGCCCGGATGTCATTACAAGCCAGTCAATCACACGCAATCCGTAGAAATAGTAGGCATGGCCCCGAAATCCAACCACACCTCACGAACCCATCGATTCCGTCTCCGTCTGAAGAACGGACTGAACTTGTGGATCTACCTATACACATGCAAAGCGACGGCAGTACAGGAAATGGCAAAAAGTCAGAATCTGAACATGAAAGGAGTATTCTTGCACGTTCTCGGTGACGCTGTGGGCAAAATCGGTGTCATCGCTTCGGGCCTGTTCGTCTGACTGACCGATTGCCCCCGAAGCTTTCACAACCTAGCTGTCGCCATTATTATCACGGCTATCATTCTATATTCGGCGGTCCCACTGGTCGTGGCGGGCTGCCCGCACCGCCATGGAAGCCGATGCTCAGGGCGTCAATGCCGATGAGATCAATTAGGATATCATCACTCTCTAAAGGCGTTGTAGATTGTTTCGAGGTTCATGTCTCTCCCGATTGAGCGACTCGAAAGTGATCGCATCCGTTCACATCGAAGTTGACTACGGCATCGTCAAGGACAACCTTGAGCACTATCTGCAGTTTGCATCGATAATTCGAGATTGTCTTTCTCCTCATCGTATTCACAGTCCCGCGATTCAATCAGCAGAATGTTTCTTCAAACATTGAAGAAATAGTTTCTGGTCCCAGATAGACTGTTGAAGTATTGACATGATGAGAGCGAATGACTGACAATACTCTTAACTAGAGGCTGGCATGGAAGGAATGTAGGTATCTACGCAAGACTAGGCTAAGTGTGGCTCATACGCCGTCATCTCTGTTCAAATGAGATCGATCTCGATCGTCTCAATGTCGTCTGTACCTGCTTTGCTCGTAGCCATGCTGGTTGCTCCCGTCGTGCGGATTGTATTCTTGCTGGTTGTGTCCAGATGGTCTGTTTCCATGGTAATCGTTCCCATACTGTCGTATCCGTGTTGCTCATAGCCGTGCCCGCCAGCACCTGCACCGTAATTGCTCTCGCGGGCCTCGAAGCCATGGGGACAGTCGAAACCCTCGCGTCCATAGTAAGAGCCCGGTTGACCGCCGTTGCCACCACTAGCCTTTCTGTCCGCCGTAGTCAAGGGTATTGGTCTGCTGCTGTGGTGGATGGCCACCAAAGTCGTCCCTGTGCTAGTCGTAATATCCGCCTGAGTAGAGATGTTTGCTTCCGCCTTGGAAGCCGGGGCCATGAGAGGAGAAGGAGGGTCCCAGATCTTCGTCTCCAGCAACATGTCCTTGGCGATTGCTTCCGTAAGGGTCGTTGTCGCCCATTTCTCCGTGTCAGGCGTTTTCCGCGTCGTAGTAGTACGGTCCCGTGAGATTACCGGAGTAGTTCGGCATGCGTTGGTAAGGATCAGGGTCGGGGCCACCACCCGAAAGCCCCTGTGGTATTCATTCATATGTCGACATGGCTATCCCGCAGTGTGTTTGGGGGCTTTTTTTCTTTGTTTGGTGGGTATACCGTAAGGTCGTGGATTCTGTCCATCTCCCTCATGCTTCTGCCCGCTTACTGCATCCGTGATTTTGTGCATAATACTAGAGCTACCAGAAGACTCCCCCTGGCCCTGGCCTTGCCTCCCTTCTGCCAGTTGTCCTGCGACTTTGAAAAATATCCATTGGAGGCGTCGAGTACTGACGGTTGGTTTTATACGACTCGCAAAGGTCGAGGGAGAACCAAATACACCAGGCTATCGGTCGATCGAGGTATGAGGGTAGCAATCAGGGGGGTTAGAAGAAGAGCAGCACCAGCAGTCAGAATCCGCAGCCAGTGGCAAGAAGGGTCCAAGTGTAAGAAATATCTCCCCTTAACTTTACTAAGTAAGGAGGAGGTATTCGTAATATACCGCGACAACCAGTCCTCTGGTTCCCGAGCTAAGAAGGTCATCTCGACGCTCTAGTCTGAAAATGGGAAGTTGACTCTCCTCCCTCCTATGGAGGCGCCCCTATGGAGGTTTCGGGTCCTTTAGTCGACGACTTTGACCCGGAAAAGAAACAAATATTAGAATGATTCTGTGGAGACGGGAAACTTGGTGCGAAGGAGTTCTTACCTTTGGCCATTCTTCGCCATCTCGTATATTATGACTGCATCAACGAGATACTAGAGTTGTGGAGATCGATCCTCCGGTAATTACCGTGAGCAAAATGTGTCCCGGCGTCTGATGACTCTATATGAAACAAAAACAAGCAAGCTAGGTGTTTCTAATTCTTTGTGCTCTCCCCAATAAACCCAGCTGGCAGGCCAGGAGAAATCAGTCACATTGACCCAGTGTTTGTGGCAAAGCCTTGTCATGAAAGTGTCTATCTAAGAGTAAAGAAGAGAGCCAGGAAGACTCGGACTCGACTAACTAAAGCACAAGAGAGATACCAAAGTGCCTTAGGGTAGTTCTGGAATGGACTATGGTGTAGTCTTCATGTGGCAGACTCATTTGATACTCGCGAATCTAATTTCCACGTTAGCCTCTCTGCCCAGCTCGAGATGCTCCTGCTATCCATACTATTGCTCTCTAGACTCTTAGAAATTTTGGGGCTCAGGCTTTAGATCTGCTCTTCCAGTGCTCAACGAACAAGAGACAAGGACCAAACTAAGCCCGGCCAATCCAACTGCAAACCACAGAGCACCACGGTAGCCGAGAAGCATGTCAGACCTGGTCAATCCGCCATGGTTGATATTGGTTTCGACGGTACCGGCGAAGCCGAGGCCAAGCGATATGCTATAGTTGACCACGGTCATGTCTATTCTTGCGCCCATACCCTGGTATCGTTGGGGAACGGCGTTTGAAAAGATGATCGTGGCTGAAGCGAAGGAGGTGTCCATACCAATGGTGATGATGAGGACGCTGAAGAAGCAGTAAGTCCAATAAATTGAGTCCACCGGTCGAGCAGCTGCAAGGATGGATCCAACGAGATAGGCGACTTGTCCAATGACCATGATCCACGAAGCGGGAATCTTGCCGAGCAACTTACCCACGGCAAGGGCTGAGGTCAAACCGGATGGGATCACAGGGAAAACCAAGCTGCCATTTGAAGCGTTGTGTTTTCCACAATGTTAAGGGCGACCTGTCCGATATAGAAAACCTGTGAATGGGTTAACTTCTGTTTATTTCCAAGGGATCAGAGAGCCGATGCTGACCCATATACCAAAGCAAGCCCAACCCGTCGCTGTACATGTAAAACAAAAGGCGATGTCGGAATTGAAAGCGGCAAGTGGCTGGATCGGAGATCTAGCGTGATAAATCTCAACGAAGAAGAACATGGCCGCGAAAGGAAACCAAGGGCCAAGCAAATACCAACATAAGGCTCCTGCCAGCCAACAACGACAGCCTGCTTCCACGCAAAGTTGAACAACACCAAAGCCGTAATACCGGTTGCCATGCCGGGAATATCTAGGGCGTCGAGCCTTTCGAGAAATTGTCGATTTCGTTTCGGCTGAACATGCAGAGGAGGGATCGTCCAGGCAGCGAAGACGGCGACGCTGGCGAGAGCAGTGGCCTGGCTCCATAGATCCACGGCCACCAAGCCAGTGCAAGGAGACCTCCGGATAAGAACCCTGCGATGGCACCAAATGGGGCTGACCCCCAAAACCATGCAAAAGCCAAATTTTTGCGCGGCCCTGGCGAGTACGACTGGCCCAGAATGGCAAGGGCGTTGGGCAGGGTCAACGCAGGGCCCATGCCTTGGAAGACGCGCGCAAAAATGAACAGAACATGAGACGAGTAGACTGACAGGCCGTCGACGAGAGACCACGGCGAGTACCAGCTCATACCAATAACAAACAGCTTCTAGTTGCCAAACTCATCTCCCAGTCGGCCGCTAATGAGGATGAATGTGCCAGTGGTCAGACTATAGCCAGCAATCAGCCAGGACAGCTGGCCCTGGTTGTTGAGGCCGAAAGATTCTCCGATGACGCCGACAGTGGTGAGAGTGTTCCCCATTCCGATCTGGTTGGTGAACATTGCTGTGCACAGAGTTCCAACTAACAATATCTGTCGCGGAACAGAGAGTGCATCGGCAGGGTGGATGTCTCCTATCTTTTCAGAAGGCTCGTTGCGCTCAGCACCTGGTTAATGGTTTGCGTGTCAGCGAAAGACGAAACTCCGGCACTTATTTGGTCCCAAGTACCCCTTATCTTCGCCCGGCGTTGCTGTCTGGGATGGCGTATCTGCCTCCAGCTGTGTGGCCTGATCTGTCTCTGGTAAGGATATCATGCTGGGTAGTTTGCGTGCAGAGGGAAAGAGTGAGGAAGAGAAGACAAGGTGCGCGGTAGGGAAGCCAACATTGCTATGCATGATCTGAGTGTTTTATATTCTCCCATATTCCATGTCACAGGCATCACACCACAAGCGAAGCGATCTTGAAAGCCGCCGTGAGATGTAAGATGTGACATCCGGCGGCACTCGGGGTTTGCAAAATCGTTCACTTCATGTAATTCAACACATCTCTAGCGGGTGGCGTATGACAAATTGTATCTTCGTCCAACTTGAGAGCGCGCTGTAGAAGCATGCCTTGACGCAGCGCAGGGGTGGACTTCCCTGTCACGCGCGGCTTATATATGCACCAAGTATCCACTCGATATACCGCGCGGCATGTGGGTCTTGTGGACCTGTTGAGGCCTGTATGCCGAGTAATGACAGCCACAATAGCGTTTCTCCCAACTCAACATTCGTCTTCAACGGTTCATACTAAACCTCGTGAGACGTGATGATCAAAAATCCATCATCGCAAAAGCCGTAACCACCGAAGAGTCAGTGAGAGACGGGAGACCACAACAGGCCCAAGCAGACTCAAGAGATATAAAAAGTATGAAATGCTCTGGGTGGAAGATGTGAGCTTTCATTCTGTTCAACGTCTGAGCTTCTTGGCAGTGTCTGGCAAAAACCCGTCTTCGCTTCAACTTCAGTTAAACGCATTAGACAAAAATGAGAGCCCCTTCCGTTGCATTGATTCTCGGTTTCGGCCCTGAATCGGAGCCTCTGTAGCCAGGAAATTCGCCAGCAATGGATACAAGGTGGTGGTTGCGTCGAGGAGAGGCAGCAACTCCAAGACGGCCGGGGGCTTCCTCTCTCTCAAAGCAGATTTCACCAAGCCGGACTCGATCCCCCCACTATTCGCTGCCGTCAGGGACGAGTTCCATGCGTCTCCCAGTGTCGTCGTCTACAATGCCGCAGTCCGTACGCCGCCACCTGTCAAGGAGTCCGTGTTCTCGACTCCAGCCGAGACAATCGTGTCAAACTTGAGCGTCAACATCATCAGCCCTTATGTGGCCGCCCGACAGGCTATCAGCGGATGGGCATTGCTGCCGAATGAGACCAAGAAGACGCTCATATACGTAGGCAATATCCTGAACGTGTGCGTTGTGCCCTCGCCGATCATAATGACTCTGGGCATGGGCAAGTCCGCCTCGGCGTATTGGATCGGGCTTGCCGACGACCTGTACTCCACCCTGGGCTTTCAGTGAGTTTTACGAGACGAAAAGATTTATCCTTTGAATTCTTTTAGTATTTGACATTTATGTCGGGATCCGAAGATTCTTTTACGCCGATGAGCGCTACGAGGACGGTGCCCACAAGGGAATGGCTATCGACGGGGGACACCCACGCAGACTTCTATACACAGCTGGCGGCCCACGAGAGGAATGTGCCGTGGCATGCCACATTTGTGAAGGACAAGGGTTATGTCGGCTTCAAGCTCGGAGTTGAAAGACGACCTTCAAGGCATTCCACATGGTGAGTGGATTATGTCGCCATTTAACAAATACGAGCTCGGCCACGTTATCTCTTTCCAAGAAATATCGTTCGCAAATCCATATGAAATGGTAACTCTAACTCGAGTCAATCGATTGGTTCGATTTCTCATGGTAATAAGAGCCTTTATACCTGACATATCGGAGTTGCAGACAAGTTGATGCTGAGATGGTTTGCCGGCGAGAGGCCGAAGGAGCTTTCGAATACGACTGCCACCGAGGAAGCCAAATTACTCCATGAGTCATTCCGTCTAAACTCTCACAATCATCCTCCTAAATGAGTACCACTAGTTCTCCCTGACTTCTAAAACAAATAGCGAGATCGCGTGTCGCGACAACTCCCGTCTCGCGACTCCGCCACACATTCTCCATGATCTCGAGGGCCTTGCGGACTGTCCCGAAAACATTAGCCGGCTTAAGCACCTCTACCATTTCGCGCATACAAGACTCCTGTGCAAGCTCTGCGAGGCACCCCGCAACGCAGAATGGCCACACCATGGTTCGTAGCAATGCCGGAGGAGACATCTGATGTGTCAACAGCTCAATTATTCGAGACACATGATAACGCACATCGGCGCTGGCCGGCTGCCATCCAGACACGACGACGAACAGATAGATGAATGCGGCATGGGTCCAGACGCGGGTCACCAAGGAGATCTCGCCCGCGGATTGTTCTCGCAGCTCGCCACGATAATACGCCGTGAACAAGCCATCCAGTATGGTGCTTGCTCCGTTTGAGGCGCTAACTAAACTGGCGTCATGACCTGCAAGTTGAGTCACCAACGAGTCTTTGATCGGTGCAGCGCGGCGGACGAGCTCCATAACATCAAGGGTTCCCGCCCTCTTACATCCTTGTTTCCATGCATCGAGCGCGGGAATTTTGCTGATCTGAAGTAACACCCAGTTGTGGCAACCGGAAACAGCCTCGAGATCGATTGGAGGTCCAGATTGGTCGGTGCCTTTTAGAAGGCTGCGGTGGTAGTCATAGAGAATAGGTTTCTCCTGTAGTGATGTGCTGACAATTATGTCGTCGAACATCACGAGAGCTGCCGAGAAACGAAAGGCTGCCTGCTCAGCACTGGGAACCTGGATACATTGGGAAGTCAGCGTCCACGAGGACGTGCCGAGGCGCCTCATAACAATGTTGAAGCTTGACCAAGACCCTGCTGCATCAATGAGATTGGCACTGTCCAGAACACGTTGGAAGAGAGCAATATCAGCACTGTGGTGGACCAGATAGTTCTCAAAGCTTGATACGGAGATCTCGAACCGCTGCAACTGGATGATGCCTGCTAGGATCCTTACGGCCTCACATAGATGATCTCCGGTGGCTCGCTGCCCATCGAGGACCTGCAGCGATTGTCTGAGTGTTTCAAAAGCGTCCCTCGTCTGCTTAAGCAGTCTTTCCCAAGCTACGTGGGAGTTGGTCGTCCCCAGAGCGAGAAAGAATAAATAGCAACTCTAACACAGGGCGGTCTGTCGCACGACCGGGCGTCATTATGATGTCCAGGATCCAGGATCTGTCTCCTTTGGCGAGAGGCGGGCGGCAGAAAGGGAATAGGAACGGAAGGAGATTTTCGAGGTGGAACATGAAGAGGCAAGCGTCAGGCCATCCAGAGGCTGCGGTTTCGCGTTCACCTGTGTGATCAATGGCGCCATTCGCATTGCCCCAGGTACGCAGATCGGAAGCATCTGCGATCCGCTCCGCTGTATTATTGTTGCGTCGGTGTGAACTACCCTCGTTTGCCGGGAGATCTGACACTGGGGTGGCCAGATATTCGGTTGTTTCTGGGGAATGCGCTGCCAGTCTGTCAGTGGACACTGCAGACGCTAAGCCGCGGGCGTCTAAGGTCCCAGTTGCGCGGTCTCCGTGACGGCGATGGCCCTGTTCTCTGATCTGGCGTTTGAGCTGCTGGGTAGTCTCTTGTTGTCTGGCCCCGCCATCCATCCATTCTGGCTTATCCTGGCTGTACAGGTAGTAGCATGCGATATGGAGCGCACCACATGCGTCGCAGACGGGGTGCTCTTCGTCGCACTTTTTGCGTCGAAGTCGGCAAGTCCAGCAACCGCTGACGCTCCTAATTGTGTCGCTATGACAAGGAGATAAGTAGAGAGAGAAGTCATGTTTTAAGAGAGGTTTACAGAATCGGGCAGCAAATCTACTATGTGTAATCCACACGAAAGGAGTACTTTATGGTGGAGCAAGTCAAGAAGGCGAATCCTGAAATTCTACGAGGTACTTCGAGTTCGGCGGCCTCAAGCCCCGCAGGGCTTTTGGATGGACCCATGAGCCGCGTGGCATGTGGAGAGACTACTGGGTACCGAATGGATCCATAGCGAAGTATGCTAGTACAAAAGTGGTAAAGTCATATCTTGTTGTCTGGAATCAAGATGTGTTTTTCAAGAACTCACAACATCAACCAGCTGGCCCACCCTTTGGGTCCACTTCAATTCCGGGGTTATTCGATGTTTCTTCTCGGTCTCTACTCCGCTCCGGAGTTGCTTGGCGTAACACTTTCGTACGCCCATTTGTAAGCCTTTCCGGGTTAAGATGGATCGACGCCCGGTTGATTTCACAAGATACAACTTGGAGGATGTGGTAGAGGCCATTGCCATTCTGTGTGAATATTTTCAACAATAGCTACCACTGTTAGCGCTATGAGCGGCCGAGATAAGGGCGCGAGATATAATCACTCAACCTCCCCCGCAGACTCTCCTGTGGAGTTGGAAAAATTCCAGGTTCGTGCAGGAACACAGCATTACACGCACATAGGGCCCTTTCGTCTCGTTTATAAGCATCATTCCCCTACGTACAGTCCCAGAGTAAGAGAGGGCTCATCCCGTACTATTGTTCCTCCCGGAGGTCTGGGTGCAAGAAGCCATGGCTGAACGCCATCCCGCTGCAGCGTTTGAAGCAGTCCTTGTCCCCGATGTGACTTCTCCCGCCGCCTGAGAAGAAGCTTTCAAGGGCGTCGATGGCACTGTCCATCTGGCTGCAGACAAGTCTTTTGGCACCAATCCAAACCAGACCATCAGCCCTGTGCTCAACGGTGTCAGAAATCTCCTCCGAGACGCTGCCAAGGAGCCGTCGGTCCCGCGCTTCGTCGTCACAAGTAGCAATCGAGCCATTTACAACGCGGTTCCCGGAAAAAAGTTCACTATCGTCGCAAACATGGGGAATGAAGAGGCTATAGGGAAATCATGGCGACTGCCCCCCTACGAAGAAGATCGGAAGTGGGATGTCTACGCAGCTCTCAAGACGCAATGTGAGCTGGAGTATTGGAGGTTTGGCCAGGAAGAGAAACCAAGCTTCGTCATCAACTCCGTCTTTCCCTCCGATGTCGTGAGCCCCACTTTCCACCCCGAGCAACCAGGCAGCACTAGCAAACTAGCCCTAGACTTCTAGAAAGGTCCCCACGAATACGGATTCCTCCAGAAATTCGGCGCTTCGTAGTTCGTTGACGTCAAAGACGCGGCGCTCTTGCACGTCGCCGCCCTAACGCAAGAGGATGTGAAGAACGAAAGCCTGCTGGGTTTTGCAGACACATTCAATTTCAACAGCTGGCTGCGCGTCTTCCACCAACTAGACCCGAGCAAGCCATGGCCTTCAGATGATCCTGCCCAAGAACACGATTTGAGCGGAGTTGATACCACGAGGGAAGCCGAATTGCTGAAGCGTTTCGGCCACACAGGCAGGACGAGCTTCTTCAATAGTGTGCGGAGAAATTGTCTCGAACGCCTTATTTGACATTGCTCTTAGATAGACATCTATTCTCTAGGCAGTTCTTGACGAGCAACTGCATTGTCCATCCCCGCCATTTGCGACCTAGACGTGGGGCATTGGTGTCATATCTGAGCTATGTCAGCCGGAGGATATTTGACCTCGAACAGAGGCTCACCTGGCCTCCAAATCCAGTTTGGCCCCTTTACTTATTTCTCCTTCCACGATCGCTTTTCTAACCCATTCTATATAGATATGACATCGAAGCCAAGCCACATGCGGGAAGCTTTTGGCCACACATTTCTTGGTTTCGTCACTGAAGATGCCTTGATAGTCTTGGAGGCGGATCTCCTGCGAAGTTGTGGTGAGATGCACGCTGGACATGGGGGAGACAGTGGGTTGTGAAAACACTTGACTCGAAGGAAAAACAGTGGTTACCTCCCGATTGGCTCGAGGCAAGACACATATACATTTCGGAAGGGTCAAGGCTCCAGGGATTCTTATGAAGGAAAACGTGCTCCGGGCCGCGGTAAAAGCGATCTCTAAGCAGGCTCATTTGGTTACATATGAAACTAAGCGGAAGGTCTCCTTGGGAGACATGTGGAAGCGTAATTTTCTGAAGGTCGAAGGTCATCCGACCTGACGGGGGCCTGCTTGAATATTTAGTGGATGAGCAATATTATCTGTTGAAGATGAACTTACCGAACAGATGTGATAGCTTGTCCTGCGTTACAGATGAGCCTGGGGAGCTTGAGTTTCTTCCTTCTGGATCTTTTTTCTTCGTAGCTGAGCTCAAAGTGAACCCGCTTGCAGGAGGGCCAAACGTGAATTCACCCGTAGTGGAGCCCTGTCCGCCTATAGGGGGGCCGAATCCACCGAAGGATGCTGTCATTGTCTTAGTAGGAAATGATTCCTTTGCCGTTGATGTGGTGGCTGACGTTCCAACGTCCCCTATGAGAGCCTTAGGCGTGTATAGTTTGTCGTTTGCAACAGTCCCAGGTGATATCTTCGTTACTGGAGGTTGAGAAATCTTCTGCTTAGGCAAGGGGCTAGTCTGGGCCGGTGAGCCGTTCTTGACATCAGTAATTGGAGTGCCCGACATATTGCTGCCGAATTTCTGGTTTGATGGTAACTCATTTTTGGGCGTAGTGGCAAAGTTGGTTAATGGCTGTGGCTGCGGTGTTAGGGAATGTACCATTGAGGCTGCATTTCCAGAGACCGGGGTTGCATCGACGCTAGCATGCTTTGAAGACAGGGATTCAGGTCGGTCGTTCCCTGTGGAACTACTCCGTGGTGGTTCTGAGACCGGTCTTGGGGGTGCTCCTGGTGCTCCTTCAAACTCAAGCCCGAATTCTCGGCTTGCGTGCCTTCGAAAGTTCTTCAACGCCTCCTCGAGTGTTCTCAGGCGCGCCTCAAGGTTTCTGCGTTTAGAAATAATTTCTGGAGTTTCGCCCCCGAGTAACTGTAGCTTATCGTCTTGCATCTCTGCCACAGTCTCTGGGGAGAACATTTCCTCAAGTTTTGAGAGGAGGCAGGACTCAACCCCGAGCACCACCACGTTATCGACGAAGGTCTCAAGAGCGACGCTATAGTATGCCATTGAGAGCTGAAGAGCAGTCAAGCGAGGATCTTCATTAGAGCCGGTGTCTTGAACATTACTGGGAAAGGGGGATGGTTTATCGCTTGTCGCAACACTGGCATCACCCCATATTCCATTTTGCCTTCGTACATTCTCCAAACTCGCCTGTAGTCGATCCCTCATCGAGTATAGAAAAGAACCAGTGTGTGGCGTGAACAGCTCGAGAACCTTGTTATTCAATTCGTCTCGATGGTTTTGAATGGCATCTTGAAAGACTTCGCGGAGTATCAACTCCCCAACGCGTCCGGTCGAAGGGCAGATAGAATCCATGACCTTGCGGAGGAATACTTGAACAGCACGACAAATGTCGGCGGTATACTTAGAGGCGAATGTCGGCCAATTTTGGGACTGCTCTTTGAATAATTCCCTAACCAAACGTGGGTTGAAGAGCAGCGGTAACTCCGGGCCACGATAGCCTTCCATGAGCTTTCCAACTTTGACGAGAGCATCGGCCAAGGCTATGCGCTGGGGCTCACAATAGGACGCTGGTTGAGAAGATGTAACATCTGCAACTTCAAATACGTGACCCCGCGTGAGCATTGTATGTTCGAATTCATCAGTAAGAGCCATCGTTTTTGCTCTAAGTCTTTTGGCAGGAACACCATCGCCAAAGAAGGAGTCGGAGTAGTCGCCATTCAAGGCAGCTTGGACGAGCTGCACATACCGTCTGCTAATTCGGATGAGATATTGCCTCCGTTCGTCAGGGGTCGTTCGATGAGGCCCTAGTTCGTGAAGAGACAACTTCACTGAGGCGGTCTCCTCTTCTACAGAGTTGACAAGCTCGGGTAAGAGGTGCAGAATATGTTCCTCCAGGTATTCGCATAAAGCGGAGCGCAGTGATTTTGTTCCAAGTCTTTTTTTGTCGAAGCTGTCCCACGGCTCCCGGGACAATAAGTCTGACTCAATCCTATCTCTATCGGCGCCCCTTTGGCGCTCATCATCTGTCAGGCACCTCACGATTTGCCAGTCACGTTTGTAGTTGAACGCGGGGTTTTTGTTCCGTGCAAGTTCTAGGATCTTGGCAGCTTTTCCTCGGTGTTGGAGGGTATCTGGCTTGGTGATAACCCCGATGCAACGCTCGCCCTTGGGATCGAACTCTTGGGATAAAGTCAGGAGCCCTTGGCCGTTAATCGGGTTTTCGGCAGAGACGATTACCATGATCAAGCTCTCTTTCTGCTCGAAATAGTGTTTGATAAGGTCTTTTACCTTGGCTAAGTCATCCCGATCCTCAGCAGAATGTATGAGGCCTGGCAGGTCCACCAAAGTGAGATTTGGTAACGGCCGACCGCGGAGTTTCAAACGCAACACATCCCGGCTGATTCCCTCAGTTCCACTAACTCCCATCACTTCCTCGGCCTCTCGCAAGATGACCGGAATCGCATCGAGGCTTGTAACTGCCCTCCGGAATGATGCAGTGCGCGCTTGTTGGTCTTCGGAGGAACTTGGTCCAGGATTGATAGTTGCCTCTCCTGTTACAGTCTCATCGGAAGAATACCGAAGGGCAATTTCTGTGGCGAATTTTGTACAGATCGTGCTGTCGACTGGGAATGGAATTCCGGATAATGCTCCTAGTACGGACGATTTCCCGCTACTGGTGTCGCCACACACGACGATCTGAGGAAGGTTGGCGAGGCCACGTTGGCGGAATTTATCGATGTCATTGAGAAGCTCCAGCCGGTCCCGCGACTGGAACAGAGGGATGGAACTTCTACTGATGTCAATAGCCATAATTGTCGGCCGTCACGGTTGAAGCATGTCAGAGTAAGAGTGACAGCGCGACTATAGGAGAGTTAATGAATGCCTCGTAGTTGAAACGACCAGACTCTGTTGCTGCGGCAGACTTCTTACCGTGCACGCTTACTCGTATGCCTGCTAGTTCCTAGTCAGGAGGTCGCGTAGATGCGACTTTGTGGCGCTTGGGGCTTGTTTCATCTGCGTTACTGGAGGCGCTCTGCCCTGGCCGGGAGAACACCGAGATAGCAGTATCTCGTACCCTGTACTCTTATGCAAGCGAATAGGGGCTATTGTCGGCGATGCGAGGACTGAGTACGAGTTACTGAGTACTACCACTATGCTCGCCCCTTGCACACAGGATGCGGGTGGGATGGAACCCGTGTTTCACTAGCTCCTAATTAATCGTAGTCAGCTGCCTCCTTAGGTACTTACGAGGTAAATACTCGGTAAGTGGGTACTTGTAGATAAGGTGCGGTTGTGGGGGCTAGTGCGGCTTAAGCGCTCGGGGAGCCGGCCGGGATGAAGCTACTCTACTCGACAGCCCCCAGCCTCTGCTTGTTTTCCCTCACCATGAGAGCTGACTATCGAGAACGCCATGCCTTCGCTGAGCGACCCGAGATACCCAGTACTCGGGACCTCATACTTGTACGGAGTACTGGAGATTGCCTGCCTTTGGAGGTCGCGTCAATGTTCACAGTGACCGAGTGGTCCCGGCGATTCTCGCACCGGCGGCAATGCGATCTTCGTGGTGTTCTGGTAGATGTCTGCAACGCCAACTGCCAGCCTCCATCTGAAACATGTTTTCTTAGCTAGTCTGGTAGAGGCCACGCAGAGCTGTTCTGATGCGGCCATGCCCATGCAGATGCGGTTTAGCAGCCAGCCAGGAGACTAATTTCGTAGGCTCGGTGGTCACAACCCCAACCCTCTAGCTCCCTTCGTCCATCGATACAGCGACAACACTCTGCGCCGCACGAGACTTTCTTCTGCATTGGTAATCCTCGCACTTCTGACACTGTAGAGTGTTGAACGCAGGACTTTGCGGAATCTCTTCTGTCAAACTGTCAGTTGGATCCGCCTGGCCCACGGATATTTGATGCTCACTCACCTGGAACTCGGTGCTCAACGTGACCACACAGACTTCGTGGGCTCTAATGATTGTCTCACAGGCTTTTTCAACCGATTCGTTTGGCCCGAGCTGAGGCATGCGATCGGCAAACAATAAGAGAATGAAGCTTCCATGAAGAAGATAGATACCAAACAAATACGGCATGAAGGTCAGTTCAGGGTCACATTTGAGAATTTGAGAAACAGCTTCTGAAGCCGCAATAGCATGCGATGCGCACTTCATAAAAGGCACTGATGTGATCCACCCATCTTCGTTCTCCAGCATGGACACAGCGTCCCATTTGCCGTACAACAGGACATGAAGAACATGCAAGATGAAAGTACTATACGAAGTGACGAGTTGTGCCAGTGCGCGGCTTTTGGGTCGCCGTCCTGCCGGGGATCCCACAGCTTGGTTTAAAGGACTTTCTTGAAATCCAGAATTCGGTGTGAGGAACTCGCTTGCCGGAATAGCGCCGTCAAGCTCTTCTGTTTCGTATCGGCTTTCGAGGTCACTGATGCTCTGAGCGCAGTTCGCAAATAGCTCTTCCACCATGGAGATGGAATTCTGGTCATCGAGCGTTCCAAATCGAGGGTGGTACCGACGATGGTGAATATGAATGACGTCTCCCATAATAGCCATCAAGGGTAGGAAATATTCGAAGAAGCTGGTTCCCGTCACTAACGTAGGGGGTCCATGGGATCGTCGAGTGAGGAGTTCGGTAGGAACTGCTTCGAAGTTCTCCCATATGTCGTCGGGCAATGGAATGTACACATCGCATTCGTCGTCCGAGATGTTGGGAATGCCGTTGAATGCTAGTGCCAGATGTCTATCCAGACAGAATAGAAGCCAAAACACACGGCGTCGTTCTTCTTGAGCTTCTAATGCAGCAAAGCACTGACCTTCAATGTTGCTTCCCTGACAGATATGTGATGATGTCGGACACCCTGAGCCATATTTGCCTTCGCTGGCGTCTACCCGGTTCAAGCCTAAAGCCTGCGCTAGTCTAACGGCTTTGCTCCACCATGGGTAGCAGTCTGTCTTGAAATCCCCCCCTGAGATTACAATGCACATTAGGATAAAAGTCAGGACATCATCGATTGAAGAGGGTGGCGGATCTGATTGTCGCTCTTCTGCAGACCTGGCGTCCCTGGTCGGTTTGCTGTAGCAGAAAGAGCTATGCTGTACAAGACGTCCTCCTGCTCTTTAATGTCAACTGGCGAATAGGGCTCTTGTTCCTTGTCGAAAAACTCACCCGGACTTCGCTGCCAATGGTCACGATCTCTGTCGTGAATGAGCGAGGTGGACAGTTTGCGCAACGCCTCACAAACTCGAGATCTTTCTCCTGGAAGCAATAGCAGAGGAATGTCAGCTGTTTGTGCACTAACCCAAAGCATTGTTGTCAGCAATGCTGGAGTGGTTTCTCGAGATTTAGTTGGATGCAAGAGAGATCTCTTCCTCAACACATGAGTCAACACGTAAGGGGAGGCAGATCTGAAAAGAGAGCTCCCTGCTTGAGCAAAATAAAATTCTAGCAAATCACAAGCATCTTCAGGGCTGATCAGGTCATTGAGCAAAGGCCGTATGGATTCCAGGCATAAGAATGATCGAACAGCTGAAGGTCCTGCTTGTGCATGTCGTCCAGATTGAACCTCTACAGCAAAGTCGTCGGTCAACTGTGCAGTGCTGAAAGACTCGGGTCGAGGCCTACGTAGAAGAAGCCGAGAGCCAACTGGCCCTGATGGTTCTGGGATATCCTGTCCAGCATGTTCGGCTTGGTGGGAAAAGTTGTAGGAAGAAATGTTATGGCCCAGATTGGGTCGGATTGAAGCTCCGTTCTGGTTAAAGGCATTGTTGAATTGGTCATCACTGCTTGATCTGCCCTCGAGGATATGCAGGTCGGAGGCTCGAAGCTCCTTTGTCGCCAATCCTCTTTCTGTTTCACAGGGAATGTCCTCAACCGTCGCCTCAGGGGACATAGTGGTTAGATGGAATAGTTCTGCCCTGCCATTTCCCAGTGCTTGGCCCGCATTCTGACTTTTCGGCTTGCGACCGCGCCTCCTAAGATCGCGATCATAATGACATGAATAGCGATATTCTGTTGGGTTGAGGAGCTGATTTTAGCAGTGGCCACGCCGTAGTTTTGGTGCATTTCCCCAGCAAAGACAGTGCGAATTTACCTTCACATCGACGGCTAAAACAGAGTGAGCTTTCTGAATACTGGCCACGCGTCATAGGAGTGGCGCTCACCATGGGCATTCACCATCACAGCGTACCTTAGAGCCGCTGCACTTGTCGCATGCCCGCTTAGTCCTCATTCGAAGACGGGAATCCGACTGCGATGAATGAGCTGCTGCTCGTGAAGTCATCTCCACATTGCCTTGAAGTTCGTGGCCGCTGGAAAATTCCTGAGACGATAGATCAGTTCATCACCGGGTCAATCCAGAGTCGAATGTGTTGATTCCGTCGGATAATATCTCTGGCCTTCAGCCAAATAGGAGAGGATCCGTTGCCGTGGAGGTGAACCGCCCGGCTATCTTGCCCATACCAATACTCCAATACATGGTCCACAGACTACCTCGTATAACCGGCCGATCTGCGGGGAATGAGATAATTTCCCCGCGACCTCTCGGGAAATTGGAGAGGTTTGCCGGGAGGGAGGGGGGGTGGAAGAACAAGCTCTCAAGCAGGAGGCGAGGGATCGAAGACTGAAATGAGGAAAATACATGTCTCTGAAGCTGCGATGGAGGGACTCGTCACTTTGGTTTACAAGTCGCATTCCCACGCGCAGTCAATTTCGTTGACGAAGGGAGATATGCAATTGAGAGGTGATGCCTAGTGGAGGGCCGGTTAGATTCTATGGATTAGGCTGCTAGTTCTATCTCTGGACAACTACCATCTTGGTACTAGGCCAACAGTTGACGGTCGGAACAACATTTGGAAGTCCTATGCTCGAAGGGGGTATCTTACCATCCTGCTGGACCTGTGTTTGGACCTGGGCCTTCGGCGACCCAAAAAAGTCATAATCAAGCCACGGGTCCAGGATCTCCCTAACACCCTCATAAAGAGGTCTATCTCGTTCAACTGCTTCCTCGTCAATATCGCTATACTGGAAGAGCAAATCGCTAAAGGGTCTTGTGCCCGAGTCCCTGGACGAGGCACCAGGAGTCTGGAGGATTTGTTTCGCTGTCTTCACATTCTCTTCCAGGTCGGATTCAGAAATGATTCCAGTGATGGTAGTGACGTTAAAGTCAGTACGGCACGCTGCTTGAGCTCTGGATATTGAGAACCGCAAGGCGACAGAAGCCAGATTATCGCCCTCAGCCTCAACCCATTCAGCCGCCTTTTGGCACACAGCTCGAAGCTCTGGGGGGGCGGGATGCCAATTTCCCAGCGCGCCGATTGGAACTCCACCGCTCCTGAGCAGTCCGATCCCAAGAGGACTGGAGTTGCAAACAGCTTTGACTCCTGCTATTCGAAATGCGTCCAGGCCCCCTTTCTCAAGCCGAGTGTTTTGCAGCGTGAGCTGCCCCCAGATCTGAATCACATCGATGGCACGACCGAACTTTGCATGAGCCCGCGACGCAACTGCCTCAAGGATGTTGATGTCAGCACCTGAAATTCCCACGCAGCAAATGACACCTGAATTCGACAGCTCATAGAGGGTTCCAACAGCTTGAAGGGCCTCTTCTATGCCGACAAACTCAATATCGTGGCAAAATACCACATCAAGGTAACTTGTGCCGAACCGTTGCAGCGACCGTGCAATCGACTTTTGAATCCACTCTGGTGAATAGTCGAAATGGTCCTCGCGCACTCTTCCGACTTTGGTCATAAGAATATAATCGCTTCTCTTGTATGAGGATGTCATCTCAGGATGGCGCAGAGCTGCACCGATTAATTGTTCAGAGGGCTCATAGTATGGCGAGGTATCGATCGCTCTCAAGCCGAGATCAAATGCCCTTTTTATGATGCGGCGGACTGGTAGGGATTCAGGATGGGGATGGAGCTGGTAGCTGAAACCAGCTCCTCCCATCACCAACGGCGAGAGCCTTCTCAACAAAGGCTCCGGCGTGCAGGTCATGGCCTCAATGGAGATCACAGTAGTTCTCTGTCGTGTTGAAAAGCTGAAGAGCTGAGACAGCGAAGAGAAGGTGACCCCGCCCGCATCTATCAGCCGCGACAGTCAGTTGCTTTTGCAGGACGTGCGGGCGTTCCTTGAGATTTTTGTGGTCAGTATCTCGATGTCCCAAGAGGAACAAATTGAATGTGGCGATACATCCCCACAGACGAAGTCTTCGTCAAATACGTATGGGCACACGTGAAATCCTAGCTCATGCACACAGGCACTTCAACGGGCGAATTGCTGTTGTTGGAACGTGGACAAGGTGTCAGGTCGGCTTCCCTCGGGTTTTTGCCGTCAGGCATAGGTTATTACTCTCACCTTTTGCACCACTGACTCTATCTCGAAATTGTCCGTCGGTTGAAAAGCACAGACCTTCGGACGATGACCGCAAACGAGACAGACAATCACCCGATGGACCGTTGCAACGGACGGCCAGTAGGTGCCTACGGTGTGCGCTAACCAGTCAACCCTACTGCGAGAAGATTCAAATGCCGGGGAAAGCTAAAAAAAGGTGATCGAAAGTACCTACTCCACGAGCCACGTGCTTTACAAGACACAGGAAAACGGTGCTTCCAATCTACCATAGCGCCTATACCGATTTCCCGGGTGTGGAGTTTTACTATTGCTACAGGTCACACCATAAAATGAAATCACCCATGGCTTCCTCCTCTTCGGACACAAATCAACCTTATTGCGCTATTGTGTCAAACTCAGTATCTCGCAAGGTTGGCTCTTCCGGCTCTCTGCTAGGCGTACTGGTATGTTTGGCATGAACTCTGTTAAAAACCGCGCCGGAAATCGCCCGCAGCATGCTGCTCAGGCCAAAGTGCGGGGCCCCGCCACGCGACGAAAGTGTATCAACACGAGTCGGTCTCCACCGTCAAAGCTCCGATTGAACAAAGACACCAGGGAGAAATAGGACCGAACCCCAAGAACGTGGCGAGATGAGTTCCAGGCATATAAGAAAGCCCTTCACTTTTGGGGAACCACAGATCAGCCCCCTCCTCAACTCTCGAACCTCCCGCGAACTATCCGACCTTGCAGGCAACGTGGTCCGGTCCCTGCAAACATGGAAGAGGGCAAGAATACCATTCACAATATCGAAGACATTGAGAAAGTTGCAACGCAGGAGAAGCATGAGCGGGTCATCACGGTTGAAGACAAGAATGCGCAGTTGGTCGCCAAAGTTGATCAGTCGCTGATCGACATCGCCGCGGAAGCTACCGACTTGGAGCATAAATTGAGGGTCACGGAGGCCCTCAAGATCTATTGGAAAGGTGTCGTTTACACTACGATCATCACTCTTACCATCATCATGCGTGTGTATGACATTGTCATCATCAACAGTTTCTTCGCCTTACCGGCCTTCCGCAACAAGTTCGGATACGACGTCCCCGGCAGTGGCAAGCAGATCCCGGCCAGCTGGCAAGCTGCTCTGGGCAACGCCAGCCTGGTTGGACAAGTGATCGGAGCTTTTACCGTTGCATACCCAATGGAAATGATCGGCCGACGCTGGACCTTAATCTTTTCTCTGATTGGAACTGCCGCCTTTACCTTCATGCAATTCTTTGCACCCTCCATTGAGGTCTTAACGGCATCTGAGTACCTGTCAGGAGTAATCTGGGGTTTCTATCAAGTTCTTATTCCGACCTACTCATCCGAATTGCTCCCGACAACACTTAGGCCCTACCTCGCTGGCTATATCAACCTGGCCTACGCCATAGGAAACCTGATCCTCAACGGCGTCACTGCCAGTTTCGACACCTGGACCACTGATTGGGGATATAGAATTCCCTTTGCTCTCCAATGGATCTGGCCTGCTATTATCTTACCGTCTCTGTTCTTTACTCCAGAGTCGCCATGGTGGCTGGTGCGTAAAGGACGCATGGAAGACGCCGAAAAGGCACTCAGACGCCTCAGCAGCGACTCTCCAAAAATTGACACTCAAAGGACTCTCGCCATGATGCAAAAGACCATTCTGTACGAGAAACATGTCGAGAAGGACTCTAGCATTTGGCAGTGTTTCAAAGGCGCCAGTCTTCGACGCACCGAAATCGTGATCATGATCTTCTTCTGTCAGGATTTCGCTGGATTTGCCACGAACACGACCTACTTCTTCGAACAGCTCAATGTTACCACCCAACAAGCATTTGACATCGCTATCGGAAACAGCGCCCTTGGACTCCTCTGTGCCGC
This sequence comes from Cladophialophora bantiana CBS 173.52, assembly GCF_000835475.1. NCBI lineage: Eukaryota > Fungi > Ascomycota > Eurotiomycetes > Chaetothyriales > Herpotrichiellaceae > Cladophialophora > Cladophialophora bantiana. The sequence continues at coordinate 852,276 of NW_015971583.1, forward strand.
GCTCTCGGCGTTCCTACTGAGATACTTCGGTCGTCGAAACGTGTTTGTTATCGGTATGGGTCTCATTGTCATCTTTGAGTGGTTGGTCGCGATCCTCGCTTGTGCGCCAAACTATCACAACAGGCCTGCTGTTTCTGGGGCCCAAGTCGCCATCACCATGATTTGCACTATCGCCTTGCAGCTCACCATCGGACCTCTGACGTACACCATTCTTACTGAGGTGCCTTCGGCAAAATTGCGAGCCAAGACCGTGGGCATTGCCATTGCCGTTGACGCTTGCTGCGGTATTGTTACGAGTACGGCTAACCCGTACCTTATCAATCCCGGGGAGGCCAACCTTGCCGGAAAGAGCAATTTTGTTTGGGGATCTCTATCTATCATCAGCTTTCTCTGGTGCTTCTTCAGACTACCTGAGACGAAGCATAGGACTGTGGAGGAAATTGACTACATGTTTGAACATCGGGTCAAGACATGGGACTTCAAGAAGTACGAAATCGACGAAGAGACTTTGAAGAACGATTTGGTGGAATAAATCGGTCTCACTCACTATGTCAAGCAAATCTCAGGTGCATATCAAGATGTATGTGATGATGGAGGCATTTTTCACTCGGCATTCAGAAAAGTCCTTTGTCAAGAGGCAGATAATGAATGTCTACATAGTATACGACAGCAGTGAGGACATATCTTTTTGTAGAAAAGAATAATATATCATCGATGCTTTTGACACTTGATTGATCTCATTGGTCTTCAGATCACACATGTTTCGCGTCAACTTTAGCATCACTTGATTTTCTTAGTGCATTGTTGGCTTGTTTAGACTGATCTGGCTTGCTTGTTAACAATCCTTTGTGCGCTTATGCATGGACTGAAGGGGAACGATCTAAGGCTTCATGCTCACTCACCTTTGTAAGCATGTTCAGGTCTATTGGAGTAAATGAACCGAAGGGCCCGTAGACACTTAACTGCCACGCACTGACTTGACAGATCTTTCGCGGTAGGGTAAAATCGAAGTCTTGTCTCGCTAATAGAGGATCCCTAACACCTTGTTTCTATTGCAGACATGTATTCAGTGTTACACTGTCCATACGAGAAAAAGACCTGTTGGGTAGGAGGCTATCAGGCGATTTCATTGTCTTTTGGTTAAAGTCCATACTATGTGTCTTAGATATGGGTGAGCCTCGGGAATTTTGCCGCAGTTTTAGAACAAGGTTCTACATGGCGAGAATATGATATGGTACAGACAAAACCCGATGGCTGTATTTGTCTCCGATATAGTCTGAGTGTGGTGCGCAAGCGGGTGTGGTGCGGTGGTATCTCTCCTCACGAGACGAGTACCACAGGCCTAGCGGAATCGGAAAGCCGAAAATTGAGCTCTGATTCTTTTTCAGGAGATCTTGGATGAAGTATAAGATGCCAGATGGTAAAATTCTGCGTCATTACCAGTATACAGTCTGGTGAACTATCTAGGAAATTCACCGCAGGGAGGTATCTTGGGGTGAGTGTCTGGCTAGAGTACTTGTGAAGGGTAAAGAGTCAGCTGATTAAGCTAGTACTAGTTATATCGTCTTAGCTGTTCGGAACTCGGCTTTTAAGAGATTGGAGTTAAACAGCTCGTTTTTCTATCCGGTAACCATCGGTATACTCAATAGTGAGCGGAACGAGAAAGTTAGAGCTTTTGACCCACAGAACAGTTTCCGCAGATGCTGTCTTGTTGGACCTCGGTTTAAGGCCCCTGATCTGTGCATATCCGGCAGATATAAAGGCCTGCCCTTGCAAGTTAAAAAGGGATAATTATTTGATATTTATCCGAAACTGGAGGGGCGGGAAATTTCCCACGAATCAGAAAATTAAGCGATAGGAACATGCTCCAACCCGGGCATACTCCTAAGCAGTTACCTCGCACTTTTACAGAGTCACTCACGACACATTGTCGACTTTGATTTCGGCTCTGGTACAGGTCTCCTCTACTTGAGCTTTGCACTCACGGGGTTCTGTCCGTCCTTCCTGTGGCAGCTCAAGGAAGAGGAGAAGCAATGCAATAGTACGATTTTGATGAAGCACATTATATTCTCAGCCGGAAAGGCAAAAACTCTCTCTACCGAGCTCTAAACCAGCCTTCTGCACAACTTCCTTCAGGAGCTCAGTGACAAGAGAGAGCTGGCGTATTGGCAATACCGTGATGGCTCTTCCTCAGCATAATCGCGTGCTCTGGTATGAGCAACCGGCAAAAGTATGGACAGAGGCACTTCCGATCGGCACTGGACGTTTGGGAGCGATGATCAAAGGTGGCTTGGACGTTGACAGACTGTGGATGAACGAAGATTCCGTATGGTACGGTGGGCCTCAGAATCGGGTCAACCCGTTGGCAAAAGCCAGCCTGCCCGAGATCCGTAAACTTCTGGATCTTAACCACGTACAGGAAGCCCAGGAATTGCTCAAGAGAACTTTCACGGCACTGCCGTCGAGTCTTCGACACTACTCACCCCTGGGTGATGTTTTTTTAACCTTTGGACACGGCACTCCTAGCGACGACAAGAAGGATTTTAGTGGAATCCCGGACCAGACAAAGCGAGCCGTCAGGCCTGCGGCTAAGAACTATACCCGCCGCCTGGATCTGACGACTGCCATTGCAAGTGTAGCATACACATTTGAAGGAGTTGAGTATCTGCGTGAGTATTTTGCAAGTACGGCAGATGAAATGGTCGCTGTGCGCGTTTCCTGCAGCCGCCCAGACTCTCTTCGGTTCCAAGTAAGGGTGAATCGTGGCAGCAACGACAACCCCATGCTGGAGCGGAATTGTCTATACGATAGCCTTGAGAACATTCCAGAAGGCTTGTTGCTGAAAGCCAATTTGGGAGGCCCTACCGCTGTATGGGCAGCGATGGGGGTTAAAGTTGTGGTTGAAGGGGGAAGAGGTCAATGTCTTCTTGGTGAGGAACTCGATGCCGCGGGAGACTCGATTATTATTCTCATCGCTGGCGAAACCACGTTCAGAAATAAAGATGCTGGCCAGGCTGTTATCAATCGACTTGACGCAGCGGCAAAGTATTCGTGGCAGGAATTGCGGAACAGGCACATACAGCGATACTCCTCCTTCTACTCAAGGGTCTCTCTCAGTATTGGAGAGGACAACCCCAATTTGAGCACAATACCTACGGACAAGAGACTTTCTAGGGTCAAGGGTGGTGAAGTTGACAACGATTTAGCGGCACTGTTGTTCTCTTTCGGCCGATATCTACTCATTGGCTCTTCGCTGTCGGGCCTCCCAGCAAATCTCCAGGGTATATGGAATTACAGCCATCAGCCGATTTGGGGATCCAAATACACGATAAACATCAACATCCAAATGAACTACTGGTTGGCAGAGGTTGCCAATCTATCAGAGTGTCATCTGGTGCTCTTCGACCACATCCAGCGCATGGCTGAGCGAGGCAAGCAAGTGGCGCAGGACATGTATGGTTGTAGAGGGTTTGTGGCACATCACAACACGGACATATGGGGCGACTGCGCCCCTCAGGACCGATACGTTCCAGCCACGTACTGGGTGCTCGGAGGGGCTTGGTTTTGTACCCATCTCTGGGAGCACTACCTGTACACGCATGACCTGGAGTTTTTGAAGTGGGCCTATCCGCTGCTTCAAGAGGCGGCCTTGTTCTTTGAAGATTTCCTCATCGAAAGAAATGGCGTCCTCGTGGTATCACCCACGGTCTCGGCTGAGAACTCCTACATCATTCCAGGTACTCGGGAAATAGGAGCGGTCTGCGTGGGCGCCACATGGGACGCTCAGATCCTCTTCGAGCTGTTCACCGGTTGCGCTGAAGCGAGCAAGATCCTCGGGCAACCGGCTGAACGATACCTTCAAGTCCTGTCTCGGCTCCCTCAGCCCAAGATTGGGAAGCATGGAGAACTTCTCGAATGGATGGAAGACGTGGAAGAGGTGGAACCAGGCCATCGACACATCTCGCACGCCTTCGGTCTTTATCCGGGCCGGAGCCTCCTGTCAGACGAGCACAAATCCGCCATCAGAGTCACTCTGAAGCGACGCCTAGCTGGCGGCGGCGGGCATACTGGTTGGAGTGCCGCATGGATTCTGGCGTTATATGCCCGTCTAAGGGAGCCTCAACCAGCACAAGCGATCATCCAAAAGTTCTTGCAACATTCCACTCTCCCCAACCTCTTTGGTGATCACCCGCCCTTCCAGATCGATGGTAATTTCGGCATAGCCGCAGGAATCGCAGAGATGTTGATCCAAAGCCATGAGGAAGGTTATGTGGACCTCCTCCCGTGCTTACCGCACGAGTGGGAGGACGTTGGGCACGCCACAGGATTGTGTGCTAGGGGCGGCATCGTGGTGGACATGGAATGGAAGAGGGGAAAGTTGACCTATGCCCGCTTCACTGGGAAGCTTACGGTACAGTTCGTGGCCCGTATCGACCCAAAGAGGCTTGAGAATGGATCGGGTCAAATAGTTATTCAGCTAGATGCAGGCGAGAGCAAGACTCTCAACGGTTCCTGGCTAAATTAGGAGCATTGGCGGAGTGCGTTGAGACTTCGGGCTTTAGGATTTGCCGCATTGGTTCGCTTGAGGTTGACAAAGAATCTTACCTGCGGCCAGTGAGAAGTTTCCAATGCTCTTTAGAGTCCCGACTGGTCTGCCACTCCTAGTCCAATCCGATTGGTACTTGTTAAATAATTTATTGATCTGGCCGAAGTCGCCTCAACTCCCACCAAGACTAAAGTCAACCCTAGTAAACTGTATACCCTATTGGCAATTACGCGGACATTCCACCATTGAATGCTTGATATTTCTCACGTGGAAAGTGAGACGCTCTCGAGCGACCCCTGACGGTGAAATTTATGCGGAGTCCACGAGCAAAGCTGGGTTTTATTGGCCACTAGTGTATAATTGTGGAGAAATGGTGACCGATCTCGGCGCGTCTAGTCGTTAGCGTGGGCCCTGAATAGTGGCTTGGTGGCTCCCCGCGACACTACGGTGCGCAGGGGTTGCGTGCGGGGCTCCCGCCTTGCCCGCCTTCCAGGAGAAATCTGGAGAAGCCAGGCCTTTCTTGGCCCAGAAAAACCCCGTCGTTGTTGACTTAAAACCCCCGCGCAGCCTCCTCAGCCTCTTCTGCACTCGCTCCTTCCTCTGCGCAATAAAACGAAATAGTGGCATCGCTCGAAATTCCACAACGAACGAATAGTGCCATTGCCCTAAGCTTGTGTCAACATGCCCGCTGGCACAGGGAATTCGAAGAGCAAGTCTCATACCTGTGTAGACTGCGGCCAAGTTCTGTCTCGACAAGATCACCTCGAACGGCATCGCCTGACTGCTCACTCGGAACGCGGTACCTTCGACTCGGCGTGCACGGCCTGCGGCAGGAAATTTTCCAGGAGGTTTGTCAAGGTTGCGGTGGCTATTTTCCGCCAAGACTGACACCCCAAGGGATGTGCTTGTACGGCATTATCGCGTTCTGCATGGAATCCATTGTGAGCCACGACCGAAAGGGCGACCAAGGAAGACCCCAAAACCAGCAACCAATAAAGCGTATTCACTGACTGCACTTCTTCTGCTTCCCCAAATTGCTAACTCTGAAAAAGTTCTGCTGATTCTTCCAATTCTGCGGCTCAGCCCAGCAACGACTCTCTCGACCACCCCGAGCAAGATAGGGTTGGGTCCGAACGCAATCAAGCTATTCCCGAATGTGTATCTGAATTACCTTCTCAAGACGCTGGCGACGCTCTTGACACGCAATGGGAGATGCTTTTGAATGCCACGACGTCCGAGCTACACAATGCTGCCGGCATAGCTACAACAGCTGACCGCAGCAATAGTCGGTTCAACTTTCCTAATACTTTTCAGTCAGATTCAGACCTCTTGAACTCCTACACGGGATTCCAGCCTTTGTTTGACAATGCTGCCTACTCGTTTAACGGTAAGCAAGCAAGTCCACAATCATTTCTTTTATCCTGCCTCCGGAAATTATCTTACGGAATGCAGACTTCGACAGTAATATCTCACTTCTCGGTTGGATGAACTCCGAGAACTTGGCGAATACTTACAGCATGCCCCCAGATCTAAATATTTCCGATTTTCCAATGCAAGGGTTGGAGGATCCACCCAGGACGACGAGAATGCAGCCGGACAATTCCAAAGCTATGAATAATACTGTTGATGGGACGATGACGGGAGCTGATCTTCCGCTGGACAAAGGAGATTCGGTGGCATCATTTCCACACGTGGATACTTCGGCATTACCAACTCCGTCTGCGTCGCAGGATCCCGGTTCAAGCCCTCTGGAAGACGCCCCAGATTCTGTCCCAGTGGAAAGAGACACCAACACCTGGCCTTACGAATATCAAGCTGGAGAAGAGGGAAGGATCGTTTTCCCCGTCCTGAATCCAGAGGACCTCAGAAGAGCTAAAACATATCACGGCGCTAGCGGCACCAGCTCTCCAAGGAAGAATTTCCAACTCCTTGGTACGTTTGGCAAACTGGACGATAAAAAGCTTTCTAGCATCATCCAACTTCTAAGTCTACCACTTGCACGAGCGCCATGGCAGGAAGACGTCGATTTACTACGGTCCCTTCCCGGGCCCGACATTCTTCACCACTTCACGGACTTGTACTTTCTCCATTTTCATGATGTGAGTTGACAGGAGCCTTGTTGATGCTCCGTCTCCACAGCTGACATATCTTTGACAGCTCTGGCCCATAATCCACAGGCCAACATTCAAGATATCCGATGCGCCCACCATTCTGGTGCTCACAATGGCCTGCGTGAGTTTCTCTTTTTAGTTCCTGTGTCGACTCTTGGGTGTCAAGTCTGATTGATGTCTCCAGATTGGCGCATGCTACTCTGGTCTCGACCGGTCGCTCGAGTTTGCCGACACACTTGCCGAGCTTTGTAGGCGGACGACGGCTTGGATGGTAAGCTCTTCTGCAGGTAGATGCTATGTCAGACGAGTAACTCAACTGGAATTAGGGCGAACATGATCCTCGATTCTTGCGGTCTCCGTCCTATGGAGTATCACTCCTCTTGCAGCACCTACATGCCATGGGCTCCGGCTCGCGACGCCTTTTTGAGACGACCGACGCTTCTCGCTCGCGCCTCATCAGCATCGCACGGCAAATGAATGGCGCACGGCCACATACCTCACCTACCGATGCAGATTCATCTAATCGAGACACATTTCAAAACTGGCTCGAGTGGGTAAGCCAAGAGCAAGTGAAGAGATTGAGTTGGTTTCTATTTGTTAGTCTACTCAATTCGCCTAGTTGTGATCTTGACATTGCCACTGTCCCGGACAAATCTATGAAGACTACTTGACCGTCCACTGATCAAACTCTAAACTATAGGAATTTGACTGTCTTTATTCCGCCTTCTCAAAGCAAAACCCATGCACAAAGCTTGAGGAATTACCGCCGGAATTTCCCTGTGAACAGTTATACTGGGACGCACCAACAGCGTTTGCTTGGGCAGCTTGTCCATTTCAGACCGCTCCGCGGGGACCTCCGACCATGCAAACTATCAGCAATTTCGTGGAGAAAGCAAGCCCATCCATCATCAGTCAACTCGACAACATCGGAAAACGGTTGCTGATTCGATGCCTCGCCCAGCAACTGTATGCCTGCCAAGAACAGATGGACTCGAGCTTATATCATATCCTCTGGCAGGACAACAGTGGGCTAGAAGTAAATCGCACTGTTCGATCCCAACTCTCGAGAGCCATCATGTCTGTGTATGAATTCAGCTGGGCCGATCATCCACGCCGGTACACCCTCCGCCACGCTCTGCGCATTGGCATCGCCGTGCATTATAGTCACATATTTGGCGCGGGAAAAATTGTCGACCTGGTCACTCGCGTCGCACGCAAGCGGGCTTCGGGATTCGACATGTCGAAAATGTCCAATAGCACAGGGTTCGTGTCGACTTCTAACAATACAGCCTCTCCAGGTGATGAAGTCGCGGCGGTAGCTGCCTTCGGTGAAGAACCCGAAGTCATCAGGGAAATGATGTGGCATGCTTCACAAGTTTGTTACCTTCAACGCCGCCATCCTTTCAACTCACCCCTCGAACCCCTGTCGGTATTTCTGGCGGGAATCACGCTTTGGGCGTGCTGCAAATACTTTTGTCCGCATCAGGCATCAATGCGCGTCGGACCCTCCATTCAGTTGGACGAGCCGTCCTTTTGCAGTTCTCAACGTGCCAGCCAGGCTGTCAAAGCCTGGATTAAGAACGGTGGCAAGACTTTCCTAGAGGGCGTGGGCGATGTCCAGGATCCCGACGCACCAAGCCGGGTCCTTCAGCTGAGCGTGGATATGACTCGCCGGCTTAAAGTCTGGCAAATGGCATCAAATGTATCAGAAATCTTCGTCCGCCTCCTGCAACGTGAGGAACACGAGACCACCCAGCGCCACGACACCCATACATTTCAGCCATAGCAATACATGACTAGAGCACGTATCAATTCTAGTCGATTTTCATGGCAATGTGCCCCGAATTCAAGGCCATGGTGCTTTAATGACCTTTCGAAATCGCCAGGAACATGATTGACCAAAAAAAGCAAAAAGATCTGTCAGAGACGGAAGTTGTTGGCTTGCCTATTGTGCCGGGTACATGTGAAACGTATGTACAAGACAAACCGAGACGAGTGCGGATATTTATTTCACGGAGATGGCATCATTTATTTGACAAAATAAGAGAAGACAAGGCTCGGCGAAGAGAGAAATTTGCGTCAGCGTTCTGCGGGACCAGTTTCTCGATTCTGATCTCAGATACAGTCGATTCTTAAGGACCACGCAGTTATTTGGCAGCATTTATTTTCCTCTCAGCCTCTAAGAGAGCAATGGTATCCTCGTAAATCAGATCCATCTTGCTCATTGTGGAGCCGGGTCCAGACGGCAGTGGGCTGTCAACGAGCACCCTCCTAGTCGTGTGCTTCAGCTTCTCCAAGACCGTCCCTCCCTCGTACTCGGCGCTCTCCACGAGCGTGAGCATGGTCTCGGCCAGCTCTTCCGGGGTGGCAAAGACATCGGCGTCGGAAATCGCCTTCATTTTGTCCGGGTTGTTGCTCCACAGCGGCGTCAGGACCATGCCCGGGGCGACGGCGACGACTTTGATCCCAAACTCCTGATGCAAGGGTGCCAGGGAGCGCGTGAAGGCGGAAACAGCTGCCTTCGAGGTAGCATAGAGCGGCTGGTTAAAGAGGGCATATTGGGCGGCCAGCGACGAAATGTTGAGGATGACTCCCACTGTCCCGTTGCATTTCCTGCCATTGGATCTGGTGATCTGATCGCGAATGGCCATCCGCGTTCCCTTGACAAGGCCCTGCACATTGATATCAAACGATTTGTAACTTTCGGTCTCTGTGTCTTTCCAGAAACTTGACCAGTCCTGCACAGATAAACAATTAGAATCTCTCTTCGTTTTATACTGAAAGGTGGAAACGGTAGGTAAAAGACCGAACCGGTTCAAAGACACCTGCCCCGTTGCAAAGCAGGTCAATAGGTCCCAACTCAGAATTCGTGAAGGTAAACAGCCTCTCCAAGTCCTTCCAGTTTGATACGTCTGTCTTGTGGAAGAGTACTTTGGTCGACTTGGGCTCTTGTTGGAAATCCTTGAAAGCAGGTGTCTCCTGGACATCGGCGACAACAACATGTGCCCCTCTAGAGACTAGCAATTTCGCAAAAGCAAGGTTGATGCCTATCCCATTCCCGTTAGCGATTAGTGACTAGAAAGAATTTGGCGTCATCGGGTTCTTGACTGCGCATCTTCACATACCAGAGCTGGCACCTGTCACAATAGCATTTTTTCCGCGTACTGAGAAGGACATTGTGTCCGTCTTTTTAATGGATCCTTGGACTCCTGTCGTCAACGACAGCGACCCTGGGGATGAATGTATTTGAACGAAATGACTCTGAACACAAAGATCAGGAACTGGACCCCGTGAAGATATTGCCGTGCACTTTTCTCCAGACTCTAGGCGTCCTTTGCGGGGGTTTTTCATGAGATCTGTGGGGGAAGCGCAATATGCGACACACATTGGCACACGGTGCTTGTAGATTGCAACCCTTCCACCCGGCCGGTTTAGAAATCAGGAACGTCTTTTTGAGTATTCTTTGTTACCGAACGAAACGGTGGGTCTGAAGACCATCTCAACTCAAGGTTCCCCATCAAGCTATGCATATGACTCCCTACATAGCTTGGTGATATGCGCAGAGGCTCTCTTACTGGGACTCGTTATCCAGCATACTCCTCTAGTCATACCACGAGAAAGGTTTCAATCTCGGAAGCATCCACTCTTACAAGTAACACCGAACATAATCCCACCGAGTCCTAGCTTAAGGGCTTGCTCAAACAAATAATATGAATCAAAAGTTGGCCTAATCTTAACTCCGGTACCATGGGGTGTGTTATGCAACAGGACTATAGTTTTGATGGTTTCCACCTCGGCAGCCTCTTTTCTTTGAACGCTATTAATCCTTCGCTAGAGTTTTCGCCCGCCATAAGTTTCTCGTAGAATCTCTCGTGAGTATTTTGGAATGCTCTTTCAACGCTGGATGTCTCCCAAGCTTCTCTTAGCGCTGACCTTGTAACGATCATTGCGTCTGGTGATACTGCAGCAATTTGTCGTGCGATGCTGATCGCCTCTTCGATGAGCGTTTCTGGTTTCTTTGAAATTCGATTGATAAGATTATACTGCAACGCTTCCTTTGCAGTGATAGACCGTCCGCTGAGGGCAATCTCGCTGGCGACATGAAGCCCTGCGGTGCGAATCAGACGAGGAAGCCCGCCGCCATAGGCGTACAGTCCGACCTTTGCCTCTGGAAGACCAAATTGCGCATTTGGAGTGGCAATGACCACATCACTATTCCACGTGTTAGAAATGTCCTAGTCGCCTTTGGCCGACAGTTGGCGTGGATATTGACAGACGCACCAGTTCAAGGCAATTTCCCACCCTCCACCTAATGCATAACCGTTGACTGCTGCAACAATCGGCTTCTTCCCTTCTCTCCTGCTGATCCCAGCAAACCCAGAATTTGGATGGTTGTATTTGTACGGCTCAGCTTTCCATGAGTCATCGCCGGACTTTTTGACCTGCTGCATCTCGATCAGATCCGAACCGACACAAAATGCTCGGTCTCCAGCGCCCGTGACAATGGCAACACGCAGCGATGGCTCGTTGTCAAACCACTTGAACAAGGCGTCCATCTGCCAATGGAGGGCGTACGGGATTGAATTGAGCTGTCGGGGACGGTTGATTGTTGCAAGCATAATATGCGGTTCTGGAAATGCCGTGTCACAGCCATCACACCGTGGAGGCGGACATCCAAATGCCTTAGAGATATCCATTGTGGTTGTCTTGACTGGAGTTCCAGTGAATGCTCGGTCTGCTCTCGTCGGGGGTAATAAACTTTTTGAAGTCCTAGTCCGGAGTAGATTGAAGTAAGATTGCAATCGCGGATTCTCGGATTTCTCTGCCATTCCGGGGCGGGGTTATACCTCAAGCGCCATTAGTCTATAGCAGCTGTCTTTAGATGAGGATTTCCCCGCCCAGAGATCAAAAAGTCACATGCAAGAATAGCAGATCTATTTTTCCATATTGACAATCAAGCATGAAGAATGCTTGCATATGTAAAGAAGTGGTAGGAAATTGAGCAGGGAAACACATTACGTAACCCGTGCATTCTCCTGACCATCGAAGACGCATTATTTATCTATCTACCTAGGTACCAAAGCCCGTGGCGACTTGGAATATGTTATTACACCTTACAGTCTAGGACTCAGCGAAGAAGTCTCCGTACCCACCAATTTCTCAACCTCGTAAAATGGCAGATATTGCATCAGCACAGACTTTTCTTCAGCAGGACATGTCAGCTTCGCCATCGCTGCCCTTCCTTCAGAGAGTACCTTCTTCAACGGTATCTCGAGCTTCTTGTTGTTTGCATTGTAAGGTATCTCCTGCACCCAAAACAGAAACTGAGGCACATGGCGGCGGCTGAGATCCCTTGCTATCTGAGCTCGAATCTCTCTTTCCAAGGAGCCGATATTCGATCCTTTTGTTCCTTTGATGAACAAGAACACACGCTCACTTTCGTCCCAAGCTCTTTGCTGGCCCACACAGATTGAATCTGCCACCTTGTCGTGAAACTTCTGCTCCATGATGGAATATATCTCTCCACTACCGAAACGGACACCTGATGGATTCAACACGCCGTCGCTGCGACCGAGGATCACCCATCCTGTGGTTTCTGGGTTCATCCTGATGAAGTCCCCATGCCTCCAGACGCCTGGGAATGTTGAGAAATATGAGTCGGCATATCTCTTCTTGCCAGGGTCGTTCCAAAACTTGACTGGCATGTTTGGGAACGGCCTTTTGCACACTAACTCTCCGCTCTCACCAGGCTTAGCAGGCCGACCGTCTGGCGTGAAAACATCGATATCAGTGCCAAGTTCTTTGACCGTCATTTCGCCTGCATACCCCGGCATGCCGATATGGCCTGCCAGGAAGTTGCCACAAAGCTCAGTACCCCCGGAGAATGACATTTGACAGACAGGCCCAAACGCTTCCTTAAGCCACTTTGATTGAGATTCGGTGAGAATCGCCCCGGCAGACAGGATACATTTGAGATTTTTGACGTAAGGCTTGGGGTTGACTCCAGTTTTTTGCAGTTCGGAAAAATATCGAGGGCCGGCACCCCAGGCTGTAACTCCAGCCCCTAGGACCGCCGCCAGCTGCTTCTCTGGAGTGGGATAGAATGGAGATCCATTATAGAGGACGACAGTAGTACCGCATAACATGGCCGATATCATGATATTCCACAAAACCCACCCAATACCTGCATAGTGGTAGTGGACGTCATCAGGACCAAAATTTTTGTGGAGGAGGCTCTCTTTCTTTCCATTTACGACCATACCGCCATGGGAATGGACGATACCTTTCGGAGTGCCGGTGGTGCCCGAAGAGAAGGCGATAAGAAGTGGGTGATTGAAAGGAACCTGATCGAAGGAAAGCGGTCTCCCCGTTGCCCGCTGTCGAAATTCCTCTATGGGCACCCAGCCGTATGGAACGGTTCCAGAGGTGCAGATGACCTCTGCACCTGATCCCTTCTCAATCAACGAGAATATTTTCGTAACTCTGTCGGAAATGAGGTGCCGTTTTCCATTGTACTGGTAAGATGACTCCGCAAACACAATCTTGGGGCACACCTGACCCATTCTATCAAGCAACACTCTTTCTCCAGCATCCGTGGCGAATGCTGAGACGATTGCTCCAACAGATGCGATAGCCAAGAACAACGCGAGAGATTCAGGTGAGCTGCCGCCAATAATGCAAACAACATCTCCTCTTGAGATGTTTGACGCTCTCATAGCATCGGATAGGATCCGAACATTTTCGTTGAGCTCTTTCCAGGTAACCTCGCGAAGAGACGCCAAGTTTTCCTCACTGAGATATTTGATAGCCACTCCTGCATCCGTCCTTGAAAGTAGATTTTCCGCATAATTGAGACGCGCATTCTCGAAGAAAGGTGGAAATTGATCAATTCTGAGCGATTCGTCGACGGCACGGGTGGGATGGACCGAAGCTTTGATTTCCATGAATCTCCACAATGCCATCCAAAAGTCATTTGGTCTTCCAATTGAGAATTCATGGAGGTCATGGTAGTCCTGCAGAGAGAGGCCCAACTCGGAATTTACTCTCCTGCGAAAAATATCAAAATTGGTTTCGAGGCCCGGGGGAGGAACATAAACCAGCTCTGGTGCCATGGTGGGTTTGCAATTGGAAACTTGATCAATCGCTTTGCTTGAAAACACTAAGAACTTCAGATCTTGTTGCAATAGTCTCAGTTGAAGAAAGAAAAATATGAAATAATAGAGGTCACTCATAGGTCCATACTAGTAGTTTGCCTACCGGACGCCACTTCCGGTGTGCGATAGTCATAAACTGCAATGTGATAAGTTGGTGCACGATCCTGAAGTTCGACTGTCGAAACCCCACCATGGATAACCAAGGCAATCTCTCAGTATACTGATCTCTGTATCTGCAGCATTGAGCAGGTCGTGGAAAGTTCCACCTGAGATAGAGTGGGAGTATTGCCGCCTCAGCCGTTATTGAGAGGCAGCCATAACATTTCCCTAATAGACATAGTCCCAGCGATCTGAAGCCACTTACTCTCAGGAGAGATAAATCCCCGCTACAGAAGTCAATAACCCAGTATTGTACGTGTAAAATTACATTTACCCAAGTTTGACTGATCTATAGTGCAAGATTCCGTCCAATGACCATCTTATCCAGAACACAGGGCTTCCACTGAGATTTATCCGAAATCTATATTGTTCCAGAGTCTCTGAAATAGCACAAAAGCCCAACTCTTTTGCCTAGTACTATAGAGTTGGAGAAATGGCAAGGCTTGAACTAGATCTGGCGTCAAAGCGGCTGCGGAAGCGTAGCGACTATGGCTACCATCTGGAATATCGACTGCGGTGGTAAGTCGTTCCACAAGTTTGCACCCTCAGACCGCAGCTCATCGGTAATAGGAACGATAACGACATTTTTGGCCATGTGAACAATCCCAACTACGGAGTGCTGACCGACAGTATTATCAACGAATACATGATCAAAGAATGCGGATATACGATGAACAAACATCAACAAGCCGCAATCATTGCAAACACCTACTTTGATTATTTTGGATCGGTCAGCTATCCGGATGTCCTCGATTGCGGACTGCGGATCGTGAAGTTAGGCAAATCGAGCGTGATGTACGAAGTGGGAATTTTTAGAAGAGGCGATGAGGACGTCAAGGCAGTGGGAGGTTCGACACACGTCTTCGTCACGCAAATCGATGGGCAATTAGGAAAACCTGCTGAGAGTGGCATGCCAAATGCAATGCGACAAGGGTACGAGAGGTTGATCAAGAGGACAAATCCGCATTCAGCTCTTTAGTTTTGTGTATAGGTCAGGACCCTACAGAATGTGTTCTGTTGAACTCAGCCCATCCTCCCTGGATTTGGGCTAGGGAACCGTGCCTGTACCTCGTGCCTTGCAGGTTCTGGAAACCCCTTGCAAGTCTCTGCCCAATCGAAAAAGTCATTTGTTAAAACCATTGAACTCGAGAATCATTGCCACCAAATATTCCCCATCTTCTGCTTTTGTTCGCCTCTCTTCCCCGCTCCATTTTGCAGACTGTGCCGAAAATCCCCACCCTCTGGCATTTTGTAAACCCCACTAGTGCAAGGCTGAAGTCCCCTATTTTGCTGAGAATTGCGGAGTATTCCGGCCAATCGTATCTCACGAACCTTGGCGATTTGAGTGGAGGATAGAAACTGCTTTCATGGCAGTTTAAAGAAGTATTGATCGTAGATATTGACCCAGTATATCTGTCCCAACACTCTTGTCCGTCGTGTGTTTCCGTCTCATGTTTTAGGAGATCCCTCTTCAAACTCTGATATTATTGCTCAGCAACCAAAATGGGATCCATTAACGTTGCAAAATCGTACGACGTTGTTGTCGTGGGTGCTGGTTTTAGCGGAATGTGGCACCTATATCATCTGAGGAAGGCAGGATTCTCGGTCCGCTTGTTCGAAGCGGGTTCTGACTACGGCGGAACTTGGTACTGGAACTGCTATCCAGGGGCGCGAGTGGATACAGAAATTCCAGTTTATCAGTTCACCGACAAGACAACAGTACATGATTGGAACTGGACGCAACGATACCCAGCACGGGACGAAATACAGGAATATTTTCACCATGTCAGTCGCGTCTGGGATCTGGACCGCGACGTATCTTTCAACTCGAAGGTCACATCACTAATCTGGGACTCCTCAGACAAGTTGTGGCTCGTTGAAATTGGCGATGCGGGAGAGATCTTCTGTGCACAACATATTATCATGGGTACGGGGTTTGCTGCCAAAGCCTATATCCCATCTTATAAGAACCTCGAAGCGTTCCAGGGAGCCAAGACGCATTCAGCAAGATGGCCAATGGACGGTAGTATGGATGTCCAAGGGAAACGGGTTGCTGTTATAGGAACTGGTGCTAGCGGAGTGCAGCTTGTTCAGGCAATTAGCAAAGTTGCCTCGCATCTCACTGTCTTCCAGAGAACGCCAAACATGGCTCTTCCCATGGGACAGGATGATATTAACGAAGCCGACAACCAGCGGTTGAAGGAAAGCTATCAAAACACAACACAAAAAATTAACACAACTTATGCTGGGTTTCTCTACGACTTTGTACCGTCAATGGGGAGAGACACCAACGAGGAACAGCGGAACGAACTGTGGGAGCAACTCTTTTACCATGGTGGCCTACACTTCTGGCTTGGAAATTATCTGGACCTTCTCGAAGACCGGGACGTTAACGCCGCAGCCTACCGCTTTTGGAGAAAGAAAGCACTCGCTAGAATCAGGAACCCAGAAGCTGCTAAGATCTTGGCGCCAGAAATACCGCCTCATCCTTTCGGGGCTAAACGTGTCAGTCTCGAACAGGGATATTTTGAATGTTTCAATCGTGACAGCGTTACCCTGATCGATGCGAGCAAAACTGGAAATCCCATCTCCGAGTTTACGCCGGAAGGGATTAGAACGAAGGATGGTATGGAGCACAAGTTTGACGTTGTCATTTTTGCGACTGGATTCGACGCAATCACCGGATCGATGACCAAGATAAATATTCGCGGCAAGGAGGAAACTATCCGAGAGAAATGGGGTAACGGTGTCTACACACACCTTGGCATGACCACCCGTGGATTTCCAAACTTCTTCTTTGTCTACGGTCCACAAGCCCCAACGGCTTTCGCGACAGGTCCTGCATGTACTGAAACTCAGGGCTCTTGGATAGTGGAATGTTTGAAATTCCTCCGCAGAGAAAATTTCAGGTCCATTGAACCGACAAAGGAAGCGGAAACTCAGTGGCGGGAACATGTGAATGACGTTAGCGGCAAGAGCCTGTTAAGTGAAGCAGACAGTTGGTACTTCGGCGGAAACATCCCAGGGAAGCCGAAAGAGGCACTCAATTACATGGCCGGATTGCCCGAATACAGGAGAAGGATCTGGGAGAGTGCGGATTCACGATATTCTGGTTTTACTCTGGAATAGATCTTGGCGGAGGTGTAGTGGTCGGGCGCGAAAAGGGGTTCGGGAAGAGAAACGATTTTGCAAAGCTTAAAATGAATAGCCTGTACCTAGTTCTATTCTCTCCAAATCGCCTCGCCAAGAATGGAAGAATCTGAAGCATCTCATTCTGCTCACGACGACTGAACTTCTCATGTTTGGGGTATTGTGCAGCATGCTTTCTTCAAAACATGAAGAGCATGCAAAATGGGCTCCTCGTCTCCGGTCTCGAGGAATTACCTATTTAAGAAATCGATGAGGAGCCACTAGTAAGGTAAAGGAGTCGAAAGTAAAAGTCTCCTTTGGTAGTATCGTTGGGGTAAATGCCCAGATACCCCAACTACCTTCATAGGTTTTATTTTCTATTGATATGCCAGCGCGCCTACCGTGATAATATCAGAGCCGGCTACTGAAGAACCTCGGCATCCCTATACAATACACGCAAGATCCGTTTCTCCATCACCATCACATGAGAGACATCCTACAATCCCCACCCGATACCAAGATATTTCCCCGCATATGGCTTGGATGAGATGTGTTTGAGATTGGTAACGTCAAGCAAGAGGATTTTCAATATAGACCCGTCTTCAAGTCTCATGAGCTTGCCATCTGCACATGAAGGATAGAAACGGAATAAGACTTTTTCAGTCTCATCCCCTGACATAATACAGACTCATTGGTCACAGGAGTTGGAAGCAAAGGCCTCTAATACAATTTCAAACTCCGAATTATAGAAACGGGCACACTTCAACGAAAAGGCAATGGCTTCATTGCTCAACGGCGGCATTGCTTTTATAACGGGAGCAGGCTCTGGTATGATGACGTCCCTCGCTCTCGAGCCCACATCCTACCACAGACTCGAGGCTAAAGAATTATTCAACTCCAGGAATCGGCAGAGCCACAGGGAAGCAGTTTGCACACTATGGAGCGAAGGGCCTGGTGTTAACCGACATCAATGAAGCCGGGCTACAGCAGACCAAGGAGGAGATCCAAGCAAAGTACCCTGCGATCGAGATTGAAACGATCCAGATGGACGTCACGAACGAGTCGTCCATCGTATCAGCCCACAAAGCAGCGGTTGAGCGATTTGGGCGTATCGATTATGCTGTCAACAACGCGGGTACACCAGGTCATATGGTGGCTAGTTCAGAGTCGAGCCTCAGCGAGTTCAAGTTTGGAATCGACGTCAATTTATTTGGTGTCTGGATGTGTCAGCGAGAGCAATTAAAGCAGATGGAGTCTCAGCAGGCCGATGAAAGGTTCTTTCCCATCCCCATTGGTGCCCTTGAACGCAGGGGTGAAACACAAGAGACATGTCTCGCTTTGAAACTGACCTGCATTTATTGCTTCGCAGAGGTGCAAAAGGTTCTATTGTCAACCTCTCATCAATCTACGGCCATACCTGCGGGAAGAATACAACTTCTTACTGCGCGGCCAAGCATGCCGTCCTCGGGATGACGAGAAGCGTATGGCCACCGTCTTTTCGATCCTTGTTTAAGATCAATAGCAAAGACTCGGCTAGCAGTTATCCCCAGCTGACAATCTAACTTTTGTCAGGACGGCGCCAACTACGCCAAAAGCGGCATCCGAGTAAACGCAGTCTGCCCAGGATATACGGACACTCCAATGCTCCGAATGCCCGGCGCGGGTCGGTCGGTAGGAATGGACGACTATCTCAGGGTCTGCCCAATGGGTCGTCTAGGGGAAGCACGAGAGGTGAGTTGAGAACAAGAGGGAAAAAAAAAGGGATTCCTCTATAGGGGCCTTGTTTGGCACGACTTCACAAAAGAAATCCATGTAAAACTGACGTTTTACAGATTGCGGATGTTATCGTCTTTCTGTCCTCTCCCATGGCTAGCTATGTGACGGGACAGGATATTCCGGTAGACGGGTATGTATCTCTGTCTACCCATATACAATGTTCTAGATACTGAGTATACTAGCGGCTTCCTCATCGTCTGATGCCCTCTGGCTATCAAAGACGAAAACCGATTCCTTGACTACCCGGGATGATGAGACAAATCTTGGAACGGAATGATTGAGTAGGAATATAGCGCCGAATCTGTAGAATTCGTGGACAAAGGGCTCATTCAAACTTTTCAAGGCCGTCTTTCGTCTAGATAAGCCGATAAAAAAATCTGAACACCCTGAACGGAGAGCAAACTCACCATATCTCGCAGGAGAATCACAGCCCTCCAAGGCCATAGGGTATTATTACAAGATATATATGCTATAAACCCAAAATTCTGTCGCAATCGACCATAGGATGTGGAAAACAGGGCTTCCCGTTCGCTCAGCCGTCCTTAAGCCACATGCCGGTCAGTTAGTACTAAGGTGGGTGACCACTTGGGAATCCTGACTGTTGATTGTTTTTAATTGGTATATTTTTTCTCTTTTTACCTTTCTGTTTTCTCCAACGCTACGGAATTCAACTAAGTGATTCTTTTTTAGTTTCACTTATTCCTTTTTCCTTTCTGAATGTGCCCGTTTCTGCGGCCCCCTAGCCTCATCCGGTGGGGCAATGTTTGGGGGGAGGGGAATATCATGTCTTATTAGCGCAAGCGTGCTCAGTTGCCTAATTGCTCCCAAGTTCCCACCCACGAATGAAACCATTTATCACCTTTCCTGTGAGCCCATCTCTTTACGCGCAGATATAGTATTCAACCAAAAACCACACCTGTTTTGTCATTGCTGATGTCACAGACAAGAAATGCCTTGGAAAACATTCCTCCTGCGATGAGCCTCTTATTGTAAGGGTCTACCGCAGCCCCAGTCAACACGCTCAACTGCGAGCCGTCGTCCCAGAAGAGCAACTCTGGAGCATAACCCTTTGACTTGTCCAGACGCACCACTGCAGATTCGCACAGAGTGCCGTAGTCAAGGCCCCCAGGCCCGAAGCCGCGTTTAAACAGTGTAACCAAATTGGGAAAAACTGTTAAACCAAGATCAACCATCAGCAAAACATCTTGCACATCAACCCCTAGACAAAAGCGCCCCGAACCCAGTAATTCCGGATGGCCGGGAAATTTTTCATAGTTCGTCAATAGTCCATGGCTTACCTGGCACTACAATGTCTCCATTGGAGGGAATTTCGGCGAGATTATCTGGTGTCCCTCCGAGTCTCTGTTTGTCACGTCAATGACCAGGAACGCCTCAACTGTTTAGTGTTTGTATTTGACGTACAACTTTCCTCTCCAGCACGAGATCCTTTGTCTCTGGATCAACACTGTAAACGATCGTCGTGCCCTCGTACAAGTCATTGACTAGGAGAGTCTTGCCAGCCTCCGTCAAAAGGATACCATTGGCGTATTGAAGGTCGTCCGCGACTTTTCGACAAGTGGTTGTCGAGCCAGACCCGTCGCAATGAATTACCCACGAGGCCCACTGGAACGGCGCGTATTTGTCTTCAAGAGTTCGCAAGATGCCGTTGTAGTAATAGTGGTCGTTAGTGCTGAAAAAGGAGCTAGATGGCAAATGTTCAGCGACGCAGAGCATATTCCGGAATAGAGAAACTCACAGAGGCCCAGATGGAGTTACTGCGTTCGGTGTTTTCAGCTTGGGGTGACTGATATCCTTGACAAACTCTAGAAGGTTTGTCCCGAGTTTGTGTGAGAAGATCGTGATCGATTCACCTTTGCGGCCATGGTTCACAGCGAACAAATGTATCTGCGAGAGACGTTGTGAGACATGCAGCCGCATGGTTGTGCGATACTTTGTACCTTAGAAGGATCATCTTTGAACCTCCAAATATCGATGCCATGGAGGACTAAATCTCCGTCCCAACCTTTGACTTCTAGCCTCGTGGTTTTGTTACCCTGGTTAACAGTGCGGTGAGCAATCACCTAATGCCACGGAGCCATAATCACAGAGGCCACCTTACCTTGATGTCATATTTCAAGAAATATTCCCGAAAGTCTTTTCGTTTCGACGTCCGATGATTATTGATCGGTGGATAGAACTGAGATCTTCCTACCGGATCTCCACAAGCTATAGGTAGACAGAGGTCAGCAATTGGTAGATCAAGGGATGACAACTCACCAAGGAATGCAGTGTCGGTCTCATGATGGATTTTAACGTCTTCACAGGTTTGGCCCGCTTCGGATATGTCAGCACCACCATCGACAGACACGATCAAAAATCAATATCGTTAAGCTCATTTTAATACTCATGCTCACAATGGTCTGTCCAGCAATGCTCATTGTTGAGGCCTCCATGACTCAGATATCGAGTTTTGGGATCCTTGCTTTGAACACGGCCACCATAACGGTCTAGGAATATAGTAGGGCTCGCTAGAAAGAGCGCAAGGATAAGGACTCCAAGTCCAGCAACAGTTGACACTACCCAATTGGCCTTCGCCCGCTGTACGAGTGTCGAGCTGACATTAGTCGACATGATACTGATGATGAAATAGTCACGTTCGTGATCCTAACAACCAAGAGCAAAAGGGTGCATAGGACTTTCTCAAAAGCAGAGATATTGAAAGAAAAGAACACCGCACATACTAAAATTCATACCTGCTAGATCTATTGTTGGAGCATGGAGGTCAAAAAAAAAGCATACGAGGTGAATCCGACTCGTGATGCATGCTGTACGTATGCAGTGTCGAGAAACTCCGCAGGGAATTGTGGAGATTCAATCCCTCGGTTGACGCATTTCCCCATAGTCGCCCCACAGCCCCTTCCTGTGGAGTAGAACCCTTGCCCTTAGCACATAAAAGGACGCAGTGCATTCCAAACTCAATTAGAAAAAGTTGGAAGTAACAAGTACGGATTGCAATCGAGTCCGAGAGCCAAACATGACGTCCATCGAGTTTCCTCCCATTCCTGAAGGCCAATTCGAGCTCTATGCCGATGTAAGTCCGCTACATAGCAGCCTCTCAGCTAAAACAACTCCACCACTGACATAGGGGGAACAGCTTTACGCCAAAGAAGGACGGGCGGATGACCTTGAGATGTACCTCCGGAAACTGGTTCGCCTGACAGAGTCCGAGCCAGGAGTTTTGGAATACGCCATAGCCCGCGACAAGGAAAATCCCAACCACTTTCACGTCTTCGAACGCTACACGGGGCGAGCAGCGTTTGAACAGCACATAGCGGCACAGGAGTTTGTGGATTTTGCCAATTCTGGCGCCCTTGCAGAACCCCCAAAACCAAAATTCCTCCATGCATTAAAGCCGCTGTGAGCACGGGCGGGTTTATCTGTCACGGACTTGCATGCATCGGGCCTGAGGCTGAAGTTGGCAATTCAACAAACGGTGGATGCAATGCACCTTTCGAGACGGAGATGCGGGGCGAGTCTGTAGAACAAGAAACCATTTCACACTTTTGTGGACATTAATTTGGCCGTGTCTGAGTGGCGGAGAGTCCGCTTTCACTTCTGGTCTCACGGATCAGATCATAGCAGCTTTCTATCCATGCTGATACTTCCGGACAAAGGGTAACTCTGCGAAGCATTTGTCTTACGCCAAGTCGTGATCGCGTTGTCGGCAGAGCGGGATGAATTTGAGGACGCGTGGAATGGTTAATCCTTCGGCGGGGTTTTCGTTCCTAGCCTTTCTTTTTCTGTATACGATGCACTCCGAAGAAAGTACCATCTCGCTGGCGGAAATGCTTTGTAGATGCCAAAGACTCGGAAACGGTGTTTAGAAGTGTTGAAAACCCCCACTAATTTCCCCGCCATGCTAAGATACTGTAGGAGCTCAAGGAGACACAGCCTGGCACACAGTGGTGACGATTCAGGGGGACATCCCTTTTTCAAACTCGCTATGCTTGTCCTATGGAAGACAGCAGAGGAAAGCCCTCAAAAGAACTCCGCCTCCATAACTCCAGAAAATGTTTAGCGGAATGTGGAGACGTTGGCGGTGTTCTTTTTTGCAGGACCGGCCTGGGCTATGCAGACCCGGTATGCAAATCTGCCAGCGTCCAAGGATTTTGTCCTAACTTGCCACTTAAAGCTACCCTTATGGGTCAACCAATAGGAATCTCAGGGATGGACTCGATCCTATGGATAGAGCTATACAGATTTCACCAAATGGCTGCACATCGAAAGATTGTCGTGGGGTTTCAGTGATGCAAACTGCTGGTAGCGACGACATGCGTTGGAACATGATGAGCTGTATATAATAAATAGAAAGTCGACACTTTCCCTCTCACCAACAGGCTACCTGCGGTCAGGTTAAGCCTACCAAAGCTCCTAGATCCTGCTGCAGAGATGACGCTCTCTGCTTCGATGCTTCGGCTGCTGGTAAGCAACTGTTGACCCTCTTCAGCTTTCGACACTGACCTAAGCTCCAGATCGTGGTCTTTGTCGCCTTAGGCAGCGTAACCTATGGCTACTGTGCCAGTATCATCGCGACCACCCTCGGACAGCCATCCTTCGTATCCTACTTTGAACTGGACACGCGATCGAACGCGAGCGATCTGATTGGAGCCACCAATGGACTCTTTCAAGTCGGAGGCCTCTTTGGGACGTTGTCCTGCATGAAGTCTGCCGACTGGCTGGGTCGCCGGAAAGCGCTGTTTGTAGCGAGCATCGTCACTACAATTGGAGGAGCACTGCAGGCGGGCAGCGTGCATATCGGCATGTATATTGTGGCCCGCTTGATAACAGGGCTCGGTATCGGTAAGTGTGACTCGTACCACTGTTGTCAGTACGAAATCATTGGATTTGTCTGTCAGGATGCTCACCTTCACCAGGAGCCCTCGTCACTCTCGTCCCACTCTATCAAAGTGAGGTCGCACCTCCGAAAATTCGCGGTATGCTGGTCGGCATACATGGAGTAATGATCTGCATCGGTTATACTTCTGCAAGCTGGATCGGCGTAGGCTTCTACTTTGTCCAGGCGGCCGGAGCTCAGTGGCGTATCCCTCTCGCAGTCCAGGCGATTTGGCCCGCACTACTAGCCACAGGAGTCTTATTCCTGCCAGAGTCACCTCGGTGGCGTATGTATTGCCCTCTCGTGGTTGGAGGACAGCTTCCCATGTTGACTTGGAATAGTGCTAGATCGCGACCGCTTCGACGAAGCATATTGGTCGTTTAAAAGGGTCCGAGCTGAGACCTCGGACAGCTTCTTGAATGACGAGGACGCCATCCGCGCCGATTTTGCTCTACTGCACTCCCAAATTCTGCAAGAGAAGGAGGAACGGCTATCAACTTTGGATTTGTTCAGGCTGCCGGGATATCGTAAAAGAGTGGGCATCGGTTTCATCATGATGGTAGGAGCCCAGGCCACTGGAACGCAGATTATCAACAGTGAGTTCAGTTTTGATTGACCTGAGATGTTATTTCTTTGTGAGGCTGACGGCAAGCTAGACTATGGGCCTTTGCTGTATGCGAATCTCGGCTTCGACACCGTTAGGCAGCTTATCATTCAAGCGGGCTGGATTTCGGTCTCTCCTTTTGGAAACGGACTCAATGCACTGATTGTTGACAGGGTTGGCCGCGTTAAAATGCTGAGTACGTCAAGCCTGGTGACTGCTGCGGTTGAGCATCTCTAATCGTCATTAGTAATTGGTATGTCAGGATGTGTGCTGGCTCTCGTCGGCGAGGTCATTACACTTTCTCAATTCCAAGAGCACGGCGGGCAAGGTGCTGCCAGCGCCGCGGTCTTCTTTCTATTCTTACACGTTGCAATCTTTGCCAGCACCATCGACGCAACCTCTTACATCTACGCTTCGGAAATATTCCCGACACCAGTGAGAGCAAAGGGACTGTCCCTCTCCATTTCAGGATTGTTCCTCTCAGCATTGGCGTTGCTGCAGGGTGCACCCACCGGCTTTGCAAGTATTGGATGGAAATATTATCTGGTGTGCATTGGTGCTACCTCGGCCGTCATCGTCGTGGTCTGGTGGAAATTTCCAGAGGTAGTGTTCTCCAATGCTTGATTCAACCGGCTACATGTGGCGAGAGACTGACATTCTGAACATCTCAGACCAAAATGATGTCCCTCGAGGAAATCGGCGCCCTTTTCTCTGACTCACCCAGAGCAACTGGTGAAAAGGACATCGCCGAAAGGAGGCAAAACTCTTCGCACGAGGACAATGAGAAGGACAACAGCCAGGTGGAAGTTGAAAGTGTACGGACATAAAATATGTCGCCGGCAAAGCCCTAGGGAGAAGCGCTGGACGGTATCACACGGTCGTTCGTACTCAACAAATGAACCATTTTCGATATATTAAAATATACATTTTCGTCCATCGAGATGTAGCGCTTGTGGAATGTCAACCAAAGGTCAGAATTCTGCGGTGGGATTCGTTCGAGTTTACCGGGGAAGAGCCAATGTGTTCTGCATGGGTCCATACGAAGATGATAGATTGTGAAAAGGCAGAAGATAAGAAACTCCCTCAGGAACCCGTGGTACGTACCAATCTCATGCTGCCCCAGAGAAACTCGGCTACTTCCTGCAAATTGTGGAGCGAGGCCACAAACCCAGGTCCGGGATATCAGAATGCCGTAGAATGTGGCTATTGAAGACGCCGGGTTTCAAGTTGAATAATGCCCCGAATTCATCTGACAGGACTCAACACCTGGAGATGCATAGACAACTCCGCGTCCACAATAGTAAGCGCTTTGATCTGGCGAGTTGGTTCTTACCCCTCATTCTTGATCGTCCAGATCGCCGCTTGTTGTAGCATTCTCCAATTTGAAGCCGTTCCCCGAAACATGACCGAGCGCGTTACAATTGTCCCCCCGCCTTCAAGGGACGATGACGAATTTACCGAGCAGTGATTTGGGGCGACGGTAATGCCTATGTGGTGTGATAAAGCCGACGTCGTCAACACCCGCAATCTCTCCTCAGATGGAACCTAGACTTCTTACGATGAGACTGTCGAATCGACCAAGGCTCCAGACTCCCGACGACACCAGTGCGAACTCGAGCTACGCAATAAGTCTTCAAAATGTCTGGCAAGATCCCACAGTTCTCATCCGACGTGCCAGTGGCTGACATCGCCACGGTCGATTTCGATCTTCTATCCCAAGGAGATCTAGAGCAAGCTCAAATACTGCTTCACTCGTGCCAGAACTATGGCTTCTTCTATCTGTCCAACCACCATGTGGACTCGCGCTTCATGTTCAATCTCGCAGACGCCGTCTTCTCCCTGCCTCTGGACGAGAAACTCAAGTACGACATGGGCACCACGGGCCACTACTACGGCTACAAGCGGTCTGGCGCCATGTTCGTCGACGACAAGGGCACAAAGGACCACAGTGAGTTCTACAACGTCTCCAAGGATGAGGTCCTGGGTATCTCGCCGCCGGCAGCGGCAGACGGGAAGCCACGAAAAACAGTAACAGGTCACCACCCCCAAGTCGTCCTAGACCGCTTCGACGAGCTCAAGACGTTCATGAGATCGTGTCACAATGTCATATACACCATCACGGCTTCTTTGGGAAAGTCGCTAGGGTTGCCAGAGGGCCTTCTAGAGTCTCTGCACGAGCTTGAGAAGCCGTCTGTCGATCAGGCTCGAGTCACTTGCGCACCACCGGTCAGACCAACCGAGACCATCACTCTGGGCGAGCATACCGATTTCGGCAGTGTCACGGTCCTCTTCAACAAGTTAGGGGGGCTTCAGGTGCTTGCTCCAAACAAGCGAGACTGGGAGTACGTAAGGCCACGGCCCGAGTGCGCCGTGATCAACCTAGGCGACAGCTTGATCAAGCTGCTGGGAGGCCGATTGTACAGCGCGGTCCACCGCGTCGTTGTGCCGCCGGGGGAGCAGGGAGAGTGCATGCGCCACAGTGTGGTCTACTTTTCGCGTCCAAACTCTAGCGTCAAGTTGCGCGATCTCTTCCAGTATCCCTCCGCAGAGGACGTGGTGAGGTTGGAGAAGGCGTCAGGAGAAACTCTCCTGAACGCCGATGAATGGGTCAAGCAGCGGGCGCACAACTGGAACACGGCGCAGTACAAGGGCAAAGAGTCGTATAAATTGAGTCGAGGCACGGAGCACAATCGGGATTGGGACGCAGATCCTGCCAAGTTAGATCAGCAGCGTCCAAAGGCGGTCGAGACTGTGTGATGATGATGATTATGTGATGACGATGCCAGAGATGGTTATCAACAATATAGCTTCTCCGCCTTTTCGAATCGACTTCCCCCCAAGAACTCCCAAGTATTTAGCGCAGAATTCTCAGATTCCCACATGCAAATTGCAGGACTTTAGCTATTAGTCGGCATGCCGCTGGGGCGGGAACGGGGCCCGACTTCCCAGCCTCCTCATATCTAGCTATATCAGCCACCCCCGCCTTTCGGCTAGACGAACAAAAGGGAAGGGTCGAGGCACGGATACTACCTGCAGAAAATCTCGTATAGCAACTGGGAGAGCCGTCCCTTATTAGTTCGGCCTGCGGCGGATGCAAGCCATGCAATGCGAGTCTCCTAAAAATACGAACCACGGCCCTTTGCAGCCCAACATGTGCTTCAGCTGCTATTGACGCACGGACAATAGAGTTCAAGCAGCGCACGCAAGCTAACATCACACGCTCCTGTACATTGAGCCAATTGCAGCCGCGTACCACGCTACCACGAACGGGAACGGCTAACAACAAACTTCGAGATTGTCCCAAGTTTAGTAGTCTCAGCGGTGCGTGTCCACTGCTTCGCGTCCAGCTCAGCTCAGCGTGTTAGCTAGCTCGGAGGCAGACGGAGCTTTCGAGTGACAATGCGATGTCCTTGGCCATCAGGCTGCAAGGACCTTTTTTTTAACTTCTGTATACTGATGCCAGAATGGCGTCACTGGCTGGTTAATAGATGAAAGTGCGAATAAATAGTTCTTGTTTTCTTAGTCCTTTTCCATTTCTTCCTCTTCCCCCCCTTTTTTTGTCCATCTTTTCCTGAGCTGGGAAGAGAAGAAACTATCAAAGGGGCAATATGAACGGACAGACAGTGCAAGGCACAATGGCGGACCGGCGGCCGCATCTTCGCGCATTGGTTGATATGGGAAGGTAAGGCACACGCACAAACAACAGCATCATAGGCTTGCTTGGCTAGGGGTTTGGGGGTGTTTGATGGTCCTCAAATGATTCCTTTGTGTCCTGCGAAGCTACAAGGTTGACTAAGGTAATTAGCAATGGAATTCGATTCTCTGTCTCGGACCTGTCGCCGCCGACAGCACGGACGCTGCCAACAGTCCATTTCCACAGGTCCAACATCTCCTTGTACGAAGCACAGTTCGACTCGAAGGGTGTTAGGATACCGATCCCGCCCTCCGTCATACGAGCAGTCATCGCCGCTCTGTTGCGGTTCAAGGTCGTGTGCGAAGATCTCGGGGTGCCGCAGCATCAGATCCGCGTCATCGCCACAGAAGCTACTCGCGAGGCGTTGAACTCGTCGGAGTTCCTCTCCGCAATCAAAGAGGCATCCGGGCTGACCATCCACATGCTTCCGAAAGAAGAAGAAGGTAGGATTGGGGCCTTCGGCGTCGCCAGCAGCTTCACCTACGTCAAGGGTCTGGTGATGGACCTCGGCGGGGGCAGCACCCAGATCAGCTGGATGATTTCGCGGGAGGGCCGGGTGGAAATGAGTCCCAAAGGAGCCTTCAGCTTCCCCTACGGAGCTGCCGCGCTGACTCGGGCGCTGGAAAGCGCCAGGGCCGGAAAATCCAAGGAAGAGGCCGACAAAGCCGTCGCCGAGCTCAGGGCGGAGATGAAGAAGAACTTCCTCAACGCGTACCGCGAGCTTGAGATCCCGCAGGAGCTGATTGATGAGGCCAGACTTTATGGCGGGTTCCAGCTCTACCTCTGCGGTGGAGGCTTCCGGGGTTGGGGTTACCTCCTTCTTTACCAAAGCCAGGTACATGGGCACCATTATCCCATCTCAATTATCAACGGTTTCGTGGCAGATCACGCCAGCTTTACAGACACTGAGAGGTTGAAAGAAGTCGCACGCACGGCTCATCGTATCTTCCGCGTCTCGGACCGGAGACGAGCACAGGTCCCGGCTGTTGCATTCCTGGTCAATGTCCTGGCAGAAGCGATCCCGTTCGGTATCAAGGAGGCACAATTCTGTCAAGGCGGGGTCCGTGAAGGCGTTCTGTTTCAAGAGCTACCATACCCTGTCCGGAGGCAGCATCCCCTTGAAGTGGCCACCGCGCGGTTCGCCAAACCATCAGCGCTGGCCATGGGCGATCTATTTCTGTCGGCTATTCCCCCTTCCACGAGCGGCGAGCCGAGATCATTCCCAAGATCCATCTCGACAGAGGTCATCCGCTCGTTGGCGAACGTGTTCTTCGAACACTCGGACTTGTCAAAGGAATCATCCTCGAGTGCCGCTTTGTACAGCACATCCACTGGCATCTTGGCCTCGGCGCACGGGGTCTCTCACACCGACCGCGCGCTCTTGGCGCTCATGTTTGAAGAGCGTTTCGAAGGCGAGCTACCTCCGCGCGAGTTCGATTACAAGGAATCACTCCGTCACCTCCTCACGCCCGAGCAGGTTTGGTGGGCTCGCTACATCGGCAGAGTAGCAATGGTGGTGGCCAGGGTCTATCCGGCCGGAATCATCGACGAGACCAACCCGCGGGTGAAGATGTCGGCGCGATGGGCGGCCGGGCTGGGTAAGAACGGCAACAAGGACGGAGTGGAACTTTGTCTCTCGGTCGCCAAGATCCCCGGCGACCCTTTCCTGCTCAAGGACACGATGCAGAGTGCCTTGCGAGTCATCGAAAAGGTGGGCAAGCGCAAGCACTGGATCGGCGGCAAAGAGGGGTGGGGAATCAAGGTCAAAGTCATCGTCGAAGAGAAGGATCTCCAACGAGGGCAGCAGGAACTGCCGTTGCCCCCGTCCCCACCCCAGTGCGAGCACGAAGAAGTCGAGAGAGGAGAGGGAGAGGAAAACGAGTGGCAATTAGAGTGAATAGTCCTCGCATTCTCCAAAAGCAATGAAGTTTGCCTCTTCTAGATCCGTCAATCAGGCAAAGGGCGTTTCTACCGGTCTGACACCGTAGGGGAGTGGTTTGGCCTGATTCGTTGTTGCACGCTCTATTTTTCCCCCCTTTCCAATCTGAAAATGTTAAGATTGTGACTGTCGTCGGCTTGCTTTCGTGCAGAATCTGCATGAATTTGCTGGAATCACTGTTCTTCCTTCGTAGTGCAGTAATGTCCCCCGAAGCGCCCAGCGAGCACACCAGAGTGCAGATACTCTTCACCAAAACGACAATGGAGAGGATAAGTCTTTCACTTGCTAGGTATTGGATAAAGGCACATACATCTCTTTCTCTCTATTCTCCATCAGCCTTGTCGCCCTGCTTAGCTTTCTTAGCCCTCCACAGATAATACTCCCCAGCCGTCATGACAGGGTATTTCGCTGGGTTCTCATCCGATATGCACGAGGGAATAGGCAGCATGGGCATCTTCCTGTCCAATCCGTAAAAGAATGGGATGGAGTATCTCTCTTTACCGCTCTTGTTGATCACTCGATGCACCGTCGACACGAAGTAGTCGTTAGTCTGCCTCATGAAACAGTCCGCGATATTGACAACAAAGGAGTTTGGTACGGGCTTGGCACGGATCCATCGCCCGCTCTTACCCAGCACTTCGAGTCCTCCAGACATGTCTTGGTTTACAATCGTAAAGCACTCAAAGTCTGTATGGGCTCCGATGCCGTTCTGGTCATCCACGGATGCGTCCTGCTCTGGGTAGTGAAGGATGCGCAGTCCAGCTTCAGGACGTTTGGTCCACTCGTCGAAATATGTCTCGGGGAGGTGGAGCGCCAGGGCGAAGATTCGGGTCATCTTGCGAGCGAATTGGAGCATAGGCGTATGGTAAGCATACATGGCTTCCTTGAAACCAGGGAGATCACTTGGCCATATTGAAGTCCCCGGGTCATTGTCTTGGTTCTCGGGATCTTGCTCGGCGGAGTAGGCTAGGTTGAAAGCTTCACTGAGGTCTGGCCAGTTCACAGCAAAGAATCGTCAGTGGCGACCTGGAGAAGTATGCCATTAAGTCTAAACTCCAGCCGCAGATTCACTTACCATGATGCTTCCTTCCATTTCTGTTATAACTCGCGAGGGCATGGTATCCCACATACTCCTTCGGCACAAGACTCGTGTCGACCTCCATCTTCTTCTCCAGCGGCAGTGCAAAAAAGCGCTTAGCTTGTTCAAACACTCCGTCCGCCAGTTTGGAATCAAAGCCCTGGGCGGAAAAAGAGAAATTGTTAGCAATAGACAAGTTCTCAGGAAAGAAACTCACGTGGTTGACCACGTAGAAGAAGCCGATGCGGTGAGCGGCTTCCCGGATCTTGTCCGCTACAGCCTGCCGGTCCGCCAATCTGTCACTGTAGATTCCAGCTACATCGATAATAGGGATCTCATCTGCATCAACAGCCTCGTTGGATTTCACGTGGAGGGTTTGACCATTCTGCAGCTTGATAACGAGAGGATTGTTTTCCTCAGTCTGAGTTGCGACTTGGGACATAGTGATAGCTGGTCGATGAAGCTTGCCGCCTGAAGAAAAATGACCTGATTGCTGAAAGTCGAAATGCCTATCAAGGAAGATCCAGACACAAAGGTGATATCAAGTACGAACAGAGATCAAGTCATTCCAAAAACAGGAGCCGAACACGCCCTTGCACGCCGTAAGTATCGGAGTTGAGAGACGGAGGTACGCGCAGCCTTGTTGCTTATCGGCTTTGCCGTGCCGTTATATGTCCGATGGATTTACCGAGTATGGTGTTGATATATTCGGGCAGTGTTTTCCGTCCTTCCTTTCTGGCTATCGTTCTCACAATCCTGCTTCAGCCGCTGCACTAGTCAAATGTTTAACTTTATCCACATGGTCGCTGATATATTCGTTCAGCATCTAGTCAATTAGCGATGATTGGCAGATCCATATCGGATGTCTGATGGTCGTACAACCTCAAATCCAATGCTTTGGACATTGTCTGTGGACATTGTCTGTCATAAATCGCTTTGTCGTGGACCGACAAGGAAACAAACCGTGATCTCGTGAGTAATCTTTGATGTCGCCTTCGGTAAGGGTTTTGTGGCGTTTCTAGTTTCAACAATCATCTCTGCTCCTAGTTTCTGACGCTTTACTTGTTTATAACATGTTATCGAGCTGCCGGAAAGTGACCGTTAGGAGCCTGGAGATGAGCGGTATCATGTCGTTTCCGCCACGTGGTTTGTTGGGCTCTTATCAGCGATAGACATATCCAGGGCACAGGGAGTGCTCGGATTCAGGGTCTGTCCGGCCATGCTGAGGGACACAACCTCTGATAAACATATCCTTGATCTCAGTTTTGCTTGGGATATCAGCTCAACCCCTTCGACCTGAGGGACACCCTGAGCAAAATACGCATCAATTCTGCCTCAGCTGGTCAATTAATCCTGAACAATGAGTGCTCTTCGTCAACGAGCCGCGCGGCTCAGCGAGAAGCTCGAAGTGCCCGTCGATGAGAACTTGGACGGCAAGAGGCCCACGGCATGGAACAATCGTGACCTTGCCCCCCTTCCGCCATACAGGCGAACGTGGACAGTGTGGGGATTCTTGGGATTCTGGGCTGTCATTCAACTGAATACAGTGGGATGGCAGACAGCAAGCTCGTTGATCTCGCTAGGGTTGAGTGTGTGGGAGGCTATGGTTGTGACGATTATCGCAAAAGTCAGTTTTGCGCGTCGTCGATTCCATTGCCAGAAGTTCTCGACTGACCGTGCTGATATAGTTCCTCATTGCTGGAGTAGCCATTACGAACGGCTGGTGGGGTGCTCTCTGGCATGTCGGCTTCTCCGTTGGAAATCGCGCTGTTTGGGGACTTCGGGGCTCATATCTTGCTCTCGCACAAAGAATCATGCTCTGTCTTGTCTGGTACGGTGTCCAAGCCTGGATTGGTGGTCAGATGGTAGGCGTCATGCTCTACAGCATCTTCTCCGGCTACAGGCATATCCCCAATACCTTCCCCGCCAGTGCGAACATGACAACTCAGCAATTCGTCGGCTTCGTCGTCTTTCTCTGCTTCCAGTTCCCTTGTCTTTTGATCCCTCCGGAGAAGACAGCAGTCCTCTTCCGATATGCCAACATCATTACTGCCATTACCATGTTCTCGGTCACGGTCTGGGCGCTGTCAACGGCCCACGGCGGCGGGCCTTTGCTCACAGCCAATAGCACCCTTACCACGACCAGCGAGAGAGCCTGGGCAATCATCCGTGGCATCACTACTGTTATTGGGTCCATCGCTGTGTCACTGACGAACCAAAGTGACTTCAACCGATTCGCAAAGACCCCGGGTGCGCAAATTCCGGGCCAGATATACTCTACCGTCATCATCGGTGCACTTGTAACCCTCATGGGTACGCTCTCAACCTCTGCCGCGCAGAAAATCTATGGAGAAGTGCTCTGGTCGCCAGCAGAGCTCGCCATCCGCTGGATGGAGGACGGCTATACGGCCAAATCTCGTGCCGGAGCCTTTTTCGCAGGCTTCGGCTTCTTCATCTCCCAGCTTAGCATCAACACAGTCGACAATGCGTGGCCGGGTGGCTTCGACCTTGCAGCCCTCTTTCCTCGTTGGATCAATATCCGCCGGGGCGCAGTCATCACCTTCGTGCTCGGCATTGCAATCAATCCCTGGCAATTGGCTGACACGGCCAACACCTTCATCAATGTCCTGGACGGATATTCTGTCTTCCTCGGTCCCATGGTGGGCATGATGGTGTGCGATTTCTGGGTCATTCGTGACCGCAAACTCAAGCTCTCTGATCTGTATATTCCAAACCGGTCGTCCATCTACTGGTACAACCGGGGTTTTAACTGGCGCGCCTACGCTTCTTGGCTCATCGGCATGGCGCCTGCGCTGCCCGGATTCATCAATGCTGTTAACCCGTCCATCCATGTGCCCACGGGCGCGCAGGAGATTTTCTACCTGGCATACATCGAGGGTTTTGCATTGGCATTCGTTGTACATTATGTCCTGAACCGACTATTCCCTGTACCGGGCGTGGGGGAGATCGATGTGGAGGACCTGTTCGCAACCTTCACAGTTGGGGAGGCCAGGAAGTTGGGCGTGACACCAAATCCCCGGGTGCTTGAAACGGAGGTGTTAGAAATCCATGAGGGTGATCGCGCGTCTTCAGAAGAAGCGGTAGAGTCGAAGGCTGTGGTGGTCGGGGAGAAGCTGGTTGGCTGAGTTTTGGAGGTTGGGGTCCAGTAGCTCGCTCTCCCTTGTAAGCAGCTACCCAGGCCTCCATGTTGCCCTGCTCGTTGTAGCTTTATGTCCACAGCTTGTCTCCTGAAACTTGCTGTCTGGGACGAAAGCATTCAGTTGATAGACAAGACGAGATTTCAGCATCGAACCACCTCTTCTTTAATCTGGTCTGATAATGCACTGACACCATCGAGAGTAGTAGTCAGAGCAAATCCATAGCCTGGTTGAAGACCTCTTCTCCCAGCGGCTGAATTACATCCGTATAGTTGAACCCCCTCAGAACAGGGTAGACATCCTCCTATATCGACATTTTCATGTCCCGCACCTGGCGAGCCAGTCGGGTCGAAAACCATCGATTGCCAATCTCTCTATCGCTCTCCCAGTCGTAGTTTTTGAAGTCTCTGGAGCATTTGATAAAGTGGGGGGATTTCCTCTCCACTTGATTCATCTCGAGGAGATCTTTGTTCGATGGTGAAGATGGCTCTGATGTTTTCTGCTTGGATTTCGACTTCGACCATTCAGCATGTGCGCCAATAAAGAGGGCCCAGAGGCGAGCATTCCGATATTTTGGTGAACAAGAGTGTGCCAGGTCTCGATTCAGGTCTTCAGCACGCTCCAGCGCCGCCCGAAGATTCTTCAGTTGCGTCGGAACCATATCGAAAAGGTCTATACCACAGACCTCGACTCTGTAGCTTAAATGGTGGGTCCAGAGAAACTCTGCAAGAATCAAATATTGCTGGGTATACCAATACTCCTTCCTCTCCACAGAGTCCCCACCTTCTTCTCCACCTGCTGGTGACGGGTTGTGAACGTCCTGAATATAGTGTTTGATCATCCGCCCCTGCTGTAGACAGGCTGTCGTGGTCAGCCTCGGCATTATGAGTGGTGGCACAGGTACACCATTGAGACCGTAATGTAACCAGGTCTGTAGAGTAGTCCTCGTAGAGATAAAGAATGCTTTCAGCTCTGCACTTTCAACACTTGGGTCAAGGTATTTTTCCGTTTCATCTCGAAGGGTGGTCTAATGTGGGATTGATCTGAGTTGCTCTAGAACAGCAGCGCAAAGAGGCTGCATCGTGCTAACTACCCAGCCGCTGGGCCCAACGTCAAATGCGAGAGGAGCCATGAAGATCGAAGAAATCTGAGTGTCACTCCAGAGGGCATACTGCAGAAGTGTAAAATTCACTGTGCGATTCCTTCGCTGCTGCTCCTGGAACAAATTTTGAAGTATCTTTGCATGTGCTGCAGCAGCTGTCAGATTCTTGTCAACGATTTCGGCTTTTGGTAGCATGATGATAGGGAGGATAATAACGTCACTACCGACGTGATTCGCGTGGTTTAGCAGTCTCACCCGCAACTCCTGAATACTTCGAAGGCGATATCACATAGGCAGTGTCCGCAACGCGGGGTTGAGCACGGCTGCAACAGTTGCGGAACGGGCAATAAAGGCCTTTGCCAAAGCTGGTTCTTGGAGCGTCGATATACAGATAGTCCAGTCCAATCTCGCATTTGCAGAGCTGACCCATGCAGTCGAAGGAACATGATACTGTGCGGGAAGAAGATAGTCTCGATAGAATGCAATCAGCTCGTTGATTTCGGGATTGATTTTGACCGGGTAGGCATTGAAAGGGTCCGAATTCCCCTTGAGCGGATTGATTGACGATGACGAGAGAAGAGGCCCGACCGCGGTCTCAGAACAGGAACCTTTGCTGCGAGTCTTGTTGCCTCTTTTTGGCATTGTGGGAATTGTAATACGACCTCGCACATCCCGACTGCTCTCAGATGGCACAGCGCGTCGTTTGGAGTTGGGAAGTGGCAATTTCTGTTTAACAGCGTGAGGGGCGATAGCGAGATCTTGAAGATGCTTGACGCTTTGCTTTCGCCGCCATTTATGATAGTTTTGACGGACGTGGGAGAGGACTCGCGAGTGATCAAGAGAGCCGCTTGGGCTGGTTGAATCGTAATTGACGAACAGAAATTTCTCCACGTATAACTGCGAACGAGGGCGGCCAGGGTGTTGATTCGACATGCTCGAGCTCGATGCAGTGTTTAGCAACCGTCTGCACGCTTAGTCAAGTCAAGTCGGGGAGGTTCCTGATCAATGCTGCAATGGATGGGATGCACATACGGGTGCAACTGCCAGCTCTCTGGCTAGTCGTAGCCCATGCCAACCAACTGACAGGAGTTGATTCTCACAGACCCATCCCTGCTCAAACCAACCCAGCAGCTGTCTTACGTCGAGTGAACAGGACGCCAGCGCCCCTTTTTGTCTTTGTCGAGAAGCTCGGATCGTGCTCTGTACATTGTGGGAGAAAGATATTCCAAGGCTCTCGCAGGGTCCCAGCCTCGGGACACCAGAGGCTTTGGCGGGTCTGCTGACGAGATCACTAATAAAAGCTCTTAATTGCAATAAACAAAGCAGGAAAGGTGGGCCAAGACACTCATAAAAGAGCTGACATGTGTGATCAATGAATTAGTCCTATTTCAGCTCCAGTATTGTCTGGATTGGTCTTGTACAGAGTCCATATCAAGCCCTCTCCTAGGCAGTCACTGTCACAGCTCGACAGCAAAATAGGCCCCTCCATACCGAGGACATTGCTTGGTTGGTGGTGGTACTAACCAACTGGCCCGGCCTTCCATCTTTCAGTTTCCCTGAGCACCGGCGTTCACTCGTGATCATGCCCGTGGCCCGCGACTCCTCATTTCAGCATGCATACATCCCATCCCGCTGTTAAGAGTGCTTTCCTCCCTTCTCGCCCCATGGTCGCCCGAATCCGGACCCTTCCAAACTCCCTTGCGAGGCGAGGCGATGCTAAACAACGCAAGATATGTGATAAAACGTGCCGCCCCTTCTTAGCATGTTTGAGCAACAAGGTCCCTTTTTTGGACCTAGGTCTGCGCAGCAGCCTGACCAGCCTGAACCTGTGCCTGTCCCTGTGCCTGTCCTTGCCCTTGTCCGCCCCGTCCTCGATTACCACGATAGTTGTATCCACCATATCCACGGTTATTATAACCGCCTCGATACGTCCCGCTGTATTGTCTTCCACGACCGTAGCCGGACCCTCTTCCGCGGCCCCGATAGCCGCCATCCACATTCCCTTGACCGAAGGTCTCAATGTTCTTCTTGAACTCTTCGCTGCGCACCTGTCTGGCATGTGCGCGCCCGTCGTTGCCTTCTTCTCGGTCCTTTGCTTCTGATGAGATATTGTCAAAAAACGAAGTTGACTTGTTGTAGGCTGGACCGGCTGGGGGGAGACTGTCTTTTCTGGTCGGTGTTGGTTTCCCTGCCTCTCCGTCACCTTCTTCGTGTGTTGAATTCTCTTCAAGGGGAGATCCCGAAGCGATCGCCTCTTTTATGAGGTCCTCCTTATTGAATTTCGCATTGGCAGATTCAAAGTCAAAGTCAGACTTGGGAATTTCCATCTTCTTCTGGCCACCTCCACGGTGGTAGTTTCCACCTCGACCACCTCTGAATCCGCCTCGACCACCACGGGCCGTCCCATTGCCCGTTGTTGATGTAGACATTTCTGCCACCTTCTTCGTCAAAGCATCTACAGCGGTTGTTGAAGGAGTCTGTTTGGTCGGTGCCCCAGCTGCTTGGGGGTTCAATTTTGCCATGGCCGCTGCGACCGCTTCCTTTGCCTGTCGCGCCGCCTCATCCATTGCAGCTTGTGAGGGTACAGGTTTCTGAGGCTTTGTACCAGCGCCGTTGGTCGCTGTAGTATCCACCGCGGCGGGGACCGGAGGAGTAAAAGACTTCTGATTCACGGTGAGAGGGACTGCCGGAGTGATACGGTTATTCTTCGGTGCTGTAGGTGCAACTTTGGGGGCCGCCACCACTGCCGCCGCCGCCGCCGCTGCTGGCGCAGGGGCAGACGTAGGAGCAGCTTTGGCAGCGACCTGTGCATGGGACAGTTGTGACGGAGAGGGTGCGGGAGGTTGAGCATCTTTTGGAAGGGGAGGAGAAGAGATTGATTCAGGGGCCTTGTTGCTGCCTGGAAGTTCAGACGTCAGGTTCGAAGTAGGATGGTTTGCGTCTGCCCCCGAGTCAGGAGGAGGCTGTGGCTGCGGAACAGGTGGTGGTATATTGCCGCGCAACCCTGGAGGGCCGATCGGAGGATGAGGATGTTGTGGAAACGGGTGAGGACCGGGACCTTGCGGAAAGCCCGGGCCGCCGGGAGGACCAAAATACCCAGGAGGCGGAGGTCCATAAGGGGGGAAGCCTGGACCGGGGCCAAACCCTCCTGGCGGCGGGCCATAGCCTCTACCAAATTGATTTGGAGGGTAGTAGCCACCGAAAGGAGGAGGATGCTGGTACTCTGGAGAAAAGGGACCGTCTCGCGGGACTCCCTGAAGAACAGGACCTGGTCGCGACGCATTCTAGATTTTCATGCAGGGTTAGCGGGACTCGAGAAATCAGGCTTCGAGGTCGATTATGAGCAAAAATGAAGCAGGTATCAGAAGGAAGGCAACGGAAACATCCACATGGCTTTGCGCTTTCAGAACAGGTCTGTGAATTTACATCCGATATCTCATCACGCTGACGGGGATTTGATGGGGATTAGACAGGGAAGGGACCCGACATACCAATATGGCAGGGTCATTCGGCATGCTCTGTGGAGGAGATGGTTGTGACGGTTCATCTTCCGCAATTTTGATATCCTTGACATCGCTTCCGCGAAAGACAATGAAGCCATATTTCTGTTGTGAAGGGGGAATGAATTTGTCGACTTTGCGGTCTTCAGTACCAAAGGAGAAGACATTTTCCAAGGCAATTGTGGACTGTTCGGGATTTATCTCGTGCAAGGTACCGACATAGCTACAAGTGAGAAAGGTGTTAGCGTAGATGCAGAGAGGATCTTGAGGCTCACTGACCGAATTTCACTTTTCGAGATGAGGTTGAAACGCTGACCGATGAGATGATCCATATCCATGATGACAGCAAGAGAAGACAAGAAAGAAAATACTAGTGTTACATAAAGGGAAGGAAATCCGAGGGTGTAGAGAAGGGTTGGTGGCGGCAGAGGATGTGAGAAGTTGTTTTGTGTGATGAAGAAGCAGAAAAGAGGAATTTGAGCGGCTGCGGAAGGTGAGGCAGGTCGAAGACAAACGAGCTAAACAACCTGAACTGCCAAAAACAGCGTGCACGAAGTGTCAACAGCTCGACCGTGGTCTTGGCACCTTGGCATTACCGTGGAGTCTATACCCTCGCTGCGCAATATCAACCATTTCGTCTGCACTGGGACTATATTGTCCGTCTGTCGTCTTCTTCAAAGGTGTCTGTCATCGACCACCATGACCAGTTACAGCGCAGGTGATCAAGCAGGAAACTATTTCCAGACCGAGTGCGTCGCTGCACCCACTTGTTGTCTATCTGGAGCCTTGCTGATCAGTTTCCAGTGCATCCTTGGCTGAAAGTGATCGGAAACGTCAGAAGGCAGCAAACACATTAGGAAATCCAGTCAAATTCCCCACAAAACTGCTAGCTGCTGGTGTCAACTACTGTTTCGACGCTACTGGGGATGTTGTTTTTGTCGCCGAGGCCGGGGGCTCAGTGACGAGCCTGCGGTTATCTACAAACGAGATTTCCTCGACACCGAGAGGCCCTCAGGCACCCCTAACCAGCCTTGCCTTTCACGCTGCGCAGGTCCCTACAGGCCCTCCTACGGTTAGTCAAGTTTTCTCTGGCTGCTGGGACAAATCGATCTGGAAATATTCGTTCCAAGGACCTACGGTCATCGATCAATCTTCATTTCCTGCTCACCAAGACTTTGTGAAATGTCTTCTGGTTGCTCGGACTCCTGATAAACAAGACATCCTGATCTCAGGGGGAGCCGATGGAGACGTGCGATTCTGGGCTCTGGACGGACAACCACTTGGCTCCATTAAACCCCAAGCCCGAGGTATCGAATGTCTTGTCCTTGACCCTCTTTCCCCACTCGATTCGCCTATGGTGATGCTCTCGACTTCCAAGCAAGAAATCTTCTCCTTTTTTGTCCCAGCGGTATCAAATATCACCACGCATCAATTGCAACTCTCTCCCCCGATCATGGCGCATGCAACGAGTGTGTACAAGCTGCACTTCGATGAGGACGGAGATCTGTGGACTGCTTCGGCTGACAAAACAGCCAGACGTCTCTTGAGAGACGAAGGCTGGAAGGTTGATACGACTTTGACTCACCCAGACTTTGTGCGAGATGTGGTGACACACGATAAATATGGCTGGGTGGTGACAGCTTGCAGAGACGAAAATGTGCGCGTGTGGAACAAGGCGACAGGAGACCTCCACCACGTTTTCACCGGGCATTATGAAGAAGTGACCGGACTGTGCCTGGTGCGAGATCTCGTCATCAGTGTCAGCATTGATGCGACGCTTCGAAGATGGAGTTTGACCCCTGGGGATCTGAACAAGGCGGTACAAGAGGCCAAGAACCCCCGGCTTCTCGAACAGGAACCCGAACCCAACGCGGATCTGGCGATGTTGACCGAGGAGGAGGAAGCCGAACTGCGCGCATTGATGGAGGAGGAGGAGCAGGAGATATTGGAGAAGATGGCCATGGATGAGCAGTAATGCATAATGCATATACTCGGTATCCCGTAGCCTTGCTTTGCCTTGCCTTATCAGTCTACGGGGGCCCCACGTGCTCAACCCCAGATTAGCTAAGCAGGCTGATAGAACTGATAGACTATCGGTCCTCGTGATTGGCTGCCCTGCCACCTCCTGCACCTCCCACCTACTTTTGCCTTTTTTCGCTTTCTCGGGATTGATTGATTGTTCTTTTGCCCCCTCTCTGAAAAATTTCTTCTGTCAGCAATTCATCCATCTCGGATCTGCCTATCCCATCTCTCTCCCCAGGCCAGAAAGTCATCTTCCCTGCATTTGGTCGATTCCGGAACACGTCTCCGCTCCTTGTTGGCTCTGCTCCTGCCGGTGGTTTCCGACCCCAAGCGCAAAACTTGTCGCAAAGCCTTGTCTAACTCTGGCCCACGTGCTCACCCTAACATCAGACTTTTCTTTTTCCATCGCCACGACCCCAATTATAATCGCGGGTGCTCTCGTCCTTGTGTGGCATTGAATCCTTGAACATATTATTTCCATACCTTCGTGGCGCCGACTTAGTCTCTCTCGCTGCTCGTCCTTTCGACAAACACCAGCACGTCTGATATCTTGGCCGGTCGGGCCACAACCACCCCCCATGGTTGACGGCGAGCCTGCACTTAGACTGCAGAATGCCCTGGCAAAGAGCCCGTCGGTCTATGTGAGTTAGGTCGGTACAGTAAGTAGGCGTTGACACTGATGTGAGACAGCTGCGAGCGCACAAAGATAATCCCGTAGCCTGGCAAGAATGGTGCCCGACAACGCTATCTCTCGCCAAGCGCTACCAGCGGCTTATATTCTTGAGTATCGGCTACAATGCATGCCATTGTAAGAGACCCGATTCAGCTATATGTGCTTGGTTTGACTCGTTTCTCAAGGGTGTCATGTGATGGAACGAGAGTCGTTTAGCTCTCCTGAGGTGGCTGAAATTCTCAACAACTTCTTCATTCCAATCAAGCTAGATCGGGAATCGCGGCCTGATCTAGACGACATCTATATGAGTTATGTCACAGCCACGACAGGCTCCGGCGGATGGCCTTTAAACGTCTTTCTGACACCAGATCTCAAGCCTGTCTTTGGCGGCACATACTGGCCCGGGCCCGCCCCTACCACCAATCTCATGCCGGCCACTTCTCATGACGAGGCTCCGGTCACATTCGTTGGGATCTTGAAGAAGATGAAGGAGGTCTGGACCACACAGCGTGACAGATGTCTCCAATCATCTTCGGCGATTACGGACCAATTACTGGCCTTTGCCGGCGAGGGCATCCATTCCCATTCAAACAGCCAGGCTCGGGAAACTGAACCCAGTGCGTCGGATCCGCCCGAGCCACTGGACCTGGATCTGCTAGACGACGCCTTGAGCCATTTCATCTCTCGCTACGACTCAACGCACGGGGGATTTAGCCCAAGTCCGACAGCACCCAAATTCCCGACTCCATCAAACCTCACGTTTCTGCTTCGGATCGGCGCAGCCATCGCTCTACCTTCCACTCATACACGTTTTGGCTTCTTCAGCCCGGTCCCCGGAATCCTAGGGAGAGAATCTTGCCTGACCGCTGCGAGGATGTCTTTACATACTCTTCTTGCCATGTCCAGGTCCGGTCTGAGGGATCAATTGGGCTATGGCTTCCACCGGTACAGCGTCACGGCCGATTGGAATCTTCCGCATTTTGAGAAGATGATGTGTGACAATGCCCAGTTGCTCGGCTGCTACTGCGATGCCTGGGCGCTGGGCAGGGACCCGGAGATTTTAGGCACCATCTACAACCTAGTCGAGTATTTTACTAACCCTGAATCCCCGATCGTCCACCCAGAGGGTGGCTGGTACTCGAGCGAAGACGCAGACTCGCGCACCACCCTTTCAACCATGAGCAACGGAGCAATGTCGGACGACAAGAAGGAAGGCGCTTTCTACGTGTGGACATACAAAGAGTTCCAGTCCATCCTCGGCGAACGGGACGCAGCAATCCTGGCTCGCCACTTTGGCGTCAAACCGGATGGCAACGTCCCCGCCCAGCATGACATGCATGACGAATTTCTGACCCAGAACGTGCTGCACATCCAAGCCACACCCTCCATCCTAGCCAAAGAGTTCGGCATCCCGGAAGAAGAGATCGTCCGCATCGTCAAGTCCGGTCGTGCAAAGCTACGCGAGCACCGTAAGACGAAACGCGAAAAGCCCGAGGTGGACACCAAAATCATTGCCGCGTGGAACGGACTTGCCATCACGGCTCTCGCTCGAGCAGCAAATACTCTTGCGACGATCGACAAACACCGCGCCACAAGATGTCAGGAAGCCGCTGAAAGGGCGGCAGCATTCATCCGAAAAGGCATGTATGACGAGTCTACCGGGAAGCTGGTACGGGTGACATGTCCACTAGCCTCTCAGCTCAGTCCAGATGCCGACGACACCGCCAACACAGCCTTTGTCGATGACTTCGCATACCTCGCCCTCGCAAATCTCGCCCTCTACGATCTCACTCTTTCCCAACCGTATCTCGATTGGGCTACTCGACTTCAATCCTATTTGGACGGACACTTCATTGCCAACACCACTGGCGGATATTTCCAATGCCCCAACCCCAGTGATTCCTCTCCGCCTGAGCAAATCATCCGCCTCAAGCCCGGGACGGACAATGCCCTCCCATCACCCAACGGCGTCATCTGCACAAACCTCCTGTACCTTTCTTCTTACATTCAATCCCAACACCCTTCCCGATTACAGTCCGAATCAGCCACCTACTTATTCAAAGCCCGCGCGATATTAGACGCCTTCGCCGTGGAAATCATCCAACATCCTTTCCTCTACGTCACACTCCTAGGCGCAACGGTCATGGAACAAGTCGGTGTAAAAACAATCATTGCCCCCATGACGGCAAAGGAGAGCGAGCTGCGGAGATTGAAGGGGTGGGGGCGAACCGTTGTCCGGGGCATCGTCTCGGAGGTGATGATCTGTACGAAAGACGGAGTATGCCGAGCACTGAGGAGAGAGGACCTGGAGGATGTAGATGACTTGGATGCTGAGGCGGAGGAGGAGAAAAGCAAGGCGCTTGGGAAAGTAGACAGCGTGTCTTCGGTGGGGGAATTGAGGAAGGTAACTGTTGTTCCGGCTTCGGCGTGAGTTAGTTTTGTCGCCGTTCTTGGGGGTGCATGGGGCTCTTCCATGTCTGTCGGGCGTTGAAGCTACGAATTCTTGTAGCTGGAAATGGACGGTTCTATTCTATAGATACGAGTCGTGTCTATACGCCAGATCTGGTGAGTGTGTGTGAAGGCATAGTAAAGTCTCTTTCTGCATTCATACACGGCCGATATTAAATAGAGAAGCTTCTCATTCCAATTGTTCCCGCCCATACCTGACTGAGAGCGCGCAACATTAGGGAGTATCTGCTCGTAGATGAGGAGCAACCTGCT
Source organism: Cladophialophora bantiana CBS 173.52 (assembly GCF_000835475.1). Lineage (NCBI taxonomy): Eukaryota > Fungi > Ascomycota > Eurotiomycetes > Chaetothyriales > Herpotrichiellaceae > Cladophialophora > Cladophialophora bantiana. Next base: position 896,536 of record NW_015971583.1, read on the forward strand.
GGTAAGGGTGGAGGAGCATCTCACACCCTCGCATCTCCAACCCGGCCCCCGGAAAAACTTGTTTATCCGACGCTGAAAGTTGGAGAAACATTCGATGCTTTCAAATACAAAGTACATGCTAGGAATGGAGTACATCCTTGGTTGTCCATCCATTCATGCTCAAGGTTCATGTATAATGCTCTGTTTATAAGACTATACCAGCAGCGGGCCCACAGAACGAAGTCGCAGAGTAGATAGTTACGGCGCGCCATTCGAAAAATCTCACGCTTCAATCGCCTTTCCATCCACCACTGCCACCACTACCACTGCTTTCACCGCTTTCACCATGTCCCACACCATCCTGATCACCGGCGCGTCAGGCTACCTAGGCGGCACGCTGCTCGCAAGATGGACGCAAACCTCTCTGCCGGCGTACAAGCGGCTATTTGCACTGGTGCGCAGCGACGAGCAAGCGACATTGGTGAAGAAGCACTTCGGGGGCGTGGCCGAGCCCCTCCAATTCGATACCAAGGACGGGGCGGCAGTGAGGGAGGCCGTGGTCACCAACCACATTAGCATTGTGTATTTCCTGATCGATGCCATGACTGCCGATGCGCAGGTGCATTTTATCCGCGCTCTAGCGGAGGTCAAGCGGAGTACGGGGCTCGATGTCCATTTCTTGCATGTATGTATATGCTATACTACATCAACGCCGTCCCTCTCTCCCTCCCTTTTTCAAAGCCTCGTGCCCAACGTCTACCAAGGTCGTGCAAGTGTATGATAGTCTTGCTCTGACGACCTCCATGCACCAAACATACAGACCAGCGGCGCAAAGATCTTCTCCAGCCACGCCGGTGCGCCCACGGACCGCCCGCTCCTGGACACTGAGGCCGATCTGTACGAGATCCAGAAGGCGCAAAAAGCGCCCATCCCGCTGATGCAGTCGGTAAGTTCATTTTAGCTGCAGGTAAAAATCATAGAGGCCCCTTTCCTAGGAAATATAGATGCAACAACGGCATGGCTAATGAGAGATATAAACCGTTTTCGGAGCTGTTTAGGCTGTCAACACGAACAACACGGTCATCGAACAGGCCGAGTCTCTCGGCGTGCACAGCTATATCTTCGTGCCTTGTATAGTGTGTGAGTTAACCGTCTGTGTGCATGATGCCGCATGAACAAACCTGAAATCCCCATCCCGCTTTCCCTTCTCCTTCTCATCATTAAACACGGGGCAATTATATTGTTCAATTTAAACTGACCAAAGCCCGATCACCTCACGGGGCGAGCGGGTAGACGGCCGAGGCGAAGGGTTCGGAAACCGCATCTCGATCCAGACGGTCGCGATCGTGCGCGCTGCGCGGGCACTGCGGCGCGTATACAACGTCGATAGCGGACGCCCTGTACGTATTGTCCATCCATCTCTCTTCTCTTAGTGTCTCTCAGGACAATCTGGAAGCTTGAGATCCCTCTCCTCGCTAAGCGATTGAGACCTGATCGACACTGTGTAGTCATGGCCCGTATGCCACGTCCTCGACAACACAAGCCTGTACCTCGCCCTGCTACGAGGAATCCTGTCCTCTTCCTCGTCCAATGACAGTAGTAACGGCACCGGCGCCAAACCTCCTGGTTGCGGAAAACACGGCTACTACCTCGCCTCGTCCGGTCACGTAGTTTGGGAAGACCTATACGCCGCGATGGGCACGCGGCTGGCGCAGCGTGGGCTGGTTGACGGCGATCCTACCACCGCTGGGACTGTCGAGCACGCGACGGACGACGTTTTGGGAAAGATGGGCGCGGCGTTGGGGTGTCCGAAGGAGTTGGTCGCGTTGCACCTTGGTGGACGGTACGTACATTGGTGGTGTATTCCTTGTCGCGAATTTACCTCCCGATCGTGGCCCTTCTCCATTCCCTTCTCTTCCTATCCCCTTTCCATCCTGCCTTTCCCCTTTTCCCTAGATGTCTGCGTTCCAGCTCACAAATCCCTCGCCGAAACCACAGATGCACATTCACCGCCCGCCACGGCGCCGAGGACCTCGCCTGGCAGCCCGCGTACCCGGCAAGCCACATCCTGCAGACGGCGGGCGAGGAGGTCGACTTGATCCTCGAGAATCTCGGCGGTTGAGTCCGCCAACCTAGCCAGCTAACATTACATGGATCTCTCGGGACGAAAAATACATCTAAGATCTGAGTACTTCTGGTTATATATGCAGTATACAAAATGCAACGTACAATATACAGCATACAACATACAATATACAATATACAATTACAGGGAACCTTCAAATTCCTCGTGGTCGGTCTGACCACAGCAGTCCACATGAACACATCTCCCATCAGTCGTATGCTTAGGCCGAGCCTGCTTACTTACTCTGGTGGTGCAGGCTCAACTCATGCTTCCTCCACGATGCATGGCGAACCGGACCTTTTCAAGGGCAAGAACGCAAGAGTCCATGAAGTGTGCGTGGTGCCCGCCAATGGACCCGATAAAGCGTTTTGTCTTTCGAGCAAGCATCACTCAAGTTTTCGTTGCTTGAGCATGAGAATTTCCGCCATTTTCATCCCTTAGAGACCGACCCTCGTCGGGTCCTATTGCTACACATTTCCATCCTCCTCTTCCTTGGCTCTCTCGGCCGCAGTGCTAGTTAGTGCCTTGAGCAAGGCTATGGCGCCCTAACGATTAGTTTTATACGCGGTCTCTTCGGTAGAGGCGCCGCTTCGTCACTGCCGCTTGGTCTGTCGCTGCCCGATTGTCCACTGCCTCTGTCGCTATTGTCGGTCTCAGCGGCTTCGTCCCTTTTCCTCTTGACCGCGGACCTGGTTTCTCGTGTCGAAGCTCCAAGTGATGTGGGAGCCTTCACTGCTCCGCGACGGCTTACTGTCGCTGTTTGCTTTGCGTGCGAGCTCTTTAGTTTCTTCGTGCTCTCAGGGGCTTTGGCTCTACTGTTCGCACTCGCTGCCTTGCCCTTTTGACATTTGGCCTTGCCGCCGGCTGCCATAAGACCGCGCTGTGCGCCCTCTTCTCTTTGCGCCGCAGCAATCACATACTCCCACTTCCTTGGCTTAGGAGGAGCTGGATTTGGATCTGGCTTAAACGGCTTCATGTCAGTTTTCAAACCATCCACACTACTCCAATAGTGCAAGTTGGGGTCGAGCTCGTATTGGCTAATGTTTGTAGGCCGTTCAGCCCTTGGCAGCGACGAGGGCAGACTCGGCCGTCCATGATGTGTCCCACGGTATGGCTGACCTGAGACAGTCCGATATAATCTGTAATCTGCTGGATCAGCGATGTAATTCACGTGACGGCTCACTCGTTCCCCATTGTGGTTGTTCTCTAAAGGACCGATGCCTGCGTTGAATCGCACGGGTTCTAACAGAAGGCGCAGACGCCTTTGGACCGAGCGATGTGTTTTCCCTGTCGGGCTTCCTTCAGACTCCGACGCCGACGGGATATCATCTTGAATGTGCGTTTCCTCTGCATTGGCATTGGTGTTAGCATCTTCATGTTTGTCATTGGAGTGCGAGGTCGATTCATGCTCCTCGTCGTCGGGAAGTCTCTGTTGAACCTGACTTACTTGATTGTCTGCAGGAAACGCTGGAAACTGGTCTCTTGATGACTGCCAGCAATGTAGCCGATGTAGACTGCGGCTAGATTGTCGCGCTCGAAGATTATATCCGTGATCAGCGCGTTCTGTTTCTTGGTTAATTCCCGTACCTTGGAGGTGGATTTGTGATTTGGAGGCTTGTAGTAGTACTTCGTTATGAATGTTGAAAAGAATATGGGCGGCCTCGAGTGCTCTAGGACTGTAGTGAGCCGTAGTATCATCTGCATTTGGAGTGGCTTTATTGCCTTCAATCCCTCCACCATCGTCACTCCTTTCAGAATTGGCAGCTTCTGATTCGCGCGTCATTCTGTCTGATTCTCGGCGAGCCGCTGATTGCTCTCGGGATTCTTGGAGTCGTTTTCTCGCTTCTTCAGCGATAGGATCATTTGGCAGAAGACCAGGCCGCCTCTGAGCCGCTGCTGTTGAGCCATACGTCACCGTACAATTGCTAAGAATGGCTTCTGCAATCTCGCGCATACCCATACCCGGCAGTCTTTTTGTTTTGCTCGGTGCAGTCGATGTCTGTTCACGAAAGGGACGCACTAGTTGGATCTGGTCTAATGCAATAGGGCTCATTTCTGCTTCGGGGAAGGCCCTTATTTGTGCAAGTATATTTCCGCCAAAGCTAGCGAACTGAGCCACAATAGCGGTCATAAGAGCATCAGGGATACGAAGCCCTGTTTGTATCGTGAGAACATCTCGAATGTGTTGATAACTCCCGGACGTGCCGGCCCTCCAATCTCTGTCCAGCAGATACAGGGCCCGTCGATAAAGCCATGCAGGTATGGTCTCCCCAGCCGCAGAGGGGGAAGTGCAGGGCGCATTCCTGGGATCCTTAAGCAGTGATAAGTCCATATTGGAGACAGGTAACGGTTGAAGAGCAAAGAGTATGGAAATACTATTGTATTTGACCAATCTCAATCAATACGGTCCAAAATGTCTTGCATGGGGAAAGGTTTCCGAGGTGCAGCCTCGCTAGTTGATATGTATTTCGGCATGTCGTATGGTCAATTTAGTGGCATATTGAATCTCTTTATTTTGCACAATGGGGCATTGTTTCATATAACGAACGTCGGTTTTAAAATAACTGATGTTTACTCAAATTAGCACAGAGGTCTTTGTCTAAAGTCCAGTCAGTCTTTGTCTTCATTATTGAAAATGCAATATGAAACACCCATGAAAATGGGTCAATATTTCCCACAACAAAGGGAGTTCGCATGTCTCTACCGAACTTAGGGTCAATGATAATCATTGGTGATGTGCTGATTGTTGAGCAAGACATTTAGGAACAACCGAAACCGCTCATCTACCAGATTATGGTCGCCCGAACTTTTTGCCAACCAGGAACATGTTTTCGTTCAGGGAAGCTGACTAAAGCTAGGCTGAGGCATAAAGGAGGGCTGGGAAGTTCTCTCGAACCAGCTGTTATGCCGCATCTCAAGATGCCGAATGTGATCTGGCATGAGCTGAACGAGTTCAACTCTGTCAGGGATTCGGGAAATGGTGCGTCGGGCTGGGTAATTCCAGTCCCCCTATTTGGAACCAATTGAGTCCCCAAGTGGTAGCCAACTCCTCGAGGCACGTCTCGAGGTTATGTTGAATGTCAACAAGGCGGTCAGCGGGGCCTATGATTACTGATCTCATATCTGGCCGGTAGACTCTGACGCAGTAGAATTCAAGCAAGCTTCGTACCCAGTCAGCTGTTTCCGAATATCAGGGAGCAAATTCTAGTCATAGCATGAGATAGATCACATACGGTGGAATTGAAGTTTCTTAAACTCGAGCACAGTCCTCGGAAAATGGCGATGGACTTCCCAAAGCTCGTCATCTCGGACGTGCATCGTCGGGTCTTTCTCGTCCTTTGTCGGTTTTGCTCCTTTTCTTTCCAAGAGACGTTTTCTCTGTGCTTCGACGAGGGCTCTGGTCTCTGGGGTGGAAGCAAAAATAGGTGCAATGGTGTGGTGTAGTCTCCAAACTAGGCCATTTTTGGTCCTCGCTTCTTGGTTCTTGAGCCTGTTTTCCAGAACGGAGAGACGGGACCCAAGACCCAGGGTGGAGCGGTTTCCTTCACGTTGAATGAGTTCATTTTGGATGACTTGAAATATGTTCAGGCCCAGCCCGGCAGTCTCCATGTTGTGGGGGAAAGCGGTAGGGTAGCTTGCGTATCAAGAGGTTGAAGGACAAGGGTAGACGATCAAATACCTTGTTCAAGGTATGAGAAGATTTTAGAATGGTGAAGTGGTGAGAAGGAACGTCGTTTGGGAGCCCGGGGACCCTCCATTGTTGTGACTGAAATCGAGGCGTCGCAGCATTGGCACACGTCATGTCGTTGCTCGTTTCGCCCAGCCTTATGTCTGTTATACTCTTGCTGTCACGACTATGGCAATAAAGAACCCAAGACTCGGTCCAGAAAGAGGACACTTCATTGATCCTCATGCTAAATGTAGGATTAAGAATAAAGAAGTTCGCAAAATTGACAAAGAGGATGCATGATACATGGGGGAATCAATACTCAATGGTATGATTCTTGAGTAGAAATATGCTTACTGTAGGCGGCTCAGAGGCGGGTTCGAGCCGCTTGGTGAGGGAGATTAAGGGAGAGTAGATGGCATATCCCTCCAACTCAGTGCACGGCAGTTGTCTCACGCTACGCTTTCGCCCTCAGTTCCTCTGGAGTGTCCTCCTGGTTATCCCATCTCCCACTCTTGAACGCGTCCAACTGCTTGATCTCCTCCCAAATACCCCACACATGGGGAAACTGGCCCTTGACATCCACGCCAAACCTTAGTGCCCCATCGATCGCCGGAGCTAGGGAGCAGTCTGCCATAGTCACCGCATCACCGACACTATATCTGCCCCCATAGGTCTTGACCATTTCCTCATATGCCCGGAATCCTAGAGTCATGAAATGCTGCTGCCACTGTTTGGCCTCGACGTTGAGGGGCTTGATGAAATTCAACACACGCAGATTCGTGACAGGTTGAATATCACAAGCTACGATGTTCACCAGCTCCCTGACCCGGGCTCTCCCCAACGGATCATCTGAGCTGGGGAGCAGCTTCATCCCGTTTCCTTCTTCGACTTCTTCAAAGAACTCCAAAATGGCAATCGACTGCCTGATTCTGGTGACCTCGTTGCCTGTTTCCAGATCAATTACGATCAAGGTAGGCACGGACTCGCTAGGATTCAACGCCACATAGTCGCTGCCATGCTGTTCACCCTTGACCAGGTGGATGTATTTGTACTCGAGCGGGATGTTCTTTAGATTGGCAGCGATCCGAATACGAGCGGAGCATGAGCTGCGGAAGTAACTGTACAAGATGTACTTGTACTTGGGCCTTTCGGACATCTCGACAAGACTGGCTGGGCTTCCTCCTGGCGGGTTCGGTACAATAAGGTTCGAGCTGGACGCTCCTGCTCCGTTTTCTTCCTTTCTGCTGCCCTTGGTCCTTTCTTGGAAGCAAGCCGATCAGACTGACAGGCCCCTAGTGGAATCTGGGGGTGGAGTCTCCTTAAGCGAGACGCAAGATGGAGGATGCAGGATGCAGGACGCAGGACAAAATGTACCGTTTGCTCTGGCCCCTGCTTGTGCTCGTACAGCGGTGGTATTTCGGCCTCTGCAAGCCCCAAGCCTCGTCCGCGCTGCTAAACGTTTTGCCGTCCAGTTGAATGCGAAGGGGACCACAAACCAAGGAGGTAGTTGAGGGTGTTGGCCAACCAACAAGAACCATTGACCACTTCCAGCAAGCTTGAGACAGTGCCAATATCAAAAATGCACGGATCCTTGCGCTGCAGCTGACTCTCCTGAGCTCTTTATAACACAAGCGCGGAAACCCCGCAAATCAGGAGCGGAGCTCATTCCGAAGCCGCTCGGGGCCGCCCCGCCGCGGTAGTCAATAGTCAAGGGTCAAAAGGATGATCAGGAATGACCGAGCAATGGCCGGAGGAAGTGAGCAGAATGCAGAACCCCGAAGGAGTGGTTGGTCTTGCAACTGCGACAGGAAATTGGACAGTTGACTCGAGGGATGTAGTGAGCGAGGTTTGGTCGAGGGATGAAGTATCGTGTCGGAAAAACTTCGGGCCGTCGATGAATCATGTTGACGTTGATGTTTGCGGGGGAGGGGCTGAAGGGGGTCGAGGGGGGTCCAAGGAAACTTTTTCGGAGACGGACGACCATCAAGACATGAGACGCCACGAGATGAGCCATTGACTGCGCTCGCATCTTAGACCATCGGCTCGCTCGTTCCCCGTGGCTGCAACAGGTTGACGACCACCCGTGTGCCCTGACGTCTGCCATTTTCTGTCATCACCACCACGACGCCCTCCACGATCATCCAGGCATCCCCCCAACATGGCAAGCCGCGCCGTCCGCATTGGCTTCGTGCCCGAACACTACCTCCTCCCCCTTCATTTCTGCAACAAACACAACCTTTTCCCCTCGTCCCTGCAGGTCAACCTTGTCCCGTTCCCCTCTGGGACTGGCCACATGATCACCTCCCTGCGCTCTAAGGAAATCGACCTCGCAATCGGGCTGACCGAAGGCTGGGTTGCCGGACTCCTTAACCCCTCGGTCCAAGGGCAATCGCTACAAGAGAAAGGGTATTCGATTGTCGGGTCATGGGTGTCTACTCCTCTTCGATGGGCCATCGTCACCGGAAGAAACCGAGACGATATTTCGTCGGTGGATGATCTGAAGCAACATCGACGAGTGGGCGTCAGTCGGATGGGCAGCGGTAGTCACATCATGGCTTTTGTCCTCGCACAACAGGAAGGGTGGCTTCATCAATTCAAGGACCAAAAGTCAGAGGGTCTCACACTTGTGCCACTGGGACCCTTTAAGGATCTTCGCGATGGAGTAACAGGGAACACTGCAGATTTCTTCATGTGGGAACATTTCACTACCAAGCCCTATTTCCACGGGGACGACACGCCCTTGAAGAAGATTGGCGAGATTTACACGCCCTGGCCGAGCTGGCATATCGCTGCTTCGACTGACGCATTTCCTGATCCGCGCTCGGATGAGACCCTGAAGCAGATTTTCGATACGTTGGATAAGGGAATCAAGATGTTTAACGAGGATCCAGCCGCGGGCATCAAAATGCTCGGGACAGGTGAGGCGGGTTGCCATTATTCTGAGGAGGACGGTCGGGAGTGGTTGAAGGACGTGAAGTTTGTGGATGGGACGCGAGGGGTGGATGCAGGGGTGATGGGGGGAGTGATAGATGTTCTCAAGACGGCCAATATCATTGACGCCAGTGTAGCGATCCGAGAGGGGGATGGAGTCATTGGGATTGCGAAGTAAGGGAAGCAGATCTGGCGTCTCTCCTGATGGGGCATGTACAAGTACCAAAAGCATCCACATGGAAAACTCTGCCATTCGAACAAACAACGGATGGCTCGAGTAGTCATCAAAGGCTCGTTTCTTACCCAATATAGATAGTCGGTTTAGTTACAGCCTGCACGGACAAGCTGTTGCTCCTGGGGCTGCGGTCATGGCTCCGGGAGAGAGGAAGTCCGGGGTAAGCCCAAGGCTGCCTGACGCCCCGCTTCCTCTTGTGCTCTGCACAGACTTGCAGCACGACAGGAGAGAGCCTTCTAGAGTGTCCGACTTCTGCCGATTGAAGCCGTCAACAGGCTGACGAACGACGGGCCTTGTTTGATAGCAACTAGTGGCCCTGCGGATTTAGGCGATCGTTGCCGTCTGGATGTGGTGTTCCCGCTTGACCATTCCCTTTTTAGAGGGGAGAGTTGGGATACCGCCAAGTACCAAGTGGTCGGTCAAGAGAACTGCGTCTGCTCTTCCTTCCTGGGCACCAATATCAACCAATCCATTCTTGTGCCTAGGCAAATAGTGCCGGTGATCGAAGATGAGTGATTGACTCGGCCAAGAATCGCTGATGGAGGAGAGCGAAACGCGCATTTCCCAGCAACAGAGGTGGCGGGAGGTTCTGTAACACGAGGTACGGTGGCACCACGGGACGGCTGAAATGACGAAACGAGGCCTACTGGCGGAAGCCTGACGGAGTGGGATATCCGGGAGGGATCCAGATGCTCGGCGTGTTCCGCACTTAGATGGGACAGAATGGGAGATATCACACATGTGTTGTGGGAGTGGATGGTATGTAAAGGGCAAGCAATTGAAAGGTAGGAGGAAGAAAGAAAGTCCAGGAGCAGCGGGGGCTTTGAGGGTGCGTTAGTCAGCCGACGTCATGGGCCTAATTCCACTGTCTGACGCAATGGTCCGAGTCCCGTACGGCCTAGTACCTACTGCTCCTTTCTGTCAGACAAGACCATTTCCTCTCCAACGAGTTGGGCGCGGAAGACTAGGCTGGCCCAGGTTCCATTGCGGGATTTTCAGGCGTCATCTCTGGGCCTTGACACCGCCAATGCTTAACTAGCCCGACGGTTGAAGGCACCAAGAGCTTGAAGGGGGGGGGTGCTCAAAATGCCCACTGGGTTCCGAGCTGGTTTTTTTTTCTTATGGGGGCCGTCGTGGCCTGTGTGTGAGTCAAGTCAATGCCACCAAGGAGGAAGAAGAAGTCGACGTTTGGCTCCCATCTCTGACACCTCTCAGCTCTCGCCTTTTTCCCATCCAAACAAGACAACTCATAGTCAACAACCTGCTTATTCTCCCAGTCTTTCTCCCTTCATTGTTACTAACTTCTGGCCTCCATAAGCCTCTGTCACAATCTGATTCGTCTTCTGTTCACTTCTTCATCCTCTTGCTCGACAAGCCTCTGCCCTGTCGCCGGCCCTCTCTTCGCCGTCCGTCACCCTCATTCTCATTCTCGTCTCACCCTCTCAATTTTCGGCCGTAGCTCCCTCTTCCCCTGCCCTTTTCTTCTTACTAAAAAATATCTCTACCATCACGTCGCTTCCTCACCGCCGCCGCCGCTGCTGCTGCTGCTGCTCTTGTTGTCGCTGCTGCCTCTACCGCAGCTCTCCACAGGACAAACACATCACATCACACACCGCACACCCGGTGTCACTCTCACATGCGCGCACTTCCGCAACTCTCATCCAACGTCTTTAATCTAAGCCGGCCCATCCTCTAGTTTTCAACCATCGACCTGGGCCCGGCGCACCTGTGTTCATCAATTCATTGCGCCATGTCCGCGTACACCCCAATCTCCCAGTAGACCATCGTTATCTTTCAGCTTTGATCTCGGTCTTGCTCATTCTCAACCAAGATGACGCCGAGGTCGACTGTTAGTAACAATCCATCCCCCAGTGTTGGCCAGCCCACGCCACCAGCGGTCCCTTCGTCAACCTCGGGCACAGCCGCTACCAATGAATCCGACAGTGACAATCTACCAGAAGAACGCCCAACTCATACATCAGAGATTGGCACCCTCAAGAAGCTCCCTAATCATGGCACCGCCTGGCTAGGCAGCTCTTCCGGTGTCTACTTTGTCAACACGGTGCGACGCGCCTTTTCCGCCGCATTCGCCTCCTCGAATACGGGCGGTGCCAATGCCGTTCCCGCCAGCGAGGATATTCTCACGGGCGAGGATGCCGAAGGTCGCTCCTACAATGGCCCCCTGTACGAGGGACCAAGCACCTCCGATCAGTTTCCCACGATTCTGGCCTCCGCTCTGGGCAAACCTCCAGCGAAAAAGATCGCCATCGAATTGGTAACCTCTTTCTTTACCGCGTGGCACCCGCTGTTCCCCTTCCTCCATGGCCCTAGTTTTATCAAGGATATGGAAACGATATATTCCACACAGCGTCGCCCTTCAAAACCGACAAAGGGCAGCCACGCTCCCACCGACCTGCGGAAACTGCTGACTTTTCAGCTGATAATCAACATCGCCTCTCTGGACCGGAGCGATATTCATCTCCCCATGGAATCGCGCGTTAAATCCACCGCCGATGTATCTCGAGTGGCTGGTTGCCTGGCCATCGACCACGATCTCGTTACCATTCAAGCCATTCTTGCTGCCGAACTCTATCTCACCGCCACTCTGGCTATTCGCCAAGCCAGCACTGTTGCTGGAATCATCATTAAACTAGTCTATCACGCTGGATTGCATCGATGTCCCCTCCGCTATGCTCAACTTTCACTTGAAGATTGCGAAATCCGCAAACGGATATTCTGGTCAGCATATGCCCTGGATCGGCATTGCAATCTAAATCTGGGCGATCCCAACGTGATTCAAGACGATGACATCGACGTTTGCCTGTCGGGGCCCGAGCTTCATAAGGCTCTTGCGCGAGACCTGATGCCTAATCCGGATGGAGATATGAGCATGCATATGCCCCCTCCACGTGCGCTCCCGGAAGATCCACGCGTGGCACAATCCGACAACGACGGACCTGAAGCCCAAGAGAAAAGGTTAAGAGAGGCCGCTCTGACCGCATATGTGCAGTGGGGCAAGTTGACTGGTCAGATCATTGAAGTCTTTCACAAAAGCATCAACCACCGCTTTCCCAAACATGAACAAATTCTGCGTCTTACCAGCGACATCGAGACTTGGTGGAATGATCTCCCAGGCTTTCTGAGTGGTGAAGTTGAGGGAGGCCATGAGAGGAGCAACCGTGAATCCGCGGATATCACAAACACAAACACAAACCCAACGCCTTCAACGACCAATGGTCATAAAGCATCTGCAGGCGGTGCCTCCGACACATCACCTATCGGCCCTCCGCAGCAGCACCTTGCCAGCTTTTTCAAGATCCTGTACCACCGACTGCTTCTCCTAGTCAATAGGCCTCGCCTTTCCCTCGACCAGTCCACTCCCGAATTCCAGCACGGCCTTCAGCTCTGCATTCGGGCTGCGCGTGGGATTCTGGCGGGTCTCAGAGCCCATAAACAACAGGGCCAATCCATGTTTCTTCCTGGTCTCCTGTCTGCGGCGTGGATGTCTGGCCTAATCATCGCCTTCGCCTGCCAGTTGGGCAAATATGCCAAAGCTCGAGCACTCAGTGATATGCAAGCGTGCCTGCATCTGCTGGAAAGCATGAACATCAGGTGGTATACCGTGCAAAATTGTCACAAAGTCCTGAGCCTACTCCTGACCAACATTCAGTCACGGAAGGCCTCGATCAACGGTTTCCTTACCGTTCCTAAGCCAGATCAATCACCGCAGAGCATGCCGACCGAGTTCGATCAGCCATCTCGAAAACGGCCGCGCACCACGAGTGGCAACGAAGATGCCAGTCCTCGTAAATCTTCGGTGGCAGACTCCACCACCAGCTCACCAATCCAGGGACATATCTCAACGGCAGCTGGAAATAATTCTCAGCCGCGACCGAAACATCAACCATCGACCCCCAACAGCACACAGACGTGGACACCTTCCACCACGTTCGACCCTAGTAATCCGTCGGCCCTCACCAACCCTACAGGCAGCCTCTCGATGTTTGACTTTTCCAATTGGGACCGCGGTCAGCCGACCACTCAACCCCAATTCAACCCCGGCATCGGCAGCGCCGTGTACGCCACACCGCAGGATCTAGCATTTGCGCAATCAACCATGAACATGAATCTCCCCGGTCAATCAGGGTCGAGCGGAACGGGAGGAGATGGAAGCAACACGAACATACAAGAGTACTCGGACCCCATGTTCTGGGGCAATATGGATTATAACGTGGCGGACATCTTTGGCTCTGCCACGTGGGAGAACATGACGGGGCCTTTTGCCCCAGGAGGGGGCGTTAATAGCGGGTGGGACATGTGAGCGCCGGCCATATTGGATGATGAAGGAACATCTGGATAGATCTGCTTCGGTCAGAGCATGCAATGCCGAACCCCAGGGATGTTATGCAAAAGTTGGGAGATCTGGAAAGGGAATTTGCGACGGCCAACTCGATTGCGCCTCCGGAGGGATCTGATTGAAACTGGACGGAAATGGAGCGCTTTATAAGCCAGCTGTTTTTTCTGGTTGTGCTTGGATGGGCATGTTTAATTCATGAGCTGCATCTGCGGTGCTCGGCGCGGTGTGGCAGCGCAACGACGGTGCTCAAATCCAAGTGTGCTGTCGGCATCCTGCTGCGGAAATTGTATGATAGCAATCTTTGTGGGAAGATACGGTCCCGGCATCTTCCTCCAACGAGACCTCTTCACATCGTTGGAGTTGAAGTTGAATTTGAATTTGAGATTCGGGGAGCGGGAGCCGCATACATGTTCTCTTGGAGTCCTCGTCGTGCAGAACAGAAGCCTCGTCCGCCGGATATGATCTCTCACTGATCTATGAGGTGCAGGTACCTCGCCCTTGCCGAGGGCGGTGACGGTGACGGTAACGGCAATGGCGACAGTGATGATGACCGTCATTTGGTAGGATGAAGTCGAAGTCGAAGTCAGCACCACACAGCATGTCCAGCGTCCCCATATTCGTATGGATGGATAAATGGGTGCATCAACGACAGTCTTTGTTGGCGCTGAAGAAAAGGGGGCCTGGTCTCCCGCTTTTTACCACCTCATGCGCAGGTAATAGTAGGGACGTAGTCCTTATCGCCAGTGAGTGTGCTGGTGAGGATGAGAGAGAGAGCGCGTGAGGATGGGCGACTCGACTCTAAGGAGAGGAGATAGCTAGACGGGACGCACTCTTACACGCCCGTTCTTCATCACTCAATGTGTCAATGTTGTTGACCCACCCAAGTCCAAGCCTTCCGTTCCAATTTACCAAGGAACGTACCTAAGTAATACAAAGCGGCCCTGACCCAGCGCGGAGAAAGGTGGGGGGACTCGAGCGCGGGAAGTCATCTCGATCATCGCCTCTCGTAGCGCCATGCACGAGCAGGGATGAGGTGTATCCCCTTTTGGGCGGTCGATTCGATTCGAAGCAGTCGAGATTGCGCCGCTCCCCACCAGCCAGTATCAAGATGCTTACCTACTTTTATGCCACATTCACCGCCAACGGCGCTGCGAGGTCGCGCCATTATGTAAGGCTCCGGCGTCTACTTACGAAGCGGTACGTCCGCCGTACTCGGTAAGCATTGACTAGCTAGGTAGGAATGTCTCTGGTGTCGCAAAAGATGAATTGCGATACAATACGGTACATTGCGGTGGTGTGTGCTTGCGATGTGTTGCTGCGAGCGTGTGATAAATGACACTTTGTCTTTTTTTTTTTCTTTTTCTTTCCTTCTTTTCGTGGCTTTGGGCTTCTAGATTTAGTTTGGGCCGGAGTAGTGTTTAGCTTTGGCATTGTCTTTCCAGGTGATGGTTTAGCTTGGGCTTATCGAACTAACTCATTAGTCTTGCAGTACAAGTTACCTATGTACCATCTGCCTGGGGGCGGAAAATACTTAGTAGGATCTCCCGTGTAAGAGCGGCGTGAGATGAGGAGCAGCAATCCATGCGGTCCGCGGCGCTCTCTGTCTACCTGCCCAGAGCAAAGGAGGAAGGAAGAGGGGGGAAGTCCGATTGTGTTGTGTGTTTTCTTTTCTTTTCTTCCCCCTTTTCGTTCTATTCCTTCATCTTGGTGATGTGGCAAAAACGCTAACCGTCTACTTAAAGTTAGGACAAGAGCAAAGGAGAGGATGCTGCTAGATAGGGTGGTAAGTGATTCGGTGCAATGCGCAGGCCAAAAAAAGAGAGAGAGAGAAAGTAGGGGAAGGGAAGGCGAAGGAACAAGTATAATGCACCAATCTCTATCTCTTTATAGAGTATATCTATATACATACGCACGCGCACGATGAGCAATTCAAATCTCTGCCTTTCTCGACCGTCTACATGGACAGACAACGGTGCGATGACAGTCCATCCAGACGGCACCCCAGCCAGGAGCGAACGGGTATTGGTCGTCCAACCCCAAGAACAACATCGCACTATACCACCATGGATGGAGACGTGAAAAGCTAACGCGCTCGTGTTTACAACTTCGACGGGCACTGGGTCGGTACTGACTCCGTCGCGGCTGGCGATTTTCAACATGTGACAACGACGGCGATGCGTGATCGGTCGGTCAGTCAGCCAACGAGACGGATTAGGCAGTGACGAACCCATTCACTCATTCGTCTATCCACCCGCTCGCTCACTCACTCGGTGTGATAGCAGATAGATAGGTATGGAGTATGGAGATGGGAGCATATAGCTATAGATGGAAGAGCAACCAATTTACCTCGCTAGCATATAGGAGAGAGAGAGAAAGGAAAGCCGAATCGATATATCCATGCCTATGAACCTACCCAGTACAACGCACACGGCCAAATCCCCCACCGCTGTAGCTCCAGGATAAGTGTGTGACCTGGTTCCGCCGTGGGAACCCTGTGCTTGTTTTCTCCCGCTTATTCGGTCTTGGTGCTGTACCATTCTGTATCCTGGAGCATGTAGCTTGCAGTCTGATAGTGTAAGCAATTTCCACAAAGGGCGCACAATACCCTTGCCAGTTCACTTCTAGCCGGGATCAGCATCAGACCATAATTACCCGCAAACACCATCACCACCACGGCCGCCATGATGACGAGATCAAAGACCCTCGAGGATTCGCGCCACACACGACACGCAGCATGTAGCCTTGCCATTATTCTGAAACTCCCCTGAACTCGCAATAAATTTGGAATCATAGTCCTGGATCTTTCGTTCCTTCCTTGCCTTCTCGACAGGTTGAACGAGTGTGTCAAGTGCGATAGTTAGCCTAAGGCAAGACGAAACGTTAGAACTGCGGATGTCATGAGAGAGAGTGGAGTCCTGGCAAGGTACCTTTGTATGTTTCGTAGTGACGTGCATCTTAGTTATTGCCTTTTTGCTCTCTGATGAATAATAGCCTCCTCTCGACAAGACAGAAACAGGGACTGGAGGCTGGTCTCCCCATTTTTTCCTATAGAGAGCCAGCCCCTGCCCCTGTCCCGTTGCCGAGTGCTTGTTGGAGGATGGATTCGAAATAGGCCTCGTCGATGACGGCCCCAAATCTGTTAAGGCGGAAAGACAGAAAACGAATTAACCATCACAGAGCTTTTCAACAAAATGCCACACAAAGTCATTACTCCATTGTCTTTGCTGTCCCAATCCTCCGCATAAATAGACTGCGTATGGGGCATTTACACCGTCCCTTATTTGTGTTTAAGAGTGGTCCAGCAAGCGCGAACGGTTAGGTAAAAAAGAGAACCATGAATAGACAAATAGCTCACCCGTAACAATGCACCTCAGGCAACAGCGTCGCCTTCAGCGCTTCAAGCCCGTCCCTCGTCAAGTCCCCGAAATTTGGATGCTGACGGACCCTCTGCCACGCTTCTACGGGAGTAATCTCCCCTTCCAGTGACAGCTTATCAGAGAAATCAAGCAATTTTTCCAACTCCACGGCAGGGACACTCCATCTTGTTCCGCTCGGCAACCCGGATTCCGTTGCTGCGGTCGCCGCCGTCGGTTGTTGTGATGATGCGGCTGTCTGTGCTGGTCGTGGACGAGCGGGCGAATGCCACATGATTGGAGACATGAGCATCATTTCGTGGCCTGAGCCGTCGTCCGCTGTGGCATGTGCAGCATGGTGTTCCAAACAGACGTGTTCCAGCGCAAGCACGAAATCGACTCCGACCTGCGTAGCGCCAAGGCCTTGGGGGTGCTGCATTGGAGTTGAGATTGGGGGGACCGGTGGGGCTTGGGAGTAGATACTGGGCGCGTGTAGACTCGTGGGAGCCTCGCTGATGGTCAATCCAGAGAATAGATCACTAGAAGAAGTTGTCGAGCCGGAGTGCACCGTACCGTAGGGGAGGTTGGACGAGGTTAATATATTTTGTGCAGGCGGAAAGCTCAAAAAGCCCGAGTCTGTTTCAGGTGGCATCTGGGCGCGAATTTGCTGTGTGCGGGAGTCCGGAAAGCCGAGTAATTCGATGGTGGCCTGCGGGCTCTGGATATGAGGATCTGATGCCAAATCCAAGGGCAAGGGGATCTTGTGATACTTGATCAATTCTTTGAGGCGACGGATCGTGTTGCGGCAGGCCTGGATTTGGGCTTCGTGTGCCGAATCTCGAGCTCGAAGTTTGGCCACTTCCGCTTCCAGTGTCTTGACATAAGTGGCCTTGCGATCTCGATGTGTCCTATTGTCGGGTGACGCAGTCAGTTCTGGTTAGCTAATTTAGACATATCATTATGTATTTGCATAAGAGGGTTTGCCTCGATCAGGCGCAAGCTGGCACGGGTCCATTGGTATCCATTCCCGGTATTGGCAGCAGACAATAATAGGATGTCCTTACCTCTGAGCACGCCTAACTTGCTCACGTCGCCTGGCTTTGGCATCGGTCTCGGTATCACCACCTTCCATTCGTTTTGTGTTTTCACCTGTTTTGGCATCTAAGGGTAGTGTGACACTATGTTAGTTACCATTAGTGACAAAGGATTCAGGGGGACAGGTTGCATCTGTGCTGCAAAGGTAGATCCGGAATGCTGGAGATTGGCTATCTGAAACCATAAACCCGGACATTAATTGCACGAATTTCGGACCTGGCCCTTCGTTGGGGAGACTCCATTCTCCCAACTGGTTGACTTGTCTGAGGAGAAGCTGTACTCACGCGGGGAGCGCCTTAGCTTTGACAGCCAGTTTGGCGACGGCGACGACGACTTGTCTGACATGATGCAAAATCAATGAGGGGCAATGGCAACGAGGCCAGGACACCGGCAGACGACAAATCGGATGGGTCGAGTACTTCGCACGTTCATGCGAGATTCCACAACTTTGGAGGCCAACTCGAAGTACGAGGTCCGTGAACAGGTGTTTCGCTCGGAGCCGTGTCTAGAAAGGACTGTTGGTGGCACAAAGTGTCTGGACTGGAGAATTAGGCTCAACATGATTATGGCATCACCCGTGCTCGAGTCCGGGAAGG
Organism: Cladophialophora bantiana CBS 173.52; assembly: GCF_000835475.1. Lineage (NCBI taxonomy): Eukaryota > Fungi > Ascomycota > Eurotiomycetes > Chaetothyriales > Herpotrichiellaceae > Cladophialophora > Cladophialophora bantiana. The sequence continues at coordinate 914,877 of NW_015971583.1, forward strand.
GCTAGGCTTACAGAAGTCCGTTGGTCCAATATAATCGAAAGCCAAGCACTGGACTCTTGTGGTCAAAGCCGTCGTGCACTTTTTGCAAAGGGAAAGGGAGATTTTTAAAAAAGAATCGACGTTAACTATCAGCTCTTTATAGAGTAAATGTAGCTTTTGCTGGCATGTCAGGCCTCCGCTTCTCCCTTCGTCTCTGGCACATAGACAGCACCCCAATTTCAGGCTGCGATTGGTTGGTTTGTAGGCGAGAATACTGGAATTGGGAAGGCTGATGTTGAGTCAGGTCTGCATGGGGCTGTAAGCACCAACTCTTTTGCAGCCCTATGAAACCTGTAGAATCAGGTCGAGAGTTGATGCTGCTTTACGAGGTGACTTGGGCCGGGCAGGGCATGGAGTCGGTGATACAACTTAGGCCGCGTCTCCGCGCTGACTTAAATTGTTGTTAAGCAGCTAATGGAGCTCCTCTTATCCTATTCGTCAGTGATACGGTTCGCGTCTGCCGCTAGCAACTGTGTGAGAAGTGATCGGAGAAGCAGCACGAAACAGAAAACCAGCCCAAGGAGGGCCAAGTCGCACAGGAGCACGCATAGTCTGAGCGAGGGCATTTTGCGCCACATCGCTTCCTCGGTCATTGGCCTGGATAGATAGTTGATTCGGTGAATGCCGAGCTTGATCTCGTAGATTGGATAGTGCACTTTTTCTGGTCGGTAGATATTGCCGCCATCTTCTCTGGTCCGGGACCGCGCAACAGTGGTGCGGGTGGCCCTGTCCAGGATTTGATTTTCCACTGGTTCTTCCGCGGGGCGGGCGTTTGTCGAAAGCATGGGATTATCAATTGCAGCTGCACCATCACTGATTTGACAGGACTGACCTTCACAAGGCTGTGAAACCCCCTGATTCAGTTGTTTAGCTTACTTCATTTCACCAACTGTTTTAAAAATGCTGAGTGAGATAGACTCACGGCGAAGTCGAGGCATGGTGGACTGGGTCAGAGAGAGATGGTGCTAAAGCACATGTATGACTCGAGCCAACCAAGTCAGGAAGTTGATAATTCGCGCAGATCCTGAGGGTGATAGTCATAGGCCCACAATAGTGGTCGGTCGGCGAGGTCGGCGAGATTGGAGAAGAGCGAGCTCCAACGATACCGGAAGAGTGTTTGAATGCCCAAGTATATACAAGATATATCGCAATCTGAGTAAACATGATTTGGGTTGTTTGTGGTGCAAAATAAACGAGGTGAAGGTGGTGACGCGTTGTATTCTGCACTGCCTGAGGTGAATGGAATTGGCTGCGTATGTTTCTCTAGTGATGAGGCAGCCCTGGAATGAAGTGCCAACTCGTGTCAGACGCGTTCTCCCACACTTGAGGAGGGTCATCTTCCGTTGTCCATCGTGGCAGGGGACATTCTCCTTTCCCATTAATAAATTCTTCTACCTTTGATCGCATGCCTGTATGGGCGTAGGGGCCCTCGTACGAGTTCGCAGCAAAGCAACTTGTGAAATCCTCTTCGTTGTGAGAGTGCCATTCTCCACAGTCGTCCTGGTTCGTCGTCAGCACGAGTTCTCGCGGCAAGGTCCCAGGGTTGGAACAAAGCTCCATCAAAACTGCACTAGGCTCTCGAGGCAACTTACATCCACATACCAGGTCCCGAGCAAAAGAACCTTTGGGAAACGTTTCCTGCGGAGATGGTGGAGCAAATCTACCAATGAGCCGGTTTCGAGCCGACAATTCTTCATCACCAAGGATTTAATGTTCTTGCCCTCATTCAGGAGTGCCTCCAAATCCTCCCAGGTACATCGGAAATGGGAGAGGGTGAGAGACTTAAGGTGCGGTAACCACAAACGAGGGAAGCGATCGATGTTCGTCCTGTCGAAGAGATCGAACGAGTACTCGGCCTCGAGGCCTGCTGGAAATTCCAGGCTCAAGTGCTCGAGCTCAGAGGGCTGATTCAACAACATCCTGAGCCTTCTTGCGGCCAGGTTTCTCCCGCCAAAGTAGATTTCACCAGTCCCACTGCGAGAAAGCCAGTCACTGTGAGGAAACGAGCTGATTTTCATTCGGAGTCTCTTTAGGCCATGAAAGGTCTCTTCCAACACTTGGGAGCCGTGAATAGCGTCAACGGTGAGAAGCTGATGGGGAATGTCGATAGCTGTGAGATCGGCCACTTCACAACCCGAAAGCTTCGCCGCATGGAGGAAATTGATAAAATGATCGAGGCAATGTTGTCGACGATTTGCAACTCTGCGACGCGGATCAGGGTCATAAGGTCTTTCGTTGGCGTACTCCTCAGGGTCGAATGCCTCAAGCTCTTCGAGCCGGATCTGAGGCTCAGCCATGATCAGCTTGAAGCGCAGACTGAGGTTTGATTCCTTGAGCGCGTTCATTGTACGCATCAGGACGTTCCTCATGCGTGATTCAGCCATAGATGCGGCCTGCTGATCTAGATGCCAACGGTACAAATCATAGCGACGAGGTAGGTCCGTTGTGAACCTGGCTTGGAGATGTTCGTGGAACTGTGTGTATTCTTCCCTAGAGGCTCCAGCAAGGCTTCGCTTCCAAGCATTCTGCTTGTCGTGGTAGACTTCAGTCTGCCAATATCTATAGTCGGCATATTCCAGCTGGATCCCTGACTCGAAGGAGACACAACGCAGCCGAGACGCTATCGAGGGCCTTGCCGCCAGTTTCTCCAGCTGATAGAGTCTGTGATGGTTTGGATACAGGCGAAACTCGAAGTTGTGGAAGAGATGTTCCTCGGCTATGGCGGCAAATGTCTTGCAGGTAAGGCGGAAGGAGCAAAGGGATAGCCTGTCTAGAAACAGACAAATATGGCCCACTAATTCGGAAGCAAGCTGGTCCATGGTCAAGATATTTATTCCAAAAATTCAAGCGTGTTGATGTCAAAAACGTTGTGTCGCGGTCATTGAAAGCTGCGATGATGCTGGCGCGGCTCGAATATATAAACAATACCAATCGCTTCAGCCTGACGGCACTGAAGCGCTAACAGTGAGTTTGCCGAGCCGTGCTGCCTATCCTCCACGTACTCACTTGCGTAAACATACTACAGATAGATCTGAGCTGCCTGCGATAGGGTGTGCGCCGGCGCCCTGAATTCCTAACGGCAGTAGTACGGGAGTCCGAGGTGAGACCAGGGCTGAAACTGATAACAGCCGAAGGGGGCGCCGTGAAAGGTTTGTATACTCCGCCCTATATTCTACGGCGGCTCATACAGACCAATGAGAACAGTGCAGGCAAAGGCAGCCTGGGCAATATGGAGCGCCTGATTGGGGATCCCCATCTTTGTCTGTTTTCTGCTACCAAACAAACCGATATGCTGTGAACCCGTCATTATGTTGCGGCGCGCAGTGGACAGATCTGTCCACGCACCTAATCGAAATCTTCTTATAAGACGCTGGCTGTCAACCCATAAATCAGAACCTCCTTTACCACCACCACCCAGGTCCAAGCCAGACGACCATGCCGCTGTCAGAAGTCGCTTTGACCGCTTCGTTGAACGCACCCCGCGTTTCCTCCGCCCTACAGTCATTGGCCTGCGACAAGCTCCTGTGTCACATGTTGCAGCATTCATTGTTCTTCATGAACTGACTGCGGTTATACCGTTATTCGGCCTGGCAGGAGCTTTCCATTACTGGCATTGGCTTCCTCCCTACTTTGCTGAAGGAGCTTGGATCTCTGCGAGTGTTGAGAAGTTTGCACGGTACTTCCGGAAGAAAGGCTGGATCAGTGAAAAAGAAGAGATTGAGGTTGAGCAGGAGACGAAGAAGGGCAATGCGGGACGCCTTGAAAATCGAAAAGAAACAGCCTCAAAGTGGTTCAATCGAGGAGAGACCGCCACAAGATGGGTGGTCGAGTTCGCGACAGCGTATGCTTTAGTGAAAGCTTTGCTGCCTTTGCGTCTTCTCGTTAGCGTTTGGGGGTCGCCGTGGTTTGCGCGAATTGCCATCATCCCGGTTGGAAATGCCACAAAATCACTGTTTCGAAGAACCAAGCCATGATGTCGTGCCAGAAGCCCTCTCATTGACATTCGACTAGAAAGCGGATCAAGCAATTGAACACCGTATGCAATCACGCACTATGTCATTTCTCAATTGCGGAAGGTCTATCTCTTCTTGAACTCGCTTGGTATTCATCATCATGGCTGACGTTGTTGTAGGCACCGTATTCAGGTGGCTCCAGACCAAACTCCATCATTTCTCGTAGATCCAGTCATGTTGGGCAGACTTCCAGCTCTGGACTTCCTCAGGCTTGAACCACAATGCAATCTCCTTCTTAGCGCTCTCGACACCATCGGAGCCGTGGCAGACATTGCGACCAACGTCAATGGCGTAGTCACCTCGAATAGTCCCGGGAGCGGAAGCAAGAGGATTGGTGGCACCAAGGATGGCTTGCATCAATGATCAGCATGTCGTGCGTCCTATATGGAGCTTTTGGGGCAACCTACATCGACCAGTCTTGCAAGCATCGCGGCCTTCCCAGACCATGGCGACGATCGGACCACTCAACATGTCTGCAATATTTCTGTCAATGGACTCGCTCGATCAACGCTTGTAGAGATCCTTCCATACATGTGACGAGTCCCTTGAAGAAGGGCTTGCCGGAAAGGTCTTCGTAGTGCTTCTCGAGGTGCTCCTTGGAAGGAGACACCATCTTGATGGCGACCAATTTGTATCTTCACCGCCCTTTAGTCTCAGACTCTCCCTGCACTATAATATCAAGATGGCTTTGCTCACCCGCGCTTCTCGAATCGGCTTATGATATCGCCAACAAGGCCACGCTGGATGGTACTGTCAGCATCGACGGCATTTCAGGAGGAAGGAGGAGGGATTCATACCTGAACGCCATCAGGCTTAACAGCAATGAAGCTGCCCAGAGTGTTAGTATTTCGTTTTTCGCAACAATGGGGGTTTTGAACACTTACGTTTGTTCGTTAGACATGTTGGCGTGCCGTTCAAGGCTATGTAGGCAAAGAAGACTGGTATTTTGGAACGAAGAACTGGCCGAGAGAAAGACACGTTGCGGTCAAGTGAAAAGAGAATTGGGCAAAAATATTTTGTTCAATCAAGTTGGTGGTGGGGAAGGAGCAGGTGACGTTGGGAGGGGCAAGTGAATTATTGAGCTTGCAGCTTGTAGCCCAATGCAGGGGCCCGCTTAGTGAGAGCCTGAGGAACTCTAGGCGAGGCTAGTGAGGCCAGCCATTCCGGGCACATCTTGGGCTGTTTACAGGACACATTTACTTGTTGACACAGTCCCTCACGACAGCCATCAACCCTCTCCAATCTTTGCGAAGCAGGGACCTTTCGCAGGATTCAGTTACAGCTATGGCTCGGTCTTCGAGGAGGATGCCGTCTTGGGCGGTATCCTATTTCTCACTCCTGCTCCTGCTGTTCCTTGCCTCCCCGGCCGGCAAGTACTCCAATGCGCGGTAATTCGGTGCATACACATATGCTAACAGACCACAGTCACGGTCAAACACCACGACTTCAAGCGCTGTGACCAGTCTGGCTTCTGTAAGAGAAACAGGGCTCTTGCGGATTCTATGACAGAGAAGGGCGGCCCTGAATCCTCTCCCTACCAGCTGGATGCGGTCTCGATTAAGTTCAAGGATGGCCGATTGGATGGCTCCGTCATCAAGTCGCTGGTCGGTGGTGACACAGTGAAACTACCCCTGACGATGACCTTCCTTGACCGTGGCAATGTCCGAGTCACCATCGACGAGGAAAAGAGAAGGAAGGGTGAGATTGAGCTGCGACATGGGAGTGTTGCCAGAAAGGAGAGATACAATGAAGCCGGTGCCTGGGCTCTCACTGGAGCCGGTCTCCACCCTCAGACGACGGCTGAAATGAAGAAGGTATCGAAGGATGTTACGGAAGTATCGTGGGGGCCCGGCGGTCACTTCAAGGCCAGCATTCGACATGCCCCCTTTGGCATAGAGTTTTGGTCTGGCGAAGAGAAGAACGTCGTATTCAATGGCCGAGGGTTCTTGAATGTCGAGCATTGGCGGCCAAAGGTTGAACAGCCTGTGGCGGACGACAATAGTACTGAGCCACCGCCCACCGAACCAACGGAAGACGAAAGCACTTGGTGGGACGAGAGTTTCGGGGGCAATACTGACTCCAAGCCTAAGGGACCCGAGAGTGTTGCGATGGACATCACCTTCCCCGGGTATGCGCACGTATATGGTCTCCCGGAACATGCTGGACCTCTATCGTTAAAGGAGACCCGTGGGGGAGATGAGCACTATGACCAGCCATACCGCATGTACAACAGCGACGTTTTTGAATACGAACTCGACTCTCCTATGACTCTATATGGGTCCATACCATTTATGCATGCGCACAAAAAGGGCTCCACTGTTGGTGTCTTCTGGCTAAATGCAGCTGAGACTTGGGTGGATATTATCAAGTCGAAACACGACACAAATCCTCTGACTCTGGGCCTCACTGGTGGAGTCGTTGATACACATACACATTGGATTTCTGAAAGCGGTCTCCTTGACGTGTTTGTCATGCTCGGTCCAACGCCTCAAGACGTTTCCAAATCATACGGGGAACTTACTGGCTATACCGCGATGCCAGCATCATTTGCCATTGCCTACCATCAATGCAGGTGGAATTATGTGAGCGACGAGGACGTTAAGGACGTTGACCGGAAATTCGACAAATTCAATATCCCCTACGATGTCATCTGGCTCGATATTGAATATACGGACGACAAGAAGTATTTTACCTGGGATCCGTTGAACTTTCCAGATCCTATTTCGATGGAGAAGCAGCTTGATGAGACTCAACGCAAGTTAGTCGTCATCATTGACCCACACATCAAAAACAAAGAGGGGTACTTTGTACTGGATGAACTCAAGAGCAAGGGCTTGGCGGTCAAGAATAAGGAGAACAACATTTTCGAAGGGTGGTGCTGGCCGGGAAGCTCTTACTGGATTGATGCATTCAACCCGGCGGGACGGGCGTGGTGGAAATCGCTATTTACGTTCGATCGGTTCAAAGGTACGCAATCGAATGTGTGGCTGTGGAATGACATGAATGAGCCATCCGTCTTCAACGGACCGGAAATCACCATGCCACGGGATAACTTGCACCACGGCAACTGGGAACATCGCGACCTACACAATATCAATGGTATGACCTTCCACAACGCTACCTACCACGCGCTTCTGGAACGCAAAAAGGGAGAGATCCGACGGCCATTCGTACTCACTCGCTCTTTCTACTCGGGCTCACAAAGATCTGCGGCAATGTGGACCGGGGACAACCAGGCAAGCTGGGAACATCTCGCCGCGTCGATCCCCATGATTCTTAATCAAGGCGTTGGTGGATTTCCCTTTGCGGGCGCTGACGTGGGTGGATTCTTCGGCAACCCAAGCAAAGAACTCCAGACAAGGTGGTATCAAGCCGGAGCATTCTATCCATTCATGCGTGGTCATGCACACATTGACACGCGGAGACGCGAGCCATATATGCTAGGGGAGCCATATACAAGTATCATGACCCAAGCACTACGGCTTCGTTATTCACTGCTCCCAGCGTGGTACACAGCTTTCCACGAAGCCGCTACAGACGGGTACCCTATTGTGCGCGCTCAGTATTTCGTGCATCCAACGGATGAGAAAGGTTTCGACATCGACGACCAAATGTATCTCGGTTCCACCGGCTTGTTGGTTAAACCCGTCACCATTGAAGGAGAGGAAAGCGTGGACATCTACCTAGCGGATGATGAGAACTACTACGACTACTTTGACTACACGATCTATGCTGGCGGTTCCAGGACGCACAAGGTCGATGCACCATTGGACAAGATCCCCTTGCTCATGCAAGGTGGCCATATATTCCCTAGGAAAGAGAGACCGAGGAAGAGTTCAGGGTTGATGAAATGGGATCCATACACTCTTGTTGTCGTGTTGGATAAGGAAGGCAAGAAAGCGGAGGGCACGCTATACGTGGATGATGGAGAGACATTTGATTATCAACAGGGGGCGTATATCCACCGCCACTTCTCGATTGCGGGTGGAGTGCTTCGGAGCAGTGATATTGGCACGAAAGGAGCGAAGACCGCTGGATATCTCAAGACGATGAAGGAAGTGAAGATTGAGAAGATTGTCGTGGTCAACGCGCCTGCTGCGTGGTCGTCCGCGGAAGAGATCACTGTGACTGAAGACGGCATCAAGGGGGACAGAAAGGCCGAAATGTTTTATCATCCTGCAGCTGGGAACAAGACAGCTTGGGTGGTGATCAGGAGTCCTGGGATGGGCATTGGCGTGGATTGGAGTATGAAGTTTCCAGAGAGCGCGGACTCTGGGCCAAAGACAGAACTGTAAACGCCTTGTACAACACGGCACACACATAGATGGGATTTATGACTTCGAAGAAATATTTTCAAAAAGGCATGTGCTCCGTCTTCATTCAGCCTCAGTGGTTGAGTCCTAAACCAATGTATATCTACACCTGCATCTGTACCTACGCCTATACCTACATCTACACATTATAGGTATGTATGTAGACTTCGCACTCCGGTGCATCCCTGCCCCGACCCCGATATACTGTACCCGCACCAGTGGCCGTCCCCAACAAGCAGGTAGGTGGTGAGGGAGGTAATTTCTCTCCCATCTTGGCGCAGGCCGTGTGACGCCGGGCCGACCCTCAGGATGTCAGTGCAGAGCACAGCGTTCAGGGTCCATACGAAGAATATAAGCAGGTATGTAATTCATCTCATTCAGCGCGCTCTCGCCGATGGTGATCCGTGCGTAGGTACGGTGTACGGGGTGCTGCAACGCAATAAAGAAGGACCGCGAGGGTGTAGGCTTGGGCATGGGCAAGGAAGTGAGGAGGGAAGGTACCTATAAAGCGCCATATCCACAAGGCTAGGGTCGGAAGTTTGGATTACATCGAATTGCCGACATACCTTGAACGGATCAAAACAGAAGAACAAGGCTTATCTATAAGTACAAGACTGACCCTTCGTGTTGTACAAGCGGAGGGCGGCGCCAGGTTTTTTTCTTTTCCTATCTAAGGTATCCACAAATTGGTAAGAAGGCAGCCAGCCACCACGAATCCGTCGACATCGAATGTCGACGTCGCGTTATACGGCTTTTGTGCCGCCGCCGCCGCCGTCGAGCTCTGCATGCGTCGAAGGCGCGGCCGTTCCGAGCTCGTACCTCCTGTGCGGCGCGTGCGCAGGCATCTCACTGGGATAGACTGAGGCAGTCTCTGATGGATACGGCGCCTGATGATATGGCGGGTCGATCGTTTTCAGCCGTGGTGATCTGGAGCGCCGTCGGAGGAAGTACCAGACTAGCCCGGCAACCAAGATGATGAACACGCACAGCCCGATGCCGATTCCTAGACCTTCTCCTAGCTTACTGTTACTGCCGCTGCTGCTGCTGTGGTCAGAGGCCGAATCTGCGGATAAAGAAGTAGGCGTGGTCGACGCGACCGAAGTGGCTGCGGCGGCGGTCTTGGATGAACCGTCCGATAAAGTCGACGTGCCTGTTGAAGCGGACCCGGGCGGTGAAGTATTGCTGGAGGGAGCAGTGGAGGTAACTGAGGCCAGTGACGGATCGCTGACGTTGAAGTAATGGCTGCTGAAAAAGGTTGTCGTGGATGAGTTGTACATTTGAAAGAAAAAGACGTTCCCCTCGGTCAGGTCGAAGGGTGGGTTTTCCCCAGTCCCCACGGTCCAGTCGAGACTTGTTCCCGTGATGCCAGCTATATTGAACTTGTTAGTATACCTTAGGGATTCGATGCTGGAGTCCAATTACACATCCTTACTCTGCAGGAATTGAGCGTTTGGGTTCCCATTCTGCCAGATCGCCAAGTCGGTGGCCGGGTATGTCGTCTTCCACTGGATAGTGAGCTTAGAGCCTTGGACATAAGTGGGATTTTGCGTAAAGTCGTTGTCAATTCCATTAGTCGGTGGGGTTAGAAAGATATTGTCTTGATCTTGAGCGCTCGCGCTCACGACCAACGCCAACAGTGGTAGAAAGAGCATATTGTTCTTCTGTTCCGGAAAGCTTGATGACAAAGGGTAGCTTTGCAGAAAGAAAAACACACCGATGGCCGAATTCAAGAAGCGTTGGTGCCAGAAATTCGGGTGCCCACAGTGTGTGCGGCTACCACGGGCAGCATATATTTGGGGTTCAAGTTGTTCTGGATAAGTCACTCACCTCTTACATGTTGAGTTTGGGTCTATTTGTTCTGGGGCGAGCAGGGGGGGAGTAAGTCAGTTGCGCTAATGCAACGAGTTGATCTGTTCAATTAGAGCTTTGATCGAATTGTGGTCTTTTGGGAGTTGAAAGGGCACGGCTTGCAGAGCCCCTGGGCCCCAAGACGGACGGGCGGGCGAATGATGCAGAAGAGTAGGTGGGTAATTCGCTCATCCCAGTCGCAGTCCCGCCATCCAAGCATAAACGGCAGCCTGATCTCAAGTTATCTGAGTGTTCGATCGGTTGGAGCAGGCGAGAGTGAATAAAGGGGCCTGAAACGCGGCATGAAGCCTACCGCCCGCTAGGTGTTTACAGTCTCCCCTGCTAGATTGCCAAAGCAGATAATGCATTGGTCGAGTACTGAGTGTATCTTCGGAGACTTTATTTTGGCCCCAGGTACCTCGTACAAGCAACGACTTCGGCGACTTCTCAAAAAACATCTACCATCTTCAGCCCGTGGATAGCGAGGCTTTGGCCCGTTAGTCCAAGGATGCTTTGGCTAAGCTGGTTAGCAAGGATTGACCAGGTGGCTGGCAGGCACGTAAGATGAATATTGCGCTAGAGGTCCGGGTGTCAATATCCGAATTTCCTATACGGGCCAGTTGGACGGCAAGGCTTTGGAGCCGCAGGCCGAGTTTTCAAAACATAGATGTTGTTGCTCGCGACGCCTTCATAGTCCCACCAACCGTAAGCCCATATTCGTTATAGTAAGTATATACCTACTGTAACTGAGCACTTCAGGGTTCGGCATACCAGTGCAACAACGCACTGAGGCCTGTCCAGCAGGTCGGGAATCGAGAACGCGTCTCTGGTAGACGGCATCAAAAACATGGAATACTCTATTAAACTATAAAGAATGGCACTCTGCCAGCACTGTGAACTGTTCAGCACTCCCCCTTAGCCCATCTTGGTTTGACATGTGACTACCGGGTAGACAACTCTCCTTCCTGTTACCTCCCCATACCATCCCAGCTCAGCCACTTTGCCTTGATACACTACTTACCTGTATCTCTTGGACTATGTGGCTAGCAGCTCTCGTGATCTTGGCATCTGCTTCGTCTTGGGCCCAACTCATGCCACTGCCAACCCAACTCTGGGCGGCTTCAATGGGCCTTTCTTTGCGGGCATTGAGTACCGAAACGATCGTCGCGTTGATATCCAAAGCGCCCTCTGGGGATCAAAAGGTCCCCAGTCAGGCACGGTGCATGTGAGACTTGAATCGAAGCCCTGCCCCAGCTGCCGGTCACCGAAGAAGCCAATCAAGTTTTTGGCCCTCTGCCCAGACGAGGCCTCCCAAGCCAAGGACAGGGCTGCTGCCACATTATCTTGTGCCCCTCGATTTCGTTAGGTTTGTTGTGCAGCGTAGTCTCGAAGCGGCTCTTGTCAATATGAAAATGGTTTCGAGGATAGCGTCATCCTTACCGGCTTGAACGGGCTGTTTTCTCGTTTGGCTAGTGAAGAGCAATAGTTGATGATTGTGAGATCTTAACTCTCACATGAAGCGGAAAAAATGGCCCCTGAGAGGTACTCTGTCCTATATTTGGACCAAATCAAGCGCTGACCAGATTCCAGCGGCTAAGCGTCGTCGCCCGGGCGTTTAATCCCCCTGCGCCCTTTCGCTTACTTCCGCAGACGCTAGCGGCTCGTGGAAGTGCTCCCGCTCGACTGGGCTGGCCATGCCCAGGGCGACGCGTTTGATGCAAAGACATGACGAGATGTAAAGACCGATGCCTGAAACGCATTGCAGAAAATCCTGATATCGCTTATCAGTATTTCTCGCTAGCAAGGCCGACCAAGCAAATATAAGAGGACAACTCATTGACCAGCTCGATCACGACACAGTATCCGCGTCGATAGAGAACCTAACCGAGATCACCCATCACTGAGTCCTGCTGGGAAAGACTTGCGTGAGAGACGTGTACGGCAGTCAGATGACTGACGGAAAGGTCACTTCAAAGCGGTGTGCAGGACATTCAAAATCAGAGGGCAGCGCAACAATGTCATTTATTAGGGAGCCGCCCACAGTTCACCCCCAGGGCCGTCCGAACCTTGAGAGTCATCATTGCCTTTTGATCTCATTTTCTCTAACATTGAATTGTCGGTTCTTTCAAGGATAAGTGGTTATCTCGACACGGAATTGTACTCAGCAGTTAATGTATGAGGCCGGGATCCCAGATTCAGAGTCCACCTGAAGCCTCCGCGACGAACTTCCCAGATGGGTTCGGTTGCCAAAAAAAGGTCTGGATATACCACCAGAGGTTACTGACTCGGATGCTCCTCGTATCTAACGTGTGTGATCCGGAAAAAGAAGGGTCAAGTAAACGAGACACCGGCGAGAATGGACCTTCCTGCACTGTCCGAAGTCGCGGAAAGTAGATGTGGCATGAGCGTCTCAACGTCCAGAGTTGAATCTGCTAGGGTAGCACCTTGCGGCATCTCGCTATCTGAATCTAATTCTTCAAGCGTCATCACGGCGGAGTCGGCGCTTTCTTGAGGCTGAGAAAGGTTGAGAGATGTGTACTCGAATGAACTCCTCATGGTGCTTAGATCTACTGCTGCGTCTGAGCCAGGAATGCTTTCATCATCAAGAGAGCGAGGAAGAACAAACAGCGCGATTTCCTCCAAGTGATTACCCACATGCTTCATGAAATCCTCAGGTGTCACCACTAAGTCTTTACCAGGTGGTGATGGGTTGGACTTGCTTAGTGCATTCGCCAATTCATCACAAAAAGGGCACATTGCTGGTGAGATTTGATGAGGCAGGTATCGGTTGGATTGGATGATGGCAGGAAGAAGTGCTCTGGTCACTTTGTCCCCATGCCGAGACGACAAATGTCGTTCGAAATCGTTGCTGGAATAGGCCTACAAATGGCGTCAGTGTCGGAATCATTGCGAGCTTCAGAGCCGCGTCTTTCAACACGTAAAGAAATAATTACCTCAAACATGGGGTTTGCAGGCGTCCGGTGGCAGAAATTACATCTCCATTTATATCTGTGGTTTTGCGTTTCATGTTGAAACCACGAATGACGATCCTCGAAACGCTTCAGCCCACAGGTTTGGAATGTACAGATATAGGGTCTCAGATCGTCCAAGACGTGTTTTCTGACCAAGAAAGATTAGTCCCAAACTCTGAGATGAAGACAAATACTAGTATGCACCTCCATGACTTTTCATTGGAATGCCTTTGGAAACTTCAGCAGTAGTGGCAATGAAAATCTTTTCGCCCTTCTGAAGCTGCTTGAAGCGACATGTTCCGATTGATGTTTGGCATCTTGGTTTCGTTTATTGTCGTGGCATATGATACTTGAGAGCGAGTTTCATTAGCTAACTGGAGAAGTCCAGTCGTATCCTCAATCATGGTAGATGCTGTAGTGGGCGCAAGCTCACTTGGAGCAATTTCCGGGGCCAGCGCGTTGTTGGGCCTAGAAGAGCCTGCTATAAGAGCTTGAGACTTCTCAGTAACACCATGTTCAAGCTTCGTTTCTGAAAGTTTCTGGTGATGTTCCCTTATATACCTAAAATACTGGCGGCGCCAGATATTGGCCTCCTCGAGACGGCTTATGAGCCATTCGTTTTCGTCACCAGTCAGCTTGGAGAATTTCTGTCTGATGTGAGCAGTATTGTATTGGCTACTGAACGCATGTCTAGGAGCCGCCGCAGCTCGAGCATAGCGATCCCTGGTTGTAGAACTCCGAATGATGGTTGACAACCTGAATAGATATGATATATTATCGAACCGAATAGTTCCTCGATCTCCGGCACCGTTGCCTCTATCAAGGGCCCTCCTTCAATCGGATCTCTAGGGCGCTTTTGATGCAAAAAGTCTTCATATTCCGATAAGAAGCTGACTCGATTCTCCCTGCAGCCCGAGGCGATTGAACGCAATGCAGATCCAGTCAACTGACGGAGCATGGCATGTCGCCGGTAGCTCACCGCTTTCGAGCCTTTGCTTATACTGAGTAGTAAGTGACATGATTCGCGATGTCTTTGCAATTTCTCGGCCTGTGCTCTGGCGAGCTGATGAACTGTTGATGCTGAAGGGCTCCGATACTTGAAGTCCATATTATGAATCTGTCCCTGGCATCCCAAATTTCCAAGTATGTTACACCGTCCATCTCCTGTCCGCTTAGTCCTCTCAGGGCGTCGCACATCGAAGAAAATTGGACGAGACAAGCCTCAGCTTCTTCAACGATGGGGGATGCACTCTGCGCCATCGACAACAGCTCTTTAGGAGAGGGCGTCAGTGCAGGGAGCCCAACGTAACATTACGGGTGGCAGCGAGAGCCTACCAATTGTCACTGATAACATATACTTTGGGAGGCGAGGAAGTTCTCAGTGTACAATATGTTCCTTCCCACGACGTCTGCGAAAGGAGGAAGCGACCAAGCGACCAAGCGACAAAGCAACCAGACCTCATGAGTTGGGAAGTCGTTACTGCCGAAACTAGAAGACGAGTCGGCGCGAGCCTTCCTAGCGACATCAAAGTGCCAAGGAAAGCCTCACCAGCCGCAGAGCCTCATCAGCACGGCTCGGAAACAGCTGGGTTGTAAACGACTTCGATCCTTAAACTTCACCTTCCGGCATACCATTTATTGATGCCCGACAAGGGACAGGATGAGTGGGATAGAATTCGTGGGTCTTGCTTTGGGTGCCTTTCCTATTCTAATTAGTGCTCTTGAACACTTTCGAGACTCGGCAGCAATCCTCCGCAATTGGTGGCGTTGTAAGAGTGAATTTAACAATTTCAAGCACCAACGAATACTAGCACCAGTGCCTGAAACAAAATCTTGAACTAAATTTGCTTCCATTAGTGGTTGACGATGACGTGCGCCTACGAGCTTTGATTGCTCATCTTGAAGGCCCTCGGTAGCAGGATCAAGGTCTGGAAGCAAAACTAAAACAGCGTCTCCAGGAAAATTACCGTCTGTACATGGACGCCGTCAAAGTAATGAACGAAGTGATGGGGGGTTGAAGACAAAAGTTTCGAATGGGCACTCATCTGGAGACTATGAGATGCGTCGTTTCATCTTCGGCATTGACAAAGCGCCTCGTGACGATCTGCTTCGCAAGGTGGAGAGATACAACACAATATTACGAGACGTTCTGGAAACAAGCAATAAAATCACGCAGATCAGAAAACGAATTGCGCTTCCCCAAGCCCAGAGGTCCTTGCTTAGCTTCTGGAAACATGCCAGCGCCATTTACGGTCTCCTGCAAGGAGCCTGGAAGCAGAACTGCTGTCGATCACATCATGCCGACCTCTGGCTCGAAAATTGGAAATGCCCAGACGTTGCGTTCACTGTGTTGTTCCGTGCTGGTGACAATGAGGGCGGACCAAATATTGCATTCTGGCTTTGGCAAACGGCTTGTATCAAACTCTTCAAGGCTCGCGACAATGACGCAGGAAACATGCTCAGGCTTCTGACACCAGAGAGAACGATACAAGAAAATCCTCAGCCCACATTCCAAAGCCAGCTACCCTCTGCCCCGAAGGAGCAGTCTAGCTTGAAAGGACAGCTCAAGCAGCTTTTCAGACCCAAGTCAAGGTAGACGGTACATCCTGTTTTCCCCCCTTCTTTCTTTTGATTTTTTGGTCTAATTACACCAATGCTTTCATTGTAATAGGAAGGAAGCTGCCTGCCCTGTTGCCGCACCCTCACAGACGTCCCCCACGAGAACACCTATAGTTGCATCGAGCCGTCTATGATCACCGATCTCTGCAAAACCTTTGCCACAATTTCCCCCACCGGCGGTCTTTCCGAAATACGGGAGAACGATGACAATCAATACGCTCTCGTTCCTCCCGAAGTGCCTCATCCGGATGCTGATACCCGAAAAATGGTGAATTTGTGGACCTTACTGAATAAGACCTCGACCATAGTCCTCACTCGCCGAGATCGGCTCTCAATTGCAATTTCGCTGGCATCGTCACACTTGCAGCTACATTGGACACCGTGGCTCAGAAGCTTGTGGAGCAAAACGGACATCGAATTCCTTGTGGATCCACAGGACGAGAACCGCGTTCTGACCGATAAACCATACCTCTCGCGTGACTTTTACCAGTCCTCAAGCTTCGATCCCCAGACCTGCAAGTGGTGATTTTGGCTTCTGCGCCCTTGGGATCATCCTTTTCGAATTGAAGTTCTACATGCCAATCGAGCATTATGGCCCGAGGAAGGCTCTGGAATCTGCATATCCCGCGACCAATCGACTCACGGCACAGATCTGGGATCATTCAATCGCCACGGGGTGGTGTAACGATCTGATGGACGATGTTGGTCCAGAATATTGTTCTGCCGTTCGTTGGTGCCTCGAAAGGGCGTTTTCCGGGCGAGACCGATGGCGGGAAAGCTTTATCGAGGAAGTAATTCAGCCGTTGGAAAATTGCTATGGTCATTTGGCAGGAATACAATATTGATACTTCCCAATTCGCCTATGACTTGACATCTGGTATGGTTCCGCGGGAGAAAGACATATAAGCGATACTATTCTGCAACGAGGGTTTCAGTTGTAACTAGGGAAGCCGTCTCTGGGGCACGGTAGCTGTGCTGCTTAGTTTGTGAATTGTATCGTGTGTCCCTGATCCTAACTGTTAGCTCTTTGTAAATTCGTGAAACGGACCATTGAGAATAACGGATCCATGCGAGGAGACTCCTAAACGGACACCTGTTGGAGCAAGAATGCATAAGGCTTAATCTAGTGAGAGAGCTCTAGTGAGAGAGCTCTAGTGAGAGAGCTTTAGTGAGAGAGCGATACAAAGTTGATTAAGAGCGGACGACAAAAAGGTCGAGAACGATGGCATGCCAAGGCGCCTTTTGTAAAAGTCAAAGGCAGTATGCTGACACTAAACCGGTTTCGGTAGACCCTGACCAGGCATCGACGGGCTTGGCATCCGAAGTGTATTTCTCCTATTGAGTCCCACGTGACCACGGAGGGCAGCGAGAACGGATCACCATCTGGCTGTTCCACCAATCGGCCCTCACGATTCCACCAGCGCTTTACTTGTTCCTGGATATTATGTGCGCAATTTCAGGATCTCTCGGATGAGTCCATCACCAATTGATTGCAGAATCTCCTCTTACGGTGAACCCTGGGGCTGACTGTACCAGTTCCCTCATTCTTATCCCCTTGACAAAAATGTCTTGTTGAAGGTGTGTATGTCCGATCGCGAGCAACTCGGTCCGCTCCTTTGAACTCGGGACTTCTTTCGCTGAGTGGGAGACGATGGCGGTTGATGTAGGAGACCACTCTTTCTCCTTGCTTGCCTGGCTAGACATCGACAAGATGTGGGGTCTAGTCCAGTTGCTTGTGGATTACCTGGCGCCCATATTGTGAGTTTGGCGGAACGCGGATACATGAGATGTTCCAAACTGATTGATGACCGTGGAACAGTTTAGTCTTGTCGCCCATAACATCTTACGCCGACCAGATCGCATCGATACACCGGAAAAAGTCCTGCGATGGATTCTCCCTCGATATCCCCCTTATCATGCTGCTTGCATCGATACTCAAGTATGCGCTACGTCCTTCCTCTCTTGCTTCCACGGCTTAAATGCAGTCGACATGATTGCGATATCGAAAAGAATTGGGCTGATAATATTGCGTGTGGGAACAGGGTCTTCTACTGGTTTGGCGCCTACTACGACAAGTCGCTCCTCGCGCAGGCCTCCCTCATGATAGTCGTCCAACTCATCCTCTTAAAGGTCGCGCTGGATAACCGCGCCCCATCGGGCGGGAGCGAAAAAGGCGGAGTACAGCATACACCGTTCCATGGGTATACACATAACAGCCCCGGGAATAAGGGGATTTTATGGGATTTTTTGATGGAGGGAAGGAGACCCTTTGGGTTTTGGCAGTGGAATGGGACCAAGCCGTATGATCTTACCTTTTGCCCTCCTCTTCAACCAAGCAACCTGCTTAGTTCCCTGCTTCGCCCTCCCGTCTGCTGGTATGCTAACAGAGGACAACGGGAATCAGGTACTTCGTCTTCCTCGCGTACTTTACCACCACCCTCCTCTTTATCCACGTTTTCCTGCCCATCCTCGCCCGGACTCCCTTCTACATCACCTTCCTCGGCTACGTCGGACTCGCCGTCGAAGCCATCCTCCCCATCCCTCAAATCCTCAAGAATCACCGTGCCCGGTCTTGCAAAGGGTTTCGCCTCTCAGTCATCATCAACTGGCTAGCGGGTGACGCTATGAAAATGAGTTATTTCTTTCTGAGCAAGGAGTATGTACCCTGGCCTTTCCGTCTTTGCGGAATCTTCCAGGCTTGCTGTGATGTTTACTTGGGGTTGCAATTCTTGATGTACGGGCAGGGGCCGGCTGGCATGAGAGAGGAGGTCGCGATGGCGAATGTAGGAGCAGGGTCAATGGGGAAGGCTGGATTCCCTGGGTGAACATGGTATCTTTGAAACGTAGGGAAGAGGAAAGATGTCATAATGGGTTGATCTGAATACCGGCGGTCACTAATAGAGGGATTTCTCCTTTGAGCATGCCGAGGCGAGCAAGCACAGAGTTTGTGATTTGGGGACTTTGACATCGCAGAGAGGGGGAGATTAAAAAGAACTAGACCATTCTTGTAGATCTTTGGAAAGATGGACGTGGGAATACCTAGATTGATACTTTGCACGATGGGGACTGGGGATGACTAGCTAACCAAAACACCCTAAGACCCTGGATGCCCACACCAACATCCCAACATCACATCTCGGTCGTGCAAACCCCGGTAATTTATGACGTCGTCCCAGAAAGAGGCAGATGAGGGAGAAGGAGAGATCAGGCCACGACCCAAACCATCGGGAAGAAATGGAGACGGAATGGAACGTAGCCTTGTCGAAAGCAAATCAGATTCTGCCGTGTCGATGCTACGTGGGGGTTGTGTGTCTTGTTAATAAGAGTGGGGGGGCTTTGGGAACCGCATCCCACGAGTGCCGCACAGTGAGTGAGAGAGTGTGTTTCCATAAGCCTCAACGTTCAGCCCCTTGCCTCAGCCTTGTGCCGCGTCAAGGGCGTCGTTCGCCCTCCCCTCTCCTACTGGGTATGTCTGAGTGGACATGCCACAGTACCCAGTAGGTACAGTGCAGTACGGTACAGTATTCGTACCGAGTATACCTAGCTCGCTAGGTAGTAGCACCCATGTGTCTACTTGGCATGTGGCTAGGTATCTTGCCATGTACCGATATCCCGTCGGGACAATACAAGTACGTCAAAATCAGGGTCTGTCTCGCTCGAGTAAGTAGCTTACCCGCTCATATCGCTAGCTGGATGTGCAGTCCCTTGCGCGCTTTGGGGACGAAAGGACCGAAGCCCTGCTAGAGGCTGATTGAATATGTGGCCCTGACTGCTCGCCTCGGGCTTGTTGACTTCGTTGCAGTCGCAGCGCTACGATTTTACTAGCAGGTGGTTTTTTGGATGCAAATAGGGTTTCGGTCTTCGTGGTGGCCCCTGATGGCCCTACGCTATCTCGTCACACCCTCACCTCCCTCCTTAGCTCCTCTCGCGCAGGGCCTGATGCAAGTGCAAAGATCGTCGCTGATAGTTCAACGTCCCCTGGCTTAAGCACAAATGGATGGACAAGTTATGCAGTCCCCAGCGCATTCGTTGCGTAGTGGAGACGTGGTGGCTCGCACTCGATAGAGAGGTTCCGGTTGATCATTTTGCCAGGCAATCGGCAGTCACCCTGTTCGATGAGAGGCTGCACGCCACGAATGTCCAAGCCTCATGTGGCTCGTGGCCTTGGTCAACCCTAGTCTTTGCCCTGGTCTACATTGCGTGGACTCTCAGCTACCATTCAGCTACCCCCACCGCAGCGTCCATTGCTCTCTCAATTATACCAAGTAGGTCCTTGGTGTGTGCTCAAGCCACGCAAGCATTCTGGGGAAAGGGTCCAATGGGCGCTTGCGCAATGCAAGCGCTATTCCTTGTTTTCAACTTGACTGTAGCCCTGATTTGGCTGCATCTTACGACTGTCGTGAGACAATAGAAGGCCACAACTCTGCGGCCGCTGATGTTCAGGTGAGAATATTTTGAGCCTCTTGGATGCACCTCGGGTCACTCGAGACAGGCAGACGTGAAAAAGAACAGGAAATGGAAAGAGGTCTGCCAGAATATCATCTCCAGCGAGCTCGCTTCTTCCCAACGATTCACGAGGGAAGCGACCATCACCACCAGCCACTGCCACACTCAACCAAATCTTGCGCCATTACCACCGCACCGAGTCCTCGCATCTCGTCACGATTTTCGCTATATAACTTGTCTCGTCAGACAAGATTGTCCGTCGTCTCTGGCAGAAATCCCACAACAGGACATCCCACACTAAGCAATGGTCTGCCACATCCGCTTCCACCGACGAACACATCAAAGACATATCCGGACTTTCATCTGGATGTTCTACAACCTGATCGTGCCTCCACACTCGCCCAGGACGTGAGGGAAAAGGAAAGAGCAGGGAGAGACAATGACAAATAAGGCATTCGGCATCCGAAATGCAACAGATTAGCAAGCGACACTTCCGCTCGACAGCGAATGCTTCCAACTGAAGGACAATGACTTCCAATACTTTCAGATGCCAACTAGGAACTCAACAGGACAGTATCCGACTCCACTCAGACAACGTCCACTTATGCCATTTTTCGGAAGATGAGTTCTCCGATACGAGACAACATACGAAGCCGTGACAATTCGATGTTGGATATTCAATCCGTCTGAGCCCGTAAACTTGAGACGTGGCGTTTGGGGTCGCCTTTGGGGTCAAGGAGTCGGTGGAAATCCCTCGAGACCTCTATTCGCCATATCAGCCCAAGAACGGCAACGGCTATAAGACATCGATTTGGCGATAACCAATTCAAGAGTCTTGGAGCCTGACTAAAGGCCGGAGCCTCGCAAGAAGAAGGACAAAATGTCAACATTGCTGGTTGGTGATGCCCTGCAGAACGAGGAGCGCGAGTGAGCAAGCTGACAGACATCCAGGAAAGGATATCGCTCGAAGCGAGGGCCAAGCTTTTGATTTGAAGGAGTCGATGGATGATGTCGGTTGCTACACAGTGCAAAGAGCAACTGAGACTTGGGATCTGCCCGAGACAAGAAACGTGAACAGTTGCCACAGCCCAGGTTACTATGAATCTATCTTGCTTCAGGAAGTTCTTCGCTGGTCCTCAAACTCTGGTGACCATTTGGGGATTCCCAGTTCCCGGCTGTATCCGCGATCTTGGAGACTATCTGTCCTTGATCTTCCCTGGCGACGGAAGTCCGGCCAGGTTGGGCGGAGGATGTTGGGTGACATTATCTGATTGTCACATGCTTGGTCGAGGACTGGGTATCAAGTACGCCGGTTAGTTCGTAACGGACACCATGAATACCTCGACGGGAGTAGTTGTTGGTGGAAAGGGGAGACCGAGATACGTACCTACAGTACGTGATGGAAGTCCAGTGAATGGAAGATTGAAATTGAGGGGCGTGTGGAAGATTTGAGGGGGGGCCGCCAGCGGCATGACGTCGGTGCTTGTTTGGACTTGGACCAAGATAGTTAGGGGTCCGCCGTGAACAATTAGGTTTGGGTTCCCCTTCACGAATAGCAAGCCTAGCAAGCCTAGACAACTCTCGGGGACATGGTGGTGCCCGGCAGAACGTTACTCCAGGCGTGGGAAGACCAAAAAGAGCCACCCACCGGCGTCCCTTCAGGCTCCTACCCAGTAGGCCCCTCAGGCCCCTCAGAGACAGTGACAAACTGCCCCCCAGCGATACGTTGTCCACGCTGACTTCGACCTTCTCACCATCCCAACGCCATGGCCTCTGGGCAACCCACTGTACTGGGTACGAAGCAATTGCGTTTTTGCCTTTGCTTTTGCTTTTGCTGTCGCCTCTGCGTCTCCTACTGTTCCTGCATCGCTCACTTTCCGGCACGCTTTCTTCCATCAGGCTTAGGTTGGTTGGGAAACTTCCATCTTCAATTCCCCTTGTTGCGCACTCTCAGCCTGGCCTCCACCCCACCGACCACCCATCTTCCCCGTGAGTCAGCGCTGATATTAGCGGACATGGTCTCTCTGGCGTCTCTCCTGGACCTCCTACACCACCAGCACCTCTAGGTCAGTTGCCTTTCCCAGGGGCTTGCGTGGTCCTTTCTGATGGCGCCGGATCAGCCTTCACCTCCTTCAGTTCAGATTGGCTCGCGGCACCGCATTCCTCTTCGTCTCTGCTCCATCTCAACTTCTTATGCGCCCTTTTTGGCCCTGTTCGCCTCGTCCAACCGTTCCTTGCACAGACCGCCACCTACTCTCTGCTCCCACTCTCTCCCACCGCCTCCTATCAAGAGCCATCTCCTCCATCTCCATCGTGTCTCACAACCACCCTCAACCCCTACGACTTATGACGCAACGGATCTCGTCTTTCTCTCCCTGAGCAAAACCTTCCTCCCCCCAGCAGACGAACCAATCGTACGCCGCCACAGCCCCGCCCGACCGATATCCGCGTGTTCAATCCTCCAGAAGAAACGCCCATATCGGAGCGTAAGCTCGCGCCCTGATCAGCGCCCGCCGCCCCGAGAAAGCCACGCATCTGCTGTTACCATCTGCGTCCGAACTATTGCCCGGACATGATCCCTGGGTTGTGATCCAATTCCTCCTCGTGTATATACCAAGACTTGTTTTCAACCCAAATTCTCGGTGACATAAGGGACGGAACAAACTTCACACGGGTGTGCGGAAATTGCGTCTCATCACATCGTTCAGCGCAAGAACGGCATCCTGATACACCATCTGGAACGGAGTACTTGAGTCAAGGCTCTATATCAACCACCAATATCCCGGCTCATCAATCCACTTCGCGTCTTCTATCTACCAACCAAGGACCCCTTCCCAAACCTGCCTCGGATACAAGAGACCGAGAAACTCATCAGCAGCGCCACAAACTACTAGATCTGTTAACAAACCCAACAAACAACGTACCAGACAGGTACACGGAGAGCTGCCGAGACATCATTGGCAATCCTCCTGGCTGGCTTGTTACGGAATTTCAGATCTTGTATATATCAACGTGATCCAAGAAGAACTCCTGCGGACTTAGTATCGGGGCATCGTCCCCCAGACTGCAGCTGCGTTCCACGCCGGTCCAATTCGTGTCTCTCGGCGACGCACACACTTAGTCAGGCATTCCCTTCTTTACGAAAAAGCAACAGCCCACCCTACCATTCGTCCATACGGTTACGCAATTCGACCATTACAAAGGTTATTCACCTGACTCCGCTTTGCTCCGACTTTGTCCAACGAAACTTCTCTTGCCTTGAGATTACCATAATCAACCCCATCAGCGAAGGCCAACAGAACCCGACTCCATCACAGAAAAACCCTGAACCAACGTCTTGCACTTCGACATCATCTTTAAGTCTGTTAAAAGCCCACGGTCTCGTCAATCACCATCCATCCAGCACTCCAAAGTTGTGTGTACCGAACATCATTCTTCTCTCACTATAATCGACATGCCCACTCGGATAAGTGGTGCCTGCAACGGGTGCCGTACAAAGAAACAAAAGGTGCGTAATCCATCACGGCTCCAGCCTCATATTCAACCGTTGAGATCCAGACCTACCTCTGCCTCTACTGTAAAAGGTAGCATAAGGTCAGGGATTATCATCTTGAAACACCATCATATCCGAAAACGTATGCTAACATGGTTTGTGTTGACAGTGCAGCGGTGATCGGTGAGTGCCGACCTTCATTTTCTTCCACCAAGTGGGATCAGGAAGCATTTCTACGGACAGGGAGGACGACACCTCCTTTTTATACCCAGGAATCCAATTGAAAAGTTCCTTCTTACCCCAGGATCTTATCTCCAGTCCGTTGTTCGCGGGGACATCTTTGTTGGCTAAATCGTTTTGGCACAATGATTTTTGAAGCCAGGGTCTAGCTCTGATACCACCTCCACCAATTGTCTATCAGTCTGACCATGTCGACCAACCAAACAAAACATTCCACATGGGCGCGCGACTGGAGAATCGGCTCTTTGTTTATGTACTTCACTTTGCGCAGTCATCAGACGATGCTTTGAGGGTAAGGGAACTGACTGTGTGCCCTTTGACAGGTCCGGCTGCTCACAATGCCATGCTGCAGGCATTCAGTGTACATGGCCTGAACAAAGAAAAAGGTAAGCGCAGCCCAGCCTAGCCTAGTCCCTTGTCTTCTCTTGCAAGCACCTTTCCACAGCTCTCATTTCAGCTCACCGCATGGTACTAACGCTTCGTCTTAGAGGTCCAGCTAAGGGCTATATTGAAGGCCTCGAGCATCGTCTTCATGAAGCCGAATCGCTTCTTCTTGCCCTTCTGCCCATCATCTCAACTGAACAACTAAAATGTGCCACCGATTCTCTCAGTTCAAGTCCCTCAACAACTAACCTCAACATCCTGGGCCTGAAAACCCGTGATTCACCGTCTCCTGGGCCCCACCCTTTGAGGAGTAGTCCCCCTGTCTTAAACAAGAAGACAGGGATTGAATACTGGGAATCGTTCCCTCTTGATACCGTCGAAAACATCCGCAAATGGCAGGAAGACTGCGCGTTACATTCCGGCACCAATGGACAAAACCAGCCCTCTTTCCGAAATTCCATGGACGAAAGTCACTCGCATACCCCCCTCCACGCTTTGAATGCGGCGAGCCACTCACGTCCTGGGTCGGTTGATCTCTCTCGCCATGGCCACGGCCATTCTCAGTCCGGTCCTTTCCGTTCTATGAGCCACGACACATACCGCAGTGGCGCGAGCACTCCGGTCAACGTACCTCAACATTCTCTCTCGCAGCCAACCATCCCCACAACCTCAAGCACCCAGCAACAACAAACAGGTCCCAGCCAAACATCGACGCCCAATTGGCAATCACTGTCATTTTTGTCCAACAACAGCTCGCCCAACAACCATACCTCAAGTCCGAACGTCAATGGCGTGGGTGTTGGTGCGGAAGCCCTACTGCTGCAGAGTTTCGCCGATTCAAGCTGGGCGCAGGCGCAGACCTTGAATAATGGCCTGGGCATGACCGGTATGGGCACTGCGATGGGCGTGGAGAGTGGACCGATGGAGGTCGATACAGGCTTTTTCACGAATGATATGCAGAGGCGGTTGTTCTGGTAAACCACGTTGGATTTGTGAAACCAACAGGATGGCGCATTTGGGAGAGTCCTTCGACATATGGTCTTCATTAGATGGGGTTGGAGAACGGCGTTCGGGGCCAAAAGATCAACGACATGAGTGGATGACTGTTTCAGCTAACCCAAAAGAACCGTTGGATCGGTTACAACACACTTCGGCTCGGCGGTGCCGAGCTGTATTGAAATTGAAGCCTCGTGAAATCGAGAAGGAAGCATACTAGGTACCTAGGGTCGGTCAGTCGGTTGGTGTTGGGACCTAGATTACCTCCCTGGAGGTTTTGTACGGGTATGGCAATCGCAGTGTGTTTATCTTGTATGTTGCGGAAACGATCGATACCCACTACAATGAGGAAATAACAAACCATTCAATCTCTCCAGACGAACAGCCTAGAGCGGTCATTATTCTCGTTCGCAATCCGCTCCAAGGTCGACCAATGCGTCCCACTGGATGTGAAGATATCACGAGACGCTGTATCAGGACGCATTGGGACGCATAATGACGAGCCCGTTAGTAGCATGCCGGTAGAAATCGCCCTGGTACCAACCTTTGATAATACTGCCCGATATTTTTTTGAGTCCTAACTCTAGGGCTCCAATCCGTCGTCCATCCCTCCATCCATCCGTCCGTCCGTCCGGGATGCTCGTTCGTCATACGTTATACGCTCCTCGTAGTCGTAGCCTCAGTCGTATCCCTTTTCAGCAACTTTGGGTGAATCTGTATCCGGTGAAAGAACGGGCTTTCATCTTCCCTCGGACCAAGGGGAACCCGAAGACGGGGGTAGGGTCGTTCTCTCCACGCAGTATTTCCTCAATCAATATCGGCTAAGCCCGAGGGTTTTTCTTATTGTTGAATGCGGATCGTCGTCTTCGAAACTTCGTGGCCGTTCGTGGACGTTTTCGGCCTCTGATTCATTGCTCCTCCCCCCCAATTGTCGCTTCCAAGCGTTGTTGCCGGCCTCACAGGTCTTCTGAATGCTCCAGCGGCTTGCTTTTGAGGACTCTGAACATTGTCTTCCTTGGAAAGGATCATACTTGTTTTTGAAAATTTTCTCATCTGATTCCTCCCCGGGTGTCGTTCTTCAAATGTCGGTGTCGACCCCGAGGCAACTGAATCTTCGAGCAGCGGCTTGCTCATCAAGTCACTGGTGATTAATGGTATTGTCGAGTGAGCAACACTCTGTTGTCTTGAGAGCAGATAGACCGCGATTGATCTGTCTTTTTTCAGTCGGCAGAGATGCTCACAACCGCCACCACAACAATAACATATCTGAGCGCGGATTTCTTTTTTCTTTTTTGCCCCCATTCCGCCCGTTCTCATTTTTGAGACTTGATGCCTTTTCTGCTAAGATGATTCCAGAAAGACGTACGCCAATCAAGATCTCTTCGTACCCTAGCTTCCCTTGTTTCAGTTTTCGCCGTATGGTTTTCCTTGTACCTTTTTTTGAAGCTCGTCTCATTCACAACTCCGTCACATTCATCAATGACTCCCTCCTTGCCTTAGTTTCGTCTTCCGTGGTACGGAACTCCCAGCTTTCCGAGGCTTCTGCTGCTACTGCTTTTCGGTGTCGGAATATAAAACGAATGACACGGGTTCTCCGCATGTGCTGTTCAAAAAGATTGTTAATCTGTTTGTAAAACCTGATCTCTTCGGGGTTTCCTACAGAGTATGGGAACGCTCCTAGAATCTGATGCTTACAAAGTGAACTCTTGAAGAAGTACGTCGTACTGGGAGCCAGTCCCCATCGACGTGACGCCCCGCAGCCCAGTAGGTACTTGATTGTTTCGAAGCGTCGTCGTACAATTTGCATTCCATATATAGATTTCGAGCCGATTACTGACGGGGGTTGGGAGCAGAAGACAGCGCTTTCAAGGAGCGAGACACGCTTTGAGTTTGTTTTTAGAAGGTCTGGGTTCTGCGATAGCTTAGCCTTTACGTAGGGCAGGATGCTGAACTGAGAAGCCAACCCCACAAAACAGTACTCCTTCCTGGGCTTGTCGGAAGGCATAAACCACAAATCTCTGTTTACCCAGTGACAAGGATTGTAGCATGGCCCTCCGACAAAATCAGGACCTGGTCGCCCCTTGATGAGGGGGTCTGAGTTGCTTAGATCGATCTTGTTCGCGATTCTTGTGGCAGTTGAATCAAGCTCGTCGAGTGTCTCGATGAGCACTTTTTCGTTCTGGGGCCTGGCCCCAACGCAGGTACCATGGCACATATAAATAGTGACGATGTGCCAGAAGTGTCGAGCGATTATCGTGGGGTGATCCGTCCTCAATCGCATTTTATCAGATAGTCGCGCCACCCCAACTTTGAGAAGGGCAAGAAGGGGATCGAATCCCAGTGGTGACTTCGAACAAACATCATTCCACATCGCTGGCTTTGCGAGCCAATCCGCGGCACTTCTGTGTAAAACATGGACAATTCCACGCGGGGTAATCTCGAGGATCCCTCGTGTGTGCATATCCAAACCTTGTCGTACATATCTCCTGATGTGTTCAGCCGTCTCTTCCGAGATGGTACCATCCGTCTGTCGTGGGATGAGGTTGCCTAATGCCAGCCACACAGACATGCCTTCGAGGCGCAAAAAAGTGGCCTCTAAAAGCCGGAATAGTCGGGCGGTGGTTCCAATATCGACAGGATCGATGCTGTTCCAGATGCGGGTGCAGAGGGCATCCATCTCGGTGGGAAGTTCATCTAGAATATTCTGAAGCTCCTTCAAATCTCCAAGTCTCCTCTTGTCAAGCCAGACGGTCAGACTCTTCACCACCAGGCGCACCCATAAGAAGACGCCTTGCGCCTTCTGGACCATGTTGTCCAGCAGGCTTTGGCATTCAGAAGGGTAAATTGGTTGGAGGTCCCTGAATCCACCACATTCTGCGAATCTGCCAGCCACATCAGCTTGTATATCGGCTTGGGTTAGATTTTCCATTTTCAAGTGAGGACCTTGAGAAAGTAAGTCCGAAAACTCGGGCCAATTCCTGCTTGCAACGCATATCTTCACATCGTAGTTCTGATTGATTTCGTGTATCCACCCCATGAGTTCTCGATGATCTCCACTGAATTCATCGAGGCCGTCAATGAATAGTGCAAGTCGAAACATCTGACCACTTAACAATAGTAGGGACCGGAAGCTTTCCTCAAGTTCTGTCAAGTCCCATTCCGGGAGTTGGAGCTCTGCATCTGGGAAGGCACGTGCAACGAGCCACCGACGACCGCACACCTTCTCCACTATATCTGGCCTGGACCCGATGCACTGCCACAAAAGCCTTCGCAGAAGGCCCTCCTTGGATTTTTCCAAAACAGAACCAGCATCCCAGAAGTAGTACCAGGCAGCCAGATGGGGCAGGTTTCGAGCCCATATACGGAGATGAGGCACGAGGGACGGATTCGTGGTGATGTAGGACATCAATGTAGGCTTGCCAGACCCTGGTTTGCCAGTGATCCAGTATATTGAGTCATCCTGACTCTCTAGCCACGTGGACATTGCGGGCAGTGATGCGGGTTTGTGATGTTGATCGTCAGTGCATGGAAAGATCCACTTGAACGTTTTGGCGTAAGCTGGTTGAATCATGCTCTGGCGATTATTGATTTCGTCGAAAGAGAGGCTCGATATTATCTGTCTCAGTATATTTTGCTGCGGGATTTGATCATCTGCAGGGTCTTCTGAGTGGTTAGGAACACTTAAGCCTTTTGGTTGCCAGTTGGCGTCCCAGAGATGCTGCACAAAAATCTTCTGCTTTAATCTTGTTTCGGCCGAGTTCGGCAGTGTCAGTCCCTTGAGGTCTTTAGATATTGATTCGACACGGCGATCCGTGCCATTCAAGGTGAGGAGGATAGTGTCCAGGATCGCTCGAATACTATTACCGTCCTCCCTAAAACGGCTTAGCAATAAGCCACGTATGCAGAATATTCACTCACCAAAGAGATGCGATCAGTGTCATTACGATCTCTGCTCGAATTTGCTCTAGTATCTTCTCCAGCTCTTGCACACGGCTGCGGGGGAGGAAAGCCTTTGCGGCAACAACGAAAGAACTTTTCGCATAGTCCAACTTGGTCGTGCCTCGAGCACGGAGCTTTCCCCGGGTCTCTTGCACCTCTTTAGCAATGTCCATGCACTGCATGCACAGTTCGCCTATTTTTCGATCGCTGTCATTACTGTATTCTGAGGGCAGCAAGGCAAGTTTTTCTTGCAAGTACTTGCTAGTGCAGTGCAAGTCGTTAGAAATGACAGACACCTGCACGTATCGCGATGTCAGCCCCTCTGGTGACTTGTAGACATCGTAGATGCAAGAAAGGAGCCGGGTGGCAAAGTCGACAAATCCTAGAGCGCTGCCCACAACTTGGACAGCGGTAATCGGGTCCATCTTACTGGGGACTTTTGAGCGTCGAATTTATGCGGCCGAGGTGGCGATTGATCGGAAAGACTATCATGAACGTCGCTCAGTTGTTTCCATGCTGATATTTTACCATAATTGTAACAGCAGGAATCTTCAAGACCATGGCGAGGCTGAAAGTGGTGAGCCACTGACAAGGCTAAGACCAAGTGGGCTGCTGCCTGAGGCGCAACGTGGACGTCCGCGATTGAAGGCTTGGACCCGGACTCGCCCAGATCGGTTGGTAAGGTATCCGTACATTCATCACAGCCACATACCATCTTGAGCAAGGATACGCCTTGCAAGTGATATGTCTTTCGGCTTCCCTCACGGAGCAAATTGTTGTCTGCGCACTGAATTCCGCATCGATCTTTGCTGATTTGGTTAGGACGAGGAACTGTCGTTTTTCCCAAGCACGAAGTACCTATATTTCAGACATATATAGGAACAGCTTATTTGGTGACTTGACCTATGGCGACCCTACCATTAGAGAGGAGTTACTGGCTCAGTGGCTTGGCATGTGAAAAATGGAGACCTGAATGCCGTATCCTGAGGCAGTCGGCCTCTAGCAGCAAGCGCAAGACACGATCATCGTCAAGAGCTGGCCTCATCTCACCTCTTTGCGACTTCCCCTCAGCATCGCTCGCTGTCGCCGTGGTTTGCGTGTATCTGCTCTGTTCACTCATTATGCTATGCAGCATGAGACCGCGCGAACTCCGGAGTGATGGGCTTGGGAAACTTCTCGTTCGGAGCAGCAGGGACTTCGCTCGGAGCAAGTGCTCGGTAGGGTTCAACTGGTCGAGCTATGTAAGCGATGTTCAGCCCGCACTGTGGAGGCCCGGCTCGGCAAAGTTGCTATTCTTATCAAGGGCCCTAAATCCGACTAGACCCAACACAGTGAACAAGAAGGTTCTATTCGCCATCCCTTCTTCCTCATACCCGTCAGCCTCATATCATGCCTTCATTTCTCCGAGCCTCCTCATTCTGCTAGCTTGGAGATGAATAACTTAGAGACATGGTCTCCACCATCTGGCCACTCTGATGGTGCTACACTTTATCCTCCTAACACCTCTCCCCGCCAAGACTCCTCCCCAAAACCCAAACTTGTGATCCGTCGAACGCGAACGGGATGTCGCACATGCAGATTTAGGAGGGTAAGTCATTATATCCACATTCTACTGTCCGCAGGCTAGACAGAACTGGATGACTGCTGTAGGTGAAATGTGACGAGACGAAGCCCGAGTGTACTCAGTGTCTCAAAGGCCAGAGGGTCTGTGCATGGCCTGGCCCCGACGACAAGAGAGCAAAAATCTCAAGGAGGCCTAATGCCACAGCTTGCGAAAATTGTAGGGACAAAAAGGTATTTATATCTCCGCCTTTCCCCAGCTCGTGAACATTGAGCCTTGTCCATCCAATCCGTCTAACAATGTCCGAACGCAGCTCAAATGCGTCGGGGATATACGAGATGTATGTGTCAAGTGCAGCGACATGGCTATCGAATGCGTGCGATCCCAGAAGGATGTTGAAACAGTCCTATCAGGGCCTCTTCCCCTACCATCAAACGACAATAGCAGGTCAACAGTCTTTTCTCCCCGCCCATTGTTGCCCTCCACGTCTACCCTTCGCTCGCAAGTCAGTGGCTCTGACATGGAGCACGAGCACCATTCACCTCTTACCCAACAAGGCCATGGCCCAGAGCCCATGGTGCCGGCTAGCAATGTGCTATCGGATTCAGTCCCTAGGGGACAGCTGCCGACAGGAACAGAACTCGAGGATCTCGTCCGGCTCTACTTTTCCTCTGTTCACCGTGAGTAGCTTGATGCCGTCGTAATCTCTTATATAGGAAACTAGTCCCTAATCTTTCGTCCCTCAGATTTCGGGTTCTTTGCATTTATCCACCAGTTCCACTTCAATCGCCTTCTCGCCAAGGGCAAAGCCCCTCGCGAGTTGACCCTTATGATGATTGCCAGCGCGATGCGGTGAGTGGCTAATTTTTCAAGGTACGATACTCACTCATAATCCATCCACAGCTTTGCCGCCAAGCCCACTCCAGAGAACCTGGCGAGAGCAGATGCTTGGGCAAGCACGGCGATCGAGAGCCTTCTTCCCCGTATCTATAAAGGTTTTGGAGTAGTCCAGCTAATGGTACGTGGCAACGCGATGGTATACTCTTTGCTTGCTATTCGAAGAGATAGGAGCTCGAGCTACTTCTCGTTTTGTGCCTGAAGTAGAATCACTAATCCTGAAATAGGCTCTCCTCCTTGCCCAACACTACGATCTAAATCGTGGCAACTTTACATCTGCCTGGTTGTTAGGTGCCAACTGCACAAGGTGAGCGGCCAAAGAGCAAATTTTTGCTAGCGGTATAACTGCTTCTCGGATGTGTCGAAATTGATAATCCATCCAGAATGATGCAAATGATGTCCTTGCAAACGTTCGACCGGACCTACCCTACAAAGTTCGCCTCAAATCTGCGACTATCACCCCTTCTCTCCTGCGAAGCCCTCCGACGCGTTGCCTGGTCTACCTTTTATGTCGATACCATCGTCGATGGAGGTCGATACGGTTTTCACATTGTCGATGAGAAGGCTTATCGTCTCCAGCTTCCCTGCGACCAAGCGAGCTTCTTAGCCGACGAGACGGTCATAACTGAGCCGCTTTTCTACAACCCTACTAACGCTAATGCTGATAATCCCGAGCGTGCGCCTCTTGATATGTCAGCATACCTCCTTCGAACAGCAGCCGCTCGTCGTCGGGCATTACATTTTGCCTTTCGCGCCTCTCACAGTGAACAGACCGTTGAACGGCTAATGGAGGAGCTGGCCGCCATTGAGGCTGATGTAGAAGAGGTTATTACCGCGTTGCCCAAGCGGTTTCATTTCAACACCGACAATATGTTTCTGCATCGTGATCGACTGATCACATTTATTCTCCTGCACATTTTACGCCATAACCTTTTCATCGTCATTGGTCGAGCTGCCCTACAAATATATCAGCGGGATTCGGCCAAATCAGAGCTCATAGCCGGCGTGCGGCGGAACAGGATTTCTCATGCTCTACCAATAGCTGGCCTTATCTCAGAGGGTCTAAAGGCGGATATCAGCTTTGATCCACAGGTTGGGGTCCAGGCATATGTCGCCCTAGAAAGTACAATGATCTCTCATCCTAGTCATTGCACAAACACTGCTGACTGAAGTGCGACAGTCCTTCTATTCGAGCCACGTCGCTTGGCTGAGACAGATCCTTTCGTCGATCCCAAAGCGCCCGAGCTGATGGAGGCGATCCCTCACCTGCTCACTGTGGTTCGGAACATTGCAGATCGATCCGAGTTTGTCAAGCAGCTGGTAAGTGAGACAGCCGTCTCGAGACACAAGAGCTGACGCTTCAAATGAAGCATATCGAAGCCGTTCTTCGGCTTCTACGATGTGACTTTGCGCACCTCCTAAACCAAATCGACTTTGTCGCATTTCGAAGGTCTGTGGCCTGTGCCCTGAGCTCTGGAGTGAGCGGATTCTCGCTAACTCTGTCGATAGCGAGTATCGGCTAGTTGGACAAGATGCTGCTGAGTACGATTTCCGTGACTTCCGATGGGCGAAGCTCGAACGGATTCGTCAAGGCGCTGAGTCGTCCACCAACGCGGCGTGCGACGAGGCTTTACTCGAGTACAAGGTAGGTGAAGAAACTGCACCACCCTCGACGGCGCCTTCACCACGCCTCGATGCGATGGACGTCCGGCACGCTATTAGGGGACCTTCGGTGGCCCATTCGCTACCATACTCTGCCTCAAATGCGCTCAATCTGTCTGAAGCGCAGAGTGAAGGGGCTGGCGTAGCGCAGACCGCGCAGCCCTGGTGGGGACTCGCCCAATCCGAAAACGCCGATCAAGCGTTTTCGCTCGACTATTCATGGCTCTTGGATGAATCAGGGCTCCCATGGGACCAGGCTGATGACCTTACGAGGTCTCTATCCCAATTTTAACCAGAATTGACAATATGTGGGCAGGATGCGATCCTTCCCCAAATCAAACTGTACATCGTCTGCCACATTGTGTGATCAAGATGTCTATTTCAAGTGCCCCATCTCATGATTTGCCTTTGAGCGTCTGATTGCTACCAAAGTGTAGCGAACAATTGACTCGGTGAATAATGTCAGTCTATACATGGGCGAGCTGAGTGAACTAGAGATTCTATACATACAATGTGCGCACGAAAACTGCCGAGTAAGCCTCCTAGTTGTAATGGCGTTGAAATACCATTACGTGCAAGGGATCTATCCACAATTCGTTCCTTCCCCAACCCGAAAAGCTATCTCGCTCATTGACAAGGCACAGGACATTCTCCTCCTCTAGCTCCCATCCACGACTTTTGCAATTCTAGCTCATCTTCCCACAGCTCTGGAGCATCGTCCTTCCCCAACCCTGGAGCCAATGCCACTGGTCCCCATACGATGCCACACTCACTTACATACTCATCCCAACAAGCCAATAGCTCTTGCAGTTTTGTGGGCTCAATCTCGGCCAGGTTTTTTGTTTCTCCCGGGTCGTCAACCACGTTGAAAAGCTCCCAGCCCTCATCGCCTTCGCCTGCACCTCCCCGTTCCTTAGAGAAGTGGACAATCTTCCAATCCCCTTTCCGCAATGCGCCACGCGCAAAGAGCTCCCACCCAACAGGCTCAGAAGACGAGTGAATTGCCCACATCTCATTGTCCTCCACTCTTTCGTCGCGGGAGAAAAATGGCACCCACGAGATTCCTCGGATGGCATGCACGTTTCTTCCTCGAAAAGTCGTCATCTTGCGTGGAGCAATGCTTCCGCCCAGGCGTGTCCGCTTTCTTCTCTCTGAAGCAGTGGGTAGGCCCACTCCGGCGAGCTCGAGAAACGTGGGGGCGAAATCCATGACGGTTGCAAAAGAACGATTAAAGGAGCCGGGAGAGAATGAGGGCAGAAAGGTTCTGGCAGGAGGCTTCACGATGCAGGGCACCAGGATCCCGCCTTGGGACGGGTAGCATTTGAATAACCTCGATGGAGCGGTTGACGCTTGAGCCCAAAGCGGACCGAGCCTGGAGTTGCAATGTCAGCTCATGTCCTGTCCTAGAGGGGACTGACCGTACCAGGTGAACGAGTTCCAGGAGCCAATATTCTCGTAAGAGTTGTCATAGTACTGGTGGATGGCGCGTTTTATGTTCTCGCCCATGACCGCTGCGAAATGACAGTCAGCTGGTGTATACTCCATGCAGTAACTCGGGGAGGATATCTCAACTCACGGACGGCTTCCAGTCTGCATTCCCACGGTTACCATGGTCAGCCCAAAAACAAAACTTCTAAAGGCAAACCGAGTACTCACGCAGCACCCTCCGCCCCATTGTCACTCATAAACACGATAAACGTGTTGCCATATTCTCCCGTCTTCTTCAAGTAATCTATCACTTTGCCAACATTGACGTCGATAGAGTCCACCATCCCAGCGTATGCTTCCATCGCCCTGCTTGAGAGCTTCTTCTCCTCCGGCGTGAGATCATCCCACTCCCCAACGCCTTGCGTGGTTGTCTCTACTTTGTGCGGGACAACGGACTTGTCTATGATTCCCATCTCAGCAAGCTTTTTCAGTCGGCGATCCCTCAAGGCGTATGGGCCATCATCGTACATCCCCGCGTACCTTTGAGGCTAGAATCAGTTCGGCCATGACCAGCAAAACATGGTAGTAGGGCTAGAAACAAAGGTTCTCCTGGGGCCGAAACTCACTTGTCACGTTGTGCCTTGGGGCATTGCAAGGGCCAATGTGGTGCGGTGTACGGTAAGAAAGCAAAGAAAGGTTTCGAAGCCTCGACCTCAGACCGGCCTTCGAGGAAATTAATTAACCGATTAGTGTAGTAGTCGGTCGAGTAGAAGCCCTCAGGATCTTCTGTCATGTTGGGAGGTCTTGGGAAAAAGGACACGGTCAGTTCAGCTCAGCATACATGTTCACCGACATCATGCCAGAATGGTGACAATAATCTGTGGCATCTTCAACTCACATTTCAACTCTTTTCCCCTCTTCAGCGTGAACAGGCCGACCACCAACCGGGAAGGATTCCTTCACTGGTTCCCAACCGTAATGATTGCAACACCCGGGAAGCATAGCGAAGGCCTTCTGGAAACCACGTTCCCAAGGCCCCTGGCGGGCACGCAACCCCAGATGCCACTAATGGTTGGTCAGCCTGGAAGAAAAAGTCGGCCAAACGTGCAGACTATCCAACTAGAAAGCAGAACGAACGACACGGACCAAGGAGAGGACTGACCTTGCCCGACATGACGGTGAAATATCCATGATCCGTCAGGATCTCAGGCAAAGTCGCCACGTCATTGTTCAGGTATCCCTCGTACCCTGCTTTACCGGACCATCGCCTTGCCCCTTTCTCGCTATTCTTGTATTCTATCAACACGCCAAGCCCACCGAGGTGCGCGTCAGTCCCACTAAGGAGCATTGCGCGTGTGGGCGAACAAGCCGCAGCGGCATGGACATTTAGCATACGGATGCCCTCGGCGGCCAGGCGGTCGATATGGGGAGTGTGAATCTCGGCGCCATAGCAGCCTATATCGGAGAAACCCTGGCACGATATGGTCAGCTGTACTCAGCCTGATGGAGGGAGAGCACCTGCAAGGTCGTCGGCAAGGATAAAGAGAAAGTTGGGCCGCTTGGGCATCCCATTAAGACCACCGTTCATATTGGAAATTTCCAGGAGAGCGGTCTTGCGGCTTTCTATGGTCAGAATATGCGCGAAACTGAACTGAAGATGTCGCCAAGTTGGGCGAGTGATGAGAATCTATTAAGCACGATCGAGCTGCCCCTGTCTAATTGCGCAACGCAGTAAGCCTCTTCTCAAAGTCTTGCTCGGAAAGTTTATGCTTGAAGAAGGATGTGAGACCAGTTATCGGGGTCGAGGATCTTGGGACTTGGACTCGTGGACTGCATGCCGAAGAGTACGCTAGGAGCAGTGTGCGAGCGCCGCGTTCGCTCCAGTTAGACGAGAGAAGGTAAGATTTGAGATGGTAGACGAAAGGTTGGAAAGGGTGCGAAGACCATTTCGCTCGGAAGGCTCTGGCCCCTTTTTCGGACCCACTCCGCTCCGAGCGAGATGTCGCTCCGAGAGTTCAGACTTCCAGACTTCCTTCTCGCTCGGAATGCTCACTTGCTCACTTCCTCACTTCCTCACCTCATCCAGGGACCCCATGGGGGTTCTTGCAGATGTCGCGTCTAGCTACCTGCTCTGGATATAAGACAAGCGAGTTCCCCGCCGCAGCGTTCCAGATGCACCAATTCAGATCTGCATTGCTACCAGTCTGTCTGCCTCCGAAAGGAACGCGCACCACTCAGGCCTCTAGTTACTCCTGCTACGATGGCGACATCGCCCTCGGCGTGGTCCGTGGTGACCCCGATGCTTCTGTTCTCCTGCTTCTGTCTGCTCGTGGGCGACATGCTCTTTGGGTACGACACTGGCAGCTTTGGTGGTATCCTCGCCAACCCTGTGAGTGTCCTACTATTTGACGCGTGTGATAGACCAGCCGCGCAGGACTGACACCGTCTTGCCAGGGCTTTGTCCGACAATTCGGTGTGTACCATTCCTTGACCGATAAATACGCCATCGATTCTCTTCATACGTCGCTGCTGTCCTCTCTCGCTTTCATCGGCAAGTTTGTTGGGTGCTTGGTCGCTGGTCCCGCCATTGAGTGGTTTGGCCATCGTGCTGTGTTCTTTGGTCTGTCGGCCGTCTCGTTCGCTGGTATCATCAGTGAGTTTCTTCGTTCCCTTAGCTGCTTCCTCCTGGCTCATTTATGCCCCCTCTAGTCGAAATCACCGCAGCCGGCACGGACGCCGGGTCCGGACGTTTCGCACAATTCATCGTTGGGCGTATCATTGTCTACATCTCGGTCGGTCTGGTCGAAGTCGACGTGACGTGAGTTGCCAGCATCCAACGATGCCGCTCGAGCAAGACTGACAAGTTTGTCGCAGCACCTACCAGTCTGAGATTGTTCCAGCACCTTTCCGAGGCCTTGTCGTCGTCTCCCTGCAACTCTTTCTCAACGCCGGAAGCGTCATTGCCACTGGCGTCAATAAGGCCTTCTCGACCAGAACCGACGGTTTAGGTTGGAAAGCAGTCACTGGGATCCAGTTTATCTTTCCCGTCTGTAAGTGACCACACCCCCGTCTCTTACTCTCTGGGGACGGTCCAGTATCGCTGACGCAAGGCTTCAGTGATAATTTTCTTCACGCTGTTCATTCCGAGCTCTCCCCGTTGGCTCTTGTCGAAGGACCGCGATCACGAGGCCATCACCGCCCTCCGTCGCATCAGACCGAAGGATGATGGTTCTGATGACAAGTGCGCAGCCGAGATCCAAGCCATCAAAGAAGCTCTCCAGGAACAAGTGCATAAAGCCCCCTGGCTCGACCTCGTGCGTGGGGCCAACCTCCGCCGGACGGCACTTGTCATTGTTTACTACTTTTTCCAGCAGGTGAGTAACATCCATCCGTGAAGCGATCAATAATTTGGTTTAACCATGCGTGTTACAGACTACCGGCCAAGCCTTTGTTTCGACTTATCAAATAACGTTCTACAAGACAAACGGCTATTCGGACCAGGCTTTCACCTATCCCGTCATTAACAGCTGTCTCAGCTTTCTCTCCGTCATCCCAGGCATGTACTTAGTCGATAAGCTTGGGTGCGTTAAATCCCCGGAGTTGTATTTCCTGTTGTGCGGGCCGTACGCGAGCTGATAGCTGTGTTCCACAGTCGTCGATACAGCCTCATGATCACTTACTTTTTCCAGGCTTTTTGGATCTACTTGTTAGCCGGGCTCGGTGGGATGAACCACAAGAGCGCAACTGCTAAGAACACGATTGTGGCTGCCTTCATGCTCTACGCATTTAGTTACAACGTGAGTTACAGACGTCAGCGGCATATGTTTGACAAATTTACAAGGTTAATTGTACTAATATTGCTCCCCTTTGCAGATGGGCGGCGCTTCGATCCCGTACCTGCTCGGCTCTGAGATCCCCAACGCCGCCGTCCGCGAAAAGACGCAGGCACTGGGGACGTCGTGGAACGTGGTCTGGGCATTTGTAACCAACTTTGTCATCCCGTACATGATCAACAACATCCACTTCGGAGTTGGATGGGTGTTTGGCAGCATCTCCGTGCTCGCTTTTATCTTCACCTTCCTCTTCCTTCCCGAGACCAAGGTGAGTTTTGAGTCAACTTGCGCCCAGTCCCAAGGAGATGACAAAAGTTAACGTACCACTCCTCGTTCTAGGGTCGCGCTCTCGAGGAGATTGACGCCATTTTCGCAGTCCCATTTAACCCCTTTCGACCCGCCGAAATCCACTACACTGACGCCGAGCGCCGGATTGGCCAGCTTGAAGGGGAGAAAGCGGCGGCCGTCACATCTGTTTCCGAGAACATTGACAACTTTACCCACCAGGGCCAGAAAGATGATTTCTAGGTCCTTACTGGTTGGACCTATCGAACATAGCATGATGAGGGCGGTATTTGCGACCAAATTCGCTCTAATTATTGTATGTACTGTACATATAAAGCTGTCAATTATAGCTAGCGCCTCACAAATCTACTACCCACTTAACTCCTGCACATAGTCGGGGCGCCCCTACCTGCCTACAAGCATCTTCTGCCCAGGTGCATACGGGAAGTGCTCGTGCTATGAACTCGAGCTGAGGCCTCGGGGTAAACTGTACTGCCCGGGGTACAGCTCTCTTGAAGGTGTTTGGCAGTCAGTTTAATCCGAGACTCTACCGGGCCGCAGGCAGTGTTTAAGCCCCGTGAACTTGGTTCTACTCATAAAGGCTCGGGTACTGTCTACGTGTATGTACTTTCGATGTAAATTCTCGCTTTATGTTCCATCCGGCAGCTTGCCCCGTGCATGTAATATAGGAGCTCTGATCGCTTTGCTTTTGCAGATTCAAAGGGTTGGAGGTGGGTGCATGAGATAGGTACAAGTCGTCTGCACGGGTCCTCTTGGACGAAAGTCGATGGAATTCGTGCCAAAAAATCGAAAAAGTTCGAGACTTCCTCTCCGTTCGTTCAGACCGTGTAAAGTCACCCCTTTTCTTTCGCTTTGGCATCACTCGTTTTGCCATCGGCTGTAACGACTCGTTATGTGGATGCCTACTACCCCGTTTGCCCGAGTATAAGGCAGCGTATAGAAGTAGGACAGTTTCCCCCCAAACTGCCCCGGCGGTTGCCTCGTTGCAGGGCGCGGCTCGGCTCACTGCGAGTGACAGGTTGCTGTCTGCAATGATGCTTCACGTGAATGAACTCGCAATCTTGCTCCTTGCCCTGATCTTTGGTCCGTAAAGGACAAGAACCCAAGGAACAAGAGTCAAGGCAAGTCCGATGGCGCCTAGTAAGCTGCTTGCAGCCTGGAAACCCAGGTTGGTGAATAGCTGATTTGTTACCAGTGGGAAAGATCCACCCAGCAGATTTCGACAAAGGCCCGAAGCTGCAAGAGCAGAGCTCGCATAGATGTGATAGCAGTCCGCTGTGTAATTGAAGGTTCCCAGGAAGATGCTGAAGATGCCCATTGTGGCGACGCCAACCGCAATTGTAGGGACGATCCAGTGGACGGAGGAGTAGCATGTCCAACCAAACCAAAATAAACCGATTGGCATGAAGGCCGACTCGATGCATGTGAACAACAGTCTCCCTTCTGGGCTGCCGTTGATCTTCACGGGATAGTGCTTAGCAGCCCATTTCTCTTGCCAGATGCTGAGGACCGTGGAGATAATAGCCCCGACACACATCGCCGTAAATACCGCCCCGGTCTGCTCTAGGCTGAAGCCGTGATTGACCTCGAACACCAGGGGGATTGATCCGAATTGCAGATATAGCACTGCCCAGGAGAAAGCGATCCAGAGACTGAACCAAAAGACCACAGGCTCGGTGACGAGCATGTGAACAGGTCGGTAAAGGGAGACCGCGATCATCCGGCTTATTGACAGTCTTTCTTCGTCCGCTTTCACTTTCCACCGGATCCGGCAACACCTCTTCGAGCCTCTTTCCTGATGGATTCCATCACCATCGACTTCCATTCCTAGGGCTCCTGCGGCCTCTAGTTGCTCGTACCATTTGTTCAGCAATTTGGCCTTGCGACTGAGAATGATGCTACCTCGCGTTTCTTTGAAGAAGACAGTGACAAGAGAGACCAAGGTGCCGCTGGTGATAACTTGTATCCAGAACACCCAACGCCACGTGGTCCGCTGTGCAACAAAGCCAGATACTAGAGGCCCCAGTCCGGTGCCAAACAGGGTCGCCCCAGTGAAAAGGACCATGGGACCGTTCCGGTCAGCCGTGACCCAGACATCTGCCAGAATGCCGCCGACCATGGTAGAGAAGGTAGATCCTCCAACGCCGAGGAAGAATCGAGCCAGCAGCATCCCTGCAAATGAGTCGGTTACCGCGCAGCCGATTTGACATAAGACGAAAAGAATTCCGGTAAAAATAAAGACAGGCCTCCTTCCATTGATCTCTGAGAATGGCGCCAACACCATGGGAGCAATTCCAAATCCAGCCGTAAAGATAGTAATGCCAGTCTTGTATGCCACAGCCGAGATTCCCCACTTTTCAGTCAGCTGAGCTGTTGGTGATGCATAAGAGCCGGCGGAGTAGGCGGCTGTGATATTGACCGAGCAGGAAAGGTAGGTCATGAGTTTTTTCCGGGTCAGTGACCAGGTAAATGGGTTGTCGTAGTCGCGCAGGTTGGGGCATGGCGGAAGCTCATTCTTCACCCCAGATGGGAGTATCGCGTTCAGTGGCATGTCCGTTTCAAAGGTCAAGTATCGATATTCAATGTCATTGGCATCGAGAGGTCCCGGTATTGGTGGATATCTTGGATCATTTTGGAGAGGCACATTCTGAGCCGTCAAGTCGTCCACGCCACCTACGGATATAGGGATCATAACATCGTCAATCGAAGCTTCATCATATTTTCTTGAGCCATCCTTGTCCAGCATAGCAGAAGACTACCGTGGTATGGCCCTATCCGTACAAGTATTTTCGAGAGAAAAGACACTATAGAGCTCTGTAATAGTTAGTTCGGGGGTGATTGGTACCTTTAACAAGTTTTCTGGGCGCCCGCTACTCCCCTGGAGAGATCTGGAGATAGAGGAAAGATCGACGCTGGCGTCAGTAGCATAACCGGTGCACCAACGAGGTGAGTAGAAATGGTGGAGGGATACCCCGTACATCTTCCCGCGGCCTCTATCCGCATCCCCGGATACATTGCCGAGGTGCAACTGCCGGGGAGGAAAGGTAGACTCCGTCGAGACATACTCCGTAGACATGCAGAGATGTTGATCCATCGTGCTTCTGATGGATCCACCGCAGGCGCTGTATTTATATGCTTGTTATGCTGGTGAAGCGGAGAAAGAACACACCGGATCATGCATGGCATATCAGGCATCCGAGCTCTCCGCTGAACACGAAATGTCTGACGGACATTGTTTCCGTGTCTTCTCGGCATATGTCTTGGGTTATACAATGCTTTTAGCTGGACTTTACAGCTCCAGGGGTATTTGCCGTGCTGTCTTTCAAGGATGAGGCAGTGCCAAAGTGAAGATATACATGTTATATTCTGTTTCACGCTTGTTGAAAAGCCCTCAACGCCGCCAATATATTGCTATTATCGGTGAGTTATGGCCCGTGCCGACTGGGAATACTTCTTAGATCTCAGTGATGTAAACGCATTGGAAAACGTCATGACTTCAGAACCGCCACCAGGTGTCGTAAGCTTGACAATTTGGCCCAGACTGAAAAATGAGTGACAGCCTCCGAATGTATCATGGATTTTCTTTTCTTAATTCCTCTCTTGACGAAATCGCAATATCTGGGCCTTGATTGAATCCAGCAGGAACTGTCCGAGATATACTATCCGGTATAGGAGCGAATCATCTGAGATGGCGACGACTCCTCAGAACTCAAGCAAGGAAATGATGAAGAACAAGAATGGTGCGCTCTCTCTTTGGTTCGAGATTCGCGAAGAGGCACTAACAAGCTCTCAGTCGCCGGGGGCCAGCTCGCAATGCACTCTAAAGCTCCTCCGACCGGCTTCTTTCGCGATGGATACTGCAGGACTGGACCTGAAGACAAAGACAATCATTCGGTCGCAGCCACAGTGAACCACGAGTTTCTCGACTTTACAAATTCAAGAGGAAACAACTTGAGAGAGGCGGGAGTCAAGGATGGAATGAAGTGGTGTCTCTGTGCGCGCCGGTGGAAAGAAGCATTCGACGCCGCGCAAAAGGGACAAATATCACCATCGGCAGTGCCACGAGTGCATCTCCACGCCTCTCACGAGAGTGCCCTCAATACTGTCAAGTATGGAGATTTGAGCAAGTATGCCATGAGCGGAGAAGCTCCGAAGGAATCGACCAGAAACCGACAGGGCGCCCACAGTGATCCGGAGCAGCCTTCACATAGGATCGCTAGAGAGGCGACAGAGCTGAGTGGCAAGGTGGAGCCCGAGAGAGTCGGGGGATAG
This sequence comes from Cladophialophora bantiana CBS 173.52, assembly GCF_000835475.1. Taxonomy (NCBI): domain Eukaryota; kingdom Fungi; phylum Ascomycota; class Eurotiomycetes; order Chaetothyriales; family Herpotrichiellaceae; genus Cladophialophora; species Cladophialophora bantiana. Next base: position 958,138 of record NW_015971583.1, read on the forward strand.
AGCTGACAGGTGTACTGGTGATACGGTGTGCGGAAGAAAGGAGTAGAGAGGGCAATTGCCAAGTGACTGAATGGCGGATTGCGTCTTGAGGTACATGCTCCGCCGTGATGGCGATGAAGCGCTGCTCTGCCGTAATCGCAGGCCGAGGCGTTGGGATCCCGAAAAGCCAGAGGTGATCAAATAATGGCTACTCCATACTCAATGGCAAATGCGATACAGTCCTCGTCCACTTCGGCAGTCGTTCAGCTACACAACCCACCCTTGTTCTACATCCTCTTCTCGGATTATCTCTACGGTCCATACTTGATCGGTGGACTCATGTTCGTGTCTGCTTCGTCTTTCGTCTCTCCCGTCTTCTAGATTCGTCTCAACCCTCTCACGCGACTTCTGGATCTCCCGCGTTCTCCGTCCACCGTCTTCGGCACGGGGCACTGAATGACATCCACGACTTGACATTGAATCAACCCCTCTTCGGCTCTGCTGTTTTCGAGAGGTAAGCAGGCCTCGGGCGCAGTGGGCGCCATGTCGGACTCTGTGGGTATGTTTGATCCCCATCTCCGCTATCCTGATGGTACACTGTCAGAGTCTCACGTCTCCCGACCCAGATCGCGTGTTTGTCCATGCACTGGCCACAGTCCGCCGGCTCCCTCGAACAGGCTCCTCACGGCCGCCTCCGTCCGCCCGGCTACGTCTCTATGGCCTCTATAAACAATCCATGGAGGGTGACGTTGAATCCATCCTCCCGCGTCCGACCGTGCCCTCTGTTTCCCCAGACCCGAACAACTCCAAGTCAAACAACGTCCACCGCTATGCATCTCGAGACCTAAGGATACGAGAGGCTGAAGCCGAGATTGAGAAATGGGATGCGTGGCATGCTTGCGCCGGCATGTCCCGCACCGAAGCCAAACGACGGTACATCAGTACACTAATAGATACCATGAAGGAATATGCCTCCGGGACGCAGGAGTCTCGTGAGCTGGTGGCGGAACTCGAATTCGTTTGGAACCAGATTAAAAGTCAGAGCGGGAGCTCAGAGGACGACGAGGCAGAGTCGCCCACCAGACGGTTGGAGCGGGCCGGTCTGAAACAAACGAGTTTCGGGAGTCTACCTCCCGGCCAAAGCACACGAGGCGAAGGCCAAAGTCTGGTCAGATTAAATTCGGACCCAAATAGGATGCGAGTCCTGTCACCAGTTTCACAGCGAGGGAGCGATGAAATTGTGGAGAGTGAAGAGGTGGATCCGATAACCCATGCAGTTATTGGTCCTTTATCTTCTTCACGACGAGCTCCCTCTGATGCAGACTGGCGAAGTCGCATTGAGTCTCACCTAAGGCATCTTTCGACCGAGGTCGCCGCACTGCGAGAACAGCTATCCGCAAATCATTTGCTCTCCTCCTCGTCTTTCTCCCCCGAGTTGACATCTAGGCGGAGAAGGATATTCTACAGAATATCGACGTGGGCCAAGTGGTTGGCGTGGGCACTTGTGCGGCAAATTTTGATTGATGCAAGTTTGGTGTTTCTCTTCGTCGTGTGGGCGAGATGGAAGGGGCACAAAGATCGCCGAGTTGAAGATTGGGTAAAGCGTCGCTGGAAAGATGTTACAAGGACGCTTGCTGATATGAAGGGGTGGCTGAGGGGGTCGATATCGGCGGTACGGATTCTTGCGGTGCGGAAGGTCTCCTGAACCGCACCAAGTGTAATGGAAGGCAGCATTTTCTGACTGCTTCTGCCAGGAACTTCTTCGGATTCTCGGCGGTCGCTTCCTACCGCGCTACAAGACGGAAATCGCTGACCAATTTGGCGCTGGCGCTGTGCTGGGGGATGAGACCTGAGCACAGGAAACACAAGTCAGACTCGAGATGATGCTCACCAGCAGGCAAACTAACCTGAGTCTGGACCTTTTGGCTGCTGGAGTTGCCGCCACTGGTTTGCACACACGCTGCCCGGCCGTGCCTAATTCTGTTTCCTTGCATGGTCAGTTCAGCAGGTCCAATCTTTTGCTCCGGCGGATGAGATCGAGGGCTGTTGGCATGTCTTGGATATCCGATTGCAGCGGATATATCGACAGGACAGCAGAAGGATAATCACGAGATTTTACGACCCGATAAGGGAGGTCTGGATGTAACTGACATAAAAAGCGACGACGACCATTGCACATTCATCTTTGGACAATCTACTGCAAAAATGCCTTTACCTAGAGGGCTAGACGTAGGACAAAAGCGGAAATTGCTCGAACAATGACCCAGACACAGAAGAAGATATCATGTCTCATCTCATCCTGCTTTGCTCGCTCGCTCGCTTAATAGCGAACTCGCTGTTTCTGGAACTCCTGACGGTAATAAATATTATTCTTCCCTGAGTTTGAACCCGCCTTTGACCCGCCTCGCCATTACGCCTTGCGGATCGTACGCGTCCCCCACCTTCCTCGCCTCCTCCATCATCCCGCCCTTGTTCTTCTGCTCCAGAAGGGCCCAGACGTCCTGCCCTGCGTTTGCGTAGTTGATGTACCGGAACGGATGCAGTGCGCCATCGTCCCTGTTCCCGTACCCGATCCTGTCCCTTCTGAGCGGCGCAGAGGTGGAGGAGGAAGAGGAGGAGGAGCGGCCATGGCGGCGCGCGAGGGTCTCGGCCTCGGCGAGGATGCGAGTTATCGTGGCGACCGAGTCTGCGTCGTGGGTTGGGTGGAGGTGGTGGGATTCGAAGGAGAGGACTTGGGTGGTAGGGATAAGCTTGATGATCGGATTCGGGAGCTCGACAGGGAAGAAGCAGGCTGAGAGAGGAGGGAGGGTGGAAGTTGGGAAGGGGAGAAAGGAATGGGGCGGGGTTATATGTCAGGACGTGGGAGATGTCATGGCGAGAGTGATGAGTCCTGATCCTCAGTGGGAGGAAAGCCTTTGCGAAGGGAATAGAAGAGGATGCGAAGGGATGACGGTGGTGACAAGCAATACCTGTCTGGCAAGGAACAAGAACATCACCTACGCATCAATGGCTCCGCTTCGTCGTCTAGCCCCATCAGATTCCTCGCCCCTCTCCCCCTGGAGTAATGTAGGTGCGGTAGTGTAAGTGGCTGAAGCAGCATCCCGGCCCGGAAGATGGGATCGCGCGTCGGAGCCATGCTGTTCTGTGTCTAGCGTGCGGTTGTGAACGACGTGTGCAGTGAAGAGGTCTGTGATTTTTGACAGGAGCTCAGGGTCGTTGTGGACCGTGAGAGTCGTTTTGTACACCCTGGATCGAGCGTCATCAGGGATGCCCATGAGAGATGACGTGAGGTGAATGCCAGGAAAGAAGCAGAGGGAGGGCAAAGAGGCATACCGGAAGCCGTAGGGGTTGTTAATCTCAATCATCTCAACCACTTCGGTCATCCCGGCCCTGAACATGGAGGTCTCGAGGGTCGGGACCTCCAGAAACAGCTTCCACAACGGGAACTCGTCCTTCTTTTTCGAGCCCGAGCCCGAGCGCGAGTTGGCGCTGGTCGGCATAAGAACATATGCCGTCCGGTTACTCAGCGCATCGAAACCAACCGAAAGCTCCGCCGATGAGGAAGGGTCGAGGTGTGCATTCCGCGCGAAGTCTGCGAGGCCCCTTATCACCCGCGGGAGGCGGTCGTCAGAATATCGTAGGAGAGCGACACGTAATGACTCTTGAAGTGGAAAAGTCTCCAGGTGGAATCCCGCTGCTATGCCGAAGTTGTTCCTACCCCCTTTGAGTACGGAGAAGAGATCGCGACGGCTCGACGGGGAAGTGTTGATGACTGTGCCGTTTACGAGGACCACCTTTGCGAAGAAAGACCGGAAGTGTTAGTGATTGCTCGGGTGCTTTTGTAGTCAGTCAGGTCAAGCATGTTTTGTACCTCGATTGACAGAAGGGTATCCGCGGACCAGCCATATCGGCCAGACAACATGGATATGCCACCTACCAAGTCAGCCTTGTAAGCAACGTTATCTCAGCAAGCACAGCGGGTGATAGACCGCCGAGCAGGTATCCTCCCACGCCCACAGAGGAAGCTCTGCCTCCAGAAACTGTCTGTCCGAGAGGGTCAAGAATCTGGTAAATGTCCAGCCAGCGGGTCCTGGGGCCAACTTCTACATATAAATAGTCAGGTGCGACAGAGACCGACGATAGTCCGGACAAATCCAACGTGATGCCGTCGTTCAGATTTGAGGCGCCATGGGCGGTCGAGTGGCCACCGCTCGTGATGGCAAAATGGACCTCATCTCCAAAGGCAACGAGCTGAGAGACGAGGCTGCTGACTTGTTCCGCTTTCTTCGGTGATAAGCGACATGTTGGAGCGAAATCTGCTTGGTTGGAGGCCCAGTACTGAGCTTGCTGAGACAGGTACAGTCTATCGTTCGGGAACGAGACTAGCGCTGGAAAGCGTTCAGCAAGGATATTGCACTTTTTGGCAAGTCAGTTAGGATAGCTGTTGCGGGGGTCTGGTAGGAAGAAACATACGGCGCGCAAGGCTGCTTGGTCAGTGAAGCTTGTCGGCGTTGATTGTCCCGCTTTGGCTGTGCTGGAGATACTCGCAATCAGGACGAGTACACTAATTGCCACCCAATAGTATGGTTCCATGGGATATTCAGAGAAGCCAAGTTTGAAGAGAGGGCCCAAGAGGGCCGAAGATGTAGCCAATGGTCACGTAGCAGATTTATGCCTCGCCGTAGCTCGAGCATCAAATATAGATGACGGTCAGACCGTGAGCCAAAGACACCCAGTGGGTGAATTTAGCTTGTTGGTTAGGGGAAGCTTTTTGTCTGAGGAAAGCAAGCTCAAAACAAGGCTACTTCTCTGTACCTAGATTCCTCGCGAAAGAAAAACGTAATGGCGATATACGGTTTGATCCTAGAGGGGAGCGAAGACTGCTTCAACCTGAACTTTAGCTAAGATATCTGCCACAGCTTCCACCTTCTCATGCTGCCTGTCGAGTACTGTCACACGGTAGGTAGGTTTCCGGAACAGCTCTATATGTCTCTATATGCCTACTACAATTTTTCCATTACTTCCCAATCAATTTGGAAGCTCCGCGGCTGTTCAGTTGGCAAAGACTCGACAGGCTCATCCCAGCGTGGGCGAAACCTATCCCCTTACCCGCGTGATGCGCCTCCTTCTGCTGGAGGATCGGGCTACAGTAATTTTCCCTTCGTCCGCCGTTCAGTTTGCGGTCCTTTAGGTTAATGAGAAGGGATCAGAGAGGGCTGGCCTACCTAATGAGACAAACTGCCAATCCAGTAATACAGATTGCCACTGCGGGCGGAGGGTTGAAAGAGTGTCGACTCAGTAAGGCAGTAAGGCAGGCCCTGCAACAGACCTTACCCGGTCCAGGTAAGAGATAGAATACTCGAGCAAAGGAGAAGGGGGAAATGCTGTCCGGGTGTACGAACCGGGTGGGTATCCCCTATTCCAATCTCTCTGGGTCCACCAAGAACAATCGCCGTCATAGCTGACGACTCAAAGCCTCGATGAAGAAAACGGTCTAGCTGTGACTGAAAGGGAAGCATTCTGAACACAATTTCCAAGCCAGTATGGAGAACGACTTTTCTCAAACTCCGTTACCTTTCCAAGTCGCTGGGATCCCCGTCCAGCGCCTATTTTTAGAGCGACTTGAGCGCCTAGGACGCCCTCTTCGTATAACATTGAAGCGTGCGTTGTTGTTTCTTGAACCTGGCAGTTTGAGTTTGGTCGCTTCCTAAGCTGGGAGCCCTCTCGCGCAGCAGAAATTGAATCGGAAGACAATGGTTGATATAGTCGGGTCTAATAATGGAGTGATTGAACTAGGCACCCAATACAGGGATGAACTCATACTTGGCTATGGTCCATCATCAATGGTGTAGCCGGGATCACTCCCGAGAATGGGTAATTGTTGAAAGTTCGTCATGTCGGAGTGCAGCTAAATTAAGATATACGAGCTTGGAACGGCTCTAAGGTGAAGGGCGGAGGTACCACTCCGCTACAACACGAGACCACAAACTTTAGCCCCTCCAAAGTTTCTTTGTTCGAAAACAGCGCCATGTCACACGAGAAAGCTCGTGTCTCGTTCTGCGACCTAATGCCACTTTTCCCCAGGGGATCAGTTGTCGGAAGGCAGTGCTACTATATATACGCTGCGGTGCAGGGGTCGACTGAGATGCCGCCTACTAGTGTCTCTTCCCATGCCAGTTTGTATGTGAAAAGGTCCGTGGGTTGAAGTTCCGTTGCATTAGCTTTCACTCCATGTTGTCCGCAACACCTGGGAGATGCAAACGCGAAAGGGTTGTTAACTGCTGTCCCCCTAGCTTCTAGGGTTGCTCCAGTGTCAGGATAACCGATTGAGGGTGTGATCAAAAACATCAGAGTATCTCAGCCGTTGCTGTACACTGCTTTGCTCACCGTTTTCACCTGCATAGTAGATTTTGAAAGAAACAATGGCTGTATATTCGTTCATTGCTCTCGTACTGATCGTGCTTGGAGTGGTTATCGGGCGCTCACTTCTCAGCAAGCCACGTCGCCCTGCGGGAACTCGAGAGATTCCTGGGCCAAAAGGTATTACATCGGTCTTCTTAACCTCCAAAATCGACTAGCTGATGATATTGAGGTCTTCCATGGATTGGCCGTGTTCACGACATTCCCAGCGAGAAGACCTGGATGAAATTTGCTGAATGGTCAGCCAAGTATGGGCCCATTTATCAGCACACTATGATGGGTAGGCTCCTTTGTTCGATAGAAATAGAGACTGAGTACCTGATCGTCTTTGGACAGGAATCGTGCACATCTGGGTTTCAAAGGAGCACATGGTCCTCGACATCCTCGCCAAACAAGGTTCCATTTGTTCTGACAGACCAGCTGCATTCCCCAATGTCCCGGGAACAAAAGATTGGAAGTATCTACCTCTCCAAGGTTTCCATGATACCTGGCGTCGCCAACGAAAATTTACTCATCTCATCTTCGGCACGGCCCATGAGAACAACTACTACGATCATCAGACCATCGAAGTACCTCGCACGCTGGTGCGCTTACTTCAGAACCCTGAAAGATGGAGTTCACACCTCGATCAGCATCAGGCGCGCTTTTTGAGTCGATGTGCCTTTGGAACTCCAAACCACGCATCTGCGCTGTGTACAAACGCCTGGAGACTGCTTATTAATATTTCACCATCTGGGCGTTTTTCAAATATCTTACCAGGATGCATGAGAGTGCCCAAATGTATCGCCTGGTGGAGGGTTGACGAGGAAGACCGGCAAGAAAAGGAAACTAGACTTTACCAGAATTGCCAAAACGAGGTGCGGGAGCAGTGGGAGAAGGGCCAGGCATCTCCTTGTTTCACGCGCACATACCTCGAACACGGCCACCGCTTTGGCTTTCCGACCGATATTGAAGCCGCATTCAATGTCGGGATGGTCTCAATGGCAGGGATACATACCACATCATCTCCGCTCCATACCTTCTTCCTGGCCATGACACTGCATCCAGAATGGATGGCGAGACTACAAAAGGACATCGATGCCCTTTGTGGTGACAGAATGCCAGTACTCTCGGACATGCCGGATCTGCCAATTATGCGGGCGATTGTAAAGGAGGGCTTAAGATGGAGGCCGGCGGTACCCACAGGTTTGTCCATATGTTTTTTTTTTTTTTGTTCATGTTTCCTTTCAGTAGCTCCCGCTGATGTGTTTGCTGAAAAGGCATTCCACACGAACTTCAGGACGACTGCATCTACGACGGATATTTCCTGCCCAAGGGCTCCTGGGTGCATCCGATGGAATGGTCCCTGTCTCGCGATCCCGAAGTCTACCCAGACCCGGAGACTTTCAACCCTGACCGCTGGCTCTTGCCGGGCTACCCAACTTACAAGGAGCCTCTCACCCAGTTCCCGACCCTCCACGGCTATCACCAATTTGGGTTTGGTCGACGGATCTGCCAAGGCATCAACATCGTGCAGACGCAGACGTTCTGCCTGTTGGCCGCTGTCGCGTGGGGATTTGACATCAAGCGGAAGAAGGACAAGCTGGGCCAGGAGCTGCCCATTCCGGTGAACGACTACCACCCACTCCTGATCACCAAACCTAACCCGTTCCAATTCGACCTGGTTCCACGATCGGAAATGAAAAGACAACAAATCATGGAGGCATTTGTACAGGCTCAAGAGAAAGACCAGTTTTTGCAGAAAGGGGAGTAAAACTTGCTCGAATAAGATGCTGGGTTGCTAGGCATTTAGCGTTTGTGTTAGGAAACCGGGTGTCGATACATGCACGTACGACGTAACTTGGACTGGGAGGTTGCATCTACGTATGCACGAAGGTGTTCTAGTGGTACTGGAGTGACAGTGACTTATTCAAATTACTAATGGCTAGTATTTATGCTTCAAGCAGACACAGATACCTATTTCTAGTGATGACGCTCAACAATTATTTTCCCCTCTGTTTTTTTCTCTTTTTTTTGGTAAGGAGCTCTAGAGTATTCGTTTACAGTGGAGTGGCTATGCCGTTTTGCAGTATTTGCGGTAAAGTTAGATACAGGGCATACTTGCGCCCCTCCTCAGATTTCCAGTCATCAAGAGCGTTGTATTTCTTGCGATTATCTGGTCATCTCATGGCAATCTGTTTTACACACAATCCTCTCCCTCTCCATCATCTCCATCCCACTTCTCAAGGCAGTCCGATTCCCCTTTCAAAACAAGACCTATCAGCTCGACTGGAAAACCATAAGAAATACTCGTCGGGTTCCTTCGCTATCAGAGCCACATCGAATCTGGACAGGTATTAATATATGCCTTCCGAATTAGTATTTGAGTAAAACACAGAGTATTACGGCCCCAGGCCAAAAGTTTCCTCATGATACCACACATGTCGTCCGTCACGTATGACGTGCTTGCCCACTTCCTTGCGCAGCGCCCGCGTCATGCTTGGGGGACCGCAAGCCAGAACGCTGACCTTTGCAACGCTGTTTTTGGCAATCGGGCTTTTCTCCAGCGCTCCTCCAGTCGGCAAGAACACATCGTCGACAACCGCCTTCATTTCCGGTGGTCTGCCGTAGCCGAGCACTCTCAACCCACACTTCGTGGTAACCGTCTCACGAAGCTTCTCGTTACTCGGCTTTGTGATATACACGGCCGCATTCAGTTCCGATACAGTGGTTGTTAGCAGCATGTCCAAGCCCCATTCTGCGTCCCGGAGCGACTTCACGAACCAGGTGAAATAGATTTTCTGCGTCGACTTCCGTGTTGCCAGGAGGGATAAGTATATCGGAACGGTGAAGGTTGCACCCACTCCGCCGGCAACAAGCATGATCGCTCCGTCACTCTCGCTGGCCCGAAGTAGCGTGGGCACGTACGTACGAGCTTGCCCGTAGGGTCCCTCGACGAACAATCTTGCATTTTGAGCCACGAGCCCTGTCTCCATCGGCTGGGCGGCCAGCCAGCTGGTTATTGGACCATTCATGACGCGAAGCACCAGGTCGATATTTGAGCTCTCGTCTCCGCCGTCCTGGGATTCCCGCGGTGGAAGAGACACCACAGTCAATGGGCTGCGGGGCATTGCCGGGCTGATACTCCGCTTGACGTAGACGTGCTGTCCGGGCACCCATCCAGGCGTACCGGCGCCTAGAAGAGGTGGAACGCCCCATGCCGGACCCGGGATTCGAAGTTTGGCGAGATTCGTGCCGCAGATTAGTGACAGGGTTGACGTAATCGGCACGCTGGTCGAGTTGGAACGAGCGGCCCCGTTGAAGATGTAACATGCAGCCATCTGGTAGACGTACTTACGGGCAGTGGGCACATGCATGAATATGGCAGGCATGAGAAGACCTGACAAGACGACATGTGGCCTGTAAAAGTGTTTGTGGTAAGCGGTCCGGCGGACCGGTGGGAGCGCTGTGATCGCGAGAACGGTGAAGATGGTGAATGCAGTCAAGCCTAGGCAGACATCCAAGTTTCTGAGTCGTTGAGACAAGATTTTCTCCATGACGAAAAAATTCATGTACAGGACGGCATGTGCGGCTAAGAAGAGGTGAATGATCCGGCCAAAGAGCCGATGGTAAGGATTTAGGGTCTCGTGGCTCAGGCCTGTGGCGAACTGGACCGGGTTTCGAGGGGATTTGATGGCCATCATGTACTGAAACGGCAGCTGAGATACTGCGACATGGCCTAACAGCTTGGTGAGGTACAAGTAATCATCGCCAGTTTGTCGGAGTGTGAGGAACAGCAACCAACACGCGTAGGCAACTCCAAGGATGTGCACTTTTATAGTACCGAATTCTGAAGTTATGGGTTGGTCTAGCCACCAGGAAATGCGCCGTTGTTGGACTTGCAGAGTCGAGGGAGGCTGGCCCGGGGAGTCCTTGGAAAGAGGAACAATACGGTCTTCGTAGAAAGCTCCGGCGAAACGAATGGCAAAAACGATTCCAAGGAGGACAACAGGCGAGAGCCAGGCATAGAAGCCGTGTCGGTCGAGTGTCGCCCGGCGTTCGTCCAGCTGGCTCGCTGTCAAGGTGACAAAGTGGCAGGGTATAGCTCGACTCATGGCTGGAGGCGGTGTTTGAGAGACAGAGGTAGCGACAGCGACGGAGCACGTAATTTGAGATCGATGGAAGGAAACCTCTGTGTTTGCAGATGCTCAATGATGGTCACAAGAGCTTCGTATACGGCTGACTACCACGAATACTGCCAAAAAAAGAGATCTCAAAGCCTTGAAAAGCTGGAGCTTCGAATGAAACTATTCAATCACCAGCGGAAGCTGTTTGACACAGCCTCCTCCCTTGGATCCCACACAACATCCCTTAGTTAGCGGGAGTATCCATCACCAGCTTCGAAAACACTACAGAAAATCTATATTCCCACCTAGGGAAGATTGTTGCTTTGCGACAACAGAACGTTCATTGCCCGCTTTTGCCGAAAGTCTTTTCTTGGCACAGCCAGTGCATCAGTAGTGCCTATTGACACGGGACGCACTATGCGGAAGGTGGAGTGGGTCTGAAGGCTTGGCGCCAGATTGAGCACCGCTGCGATACTGTAGGGGACTTGAAATGTCCGTATACTAAAATAAGATACTAGATCGAAACAATTTCTCTCGTATTATGTCTATATTTAATTATTGTTATTATGGCCATTATCATAATCGTCTGCGAGCGTCCGCCTGGCCGAGGAATCCAATTGAAGCTCCATTGGTTGGTGCCAGCTTCCAGCGAGGAAGAAACCGAAGAGGATACAGAGTGGTGTTACAGAGCTTGAAACTAAGATCAATACTTTGACGGCCTCTCAATGACGCAATACTCTAATGGCCTGACGTGGTCAATACTTTGGTTATAATGCAAAATGATGGGCTACGCTTCTTAAATTTTGGTTGATATCCACAATATTTGATAGATTCCAGTACTTGCTCTTGCACTCTGGGTATAGAGATGGACACAACTGGTAGTCGTGCACTGCCTGGGAGACGACACAGTCAACCCTTCATAAAAAAAATGGTATCAGAAAGGTGCCATTGTATTGCCATTGTAAGTATCCGTAAGCACAGGATTCCGAGAAAATCCTTTCCAATTTCCAGAGACCGGTGCCGACGCTCCAGGTGTGACCGAATACTCGACTGAGTACAGGAAGATACCGTGTGACTCACAGGTCAGAGTGAGATATGGACAGCGTTGCCGAACGCCGATTCCAGCACGTTTGCCAGAGCCTTGGAAGAGAAAAAGGTTAGTAAGAGTCTTGCGGGCGGAAAGTTCATGTATCTACATGTAGTGCGACCTTGGCCGCAGTGTTCTTGTTCTCTCCACCACGCAATTTGGAATACTGTTCGCTGACGTATATTGCCTTGAATGTTGGAGGAATCGTGATAGAATTGTTGTTTGGATTGCCGAACCTTGATATGAGGTGGTCTTTTAGCAGCTGTGCATGGTGTAAGAAATAGAACCTAGCCTCTTCCAGAGGCAGCGGGATATCGTCGTGCTCGTCCTCCAATAAATTCCAGATTGGGAGAATTTTGAGAGTTCCAGAGTGCCTCTTAGCTGCAGCTTCTTCCATTGCCCTGATAGACTCCCACTCTTCGACGTCTCCGACTCCGAAGAGACCTGTGTGATGAACTGAGCAATGTGAGTCAACGCTTGGGTCTTTTGTGCATACCGTTGTGAATGAGCCCGTCCATGACCACATCGACTCGAGCGCCAGGGCTGTAGATCGTGGATATATGCTTGCAGAGTTCATCGAATCGGGCTAGGTTGGATTCCGGCTCGAATTTTCTGCCTCGAGGGACGCCCTCATATTGTGATAGTTGAGACGCTAGAACAACGAGACGGATTGGTTCGTTCTCTGCGACATGCCTGAGGACTTTGCTGAACATGATAGGAGCTATATTCTTCACATAGTGTGCATAGTCTTCGCGGCTTTGCACTTTGTAAAGATTCGCCACCGTGTTTGCAATCGCAAGAGAAATGCTCTCCCTCTCTCCCACCTGCTGCAGGCCGTCGATCTTTGGGATGGTAGTCAATCTACCATGATAAGCTTGAACATGTTTTGTCTGTAGAAAGTTCGAGACGCAAACAGGAGGTAAAAAAGACGTCGTCGGCATTGTTCAAGACTGCAAGACAGTAGATTTATTCATACAATTGTGATATCATGTCTTTCGTAGAAGGCGACAGCATTTGAAATATCAACAACGGCTTAAACTCTACGCTAAAACGAGAATGTAGCTAGTTGCCGTAACGGAGCGCAGGGGTTGTAGCTATTCTAAGGAATTGTATAGGTTGTCGGTATCGGAGTCTCTTGTTTTTAACTCTTGAAGTAGGTAGAACTTCCCATAGAAATCCCCGGAAGAGTTTGAATAGGCAGCGACTTGTCGTACACTGGTCAGTAAGGAGTGGCTGTCCAATGCCAGAGCAGATGTTGGTTCAATCACACCATTCCATGCAGTGGTCGGATTTTGATCGTCCTCGGAACTGCGAAGATATCAGCTGGGACATTTCAACATAACGGATGACTTGTTGAGCCGGCATTGAGACCGTGAGGCCGAATGAAGTTTGAGATGCAGTCCTTGTCCGTGGACAATAACCTACCACCCTTGCAATGCATCGTGCTATGACATCCTCCCATGTCCAAACCAAAACAAAATTAGAATCCCTGCAACCTTTAACATATCACTAATCTCCACAAAAGGGTATTTGATATTGGGTCATTACGGGCTTTGTGGGCTAAATCCAGGGGACAATACTTGCTGCTCTCTTGCCAATCACAAACTAGGATTATTCCCGGAGTGAATCTGGAAGCCCACGACGACAGATGTGTAGGGCGCGGCATTTCGAAACTCGGAGCTTCTCCAAAGAAAGAAAGCTGTTGTGACATTCACAGGCTTGGTCTTGGGGCCGCAGTGCGGAAGAACCGAATTCCGGTTTCAGGCCCTCCTCCGAGGCATTTGAGCAATGCTCTAGAATCCGGCCCATTTTGTATATAGATCTCGCTGGAGTGAGAGAAGGCAGACTGAAACACACAGAGAATCCATCAAATCACCGAATTGCACAAGCGCGTAACAAAAGCGACCATTGCCACTGGACACAGGCAAGAGACAGCCTAACAAATTAGGAAAGAATCGACTTTGGGGCATTTATGTCTGTAGCGACTTCTCACCGACCTCAACGTTGAGCCTCGTTTGCCTACAGTATGCATTGGCTCTGTGCATCACATGCCAATTGTTCCATACTTTGTGGTTGCGAGCCCAACCGAAGGCAGTGTCTACTTCTCGGCCCGATGCCAAGGTACGCAACTAATCCAAACGGGCGCACCCTGCGCAGGTCTATCTTGGACTAGGTCTCCAGCTGCCCTACCGATTGGCAGGCTACTTCGCCAGGGGGGAAAGCGGGAGGAGGGGCGGATTTTGACCGGTCTCCCCAACCGCTAGAGCCACGACCACTGCAACCAGTGAATCTTCGGGACCATGAGATCCTTGCTACGGAATAGATACGTGCGGGGTATTGTTTCCACGCGATAATTCAATCACATGGAAGATGTTTGTAGTTGTAACCTCTCAGCAATGTCGGCTACACCATGAAGCCTTACTTCATATCTCAACATTGAGAATAGAAGCCCCAACCAGAGACTACTGGCCCAGTCCTAGGAAAAGTAATTGCGAGTTGCAGGACATGCTCCAGCTGCTACTGTAATCTATGGCTGTATTTTGTAGTTTCGGGCAGAACCATCAGACCTAGTCCGCAACACGACTCGCAACAAATTCACGTTGGACCCGCCGCCATTAGCTGACATTCCCACCCTCGGAAAGATACATATCAAGGCAAAGTTCGGATGACACGACGATCAGTGAGCACGTTAGCCGGCTCGAGGGGAGCCTGCTTCGAGTAGCAGCACTGAAAGTCGTCCGATATTGTATGAACCTCGACACACAGTCGGTCGACAAGCGAAAGAACATTGGACTTCAGGTATAATCGTCCATGTGGCCACTACAAGGTAGCCAGCTGGGTCGAACACGAACCGCCATTTCTGGACAGCATTTACCTTTTTACATACAGTGTCTCACAAAACCTTTAGAGTCCCCATTTGCCCTCCACGGGGCAGCCTCTAGCTTGGTGCCGGTAAATGTTCTAGTTATACTTCAGACGTGAGATATAGACCGATATTTACTCTTCTAATAGAGTGTCACATACAGGGAAGGTGCACTGAGGTACGGCTTAATATGGCCCGGCTACTTAGCTTCGCCTATCTACTCTTCCCCTCCTTTCCGTTTCTCTCCTCCCTTAAAGGCAGTCCACTAAATACATAGCTAAATATGCTGGCTGACTTTTTGTGCTACCGAAGCTAATCTTTACCATTACACTGGCTCTTCTATTTCTTTTCCTTACCTTCACCCCATTTCGAGATACGATATACAGACTGCCTCGAAGAGTATTTTAAGGCCACATAGAGTCATATCTATATCTCTATGCACAGAGCTTTAGGAAACAGCAGCAGGGGAGCTGAAGGTTAGCAAAGTGACGAGCGGCTAATTATAAAGAGAAGATTAGGATAACTTTTTCGTGCGACACTACCTACATACGTGAAAATTTATCCCTAGATCAGAAACGACTTGTCCCTCTTCTCCGCCACTCTCCCCCTCGATTGTCAAGATGCCAGAGTCTCTGAAGACCCCAGGGGAGACCCGGGAACCGAGTTATTGTCTCCTGCTTCAGCTGCAGACATTTCAGAGCTTGGTATGATCGAAGAAGGCCCGTCTGCTCAACCTGCGAGCACAGAGGACGAAGATGCATTACACGCAGCGAGGCATCTCCAGGATGCAAACTAGAGAGTGGTTGTGGAGCAGGAGTGAGCAACTAGATTGCTACATACCAAGGATCATACTGATACAGCCAAAATTGAAGTTACCTACAAACGCTCGAGCAATGGGTTTGAGCTCTAGAAAGCAGATCTTAGCAAGAATCGATTCAAAGCACGTTACTTCTGCGTAACGAACGAAGCGCACCGCTCAGATCTTCGGGTTTTGGAAATGAACGAACTACCAGCTGTAGGCATCCATCATCCCTCTGCGCTTCGACAGCAAGGTCCTCTACCAGTCAGCCTCCAATCATGGTCGCTGGCGCGAATTTGTCTATTGGTTGGGTGTCACATACTTAGCTAATACGGAGTGTCCTTCATGGTCATGAAAGTGTCGAGGCATACTCGAGGCCCACCGAAAACGATATCTGAGAAGTCATATCTCGTCTCACGGAAGAGGACCTGTACACCCTACCATCCCATGCGGGTGAGCTGCTCGGCCAGTTCTTCAATCTGCATCGCCTTATGTCGCCCGTGATTCATGTACCTAGCATTCTGCCGCATTTCGACGCGGCACTCCATTACCCTGCAGACGAGCGGTCTCACCACAAGTCTCTCTTCGCTGCTTCTGAGCCTGATCTTCGCCATCTACACTTCATACCGGGCCACTGATGCCCAAGGCGACCCTCGCGCTGCGCAAAGACACTGTGATATTACCATTTCGCTCATACAGCCTAATGAGTCTGCTACGCTGCATACACTCTGGATGTGCTTCTGAGCACAAATTTATGATTGTCCATCCATGATCTGATCGAATGAGTGCTCCGTCAGTTTTCCCACCGACCCGGATGACGAATAGTATAACAGGGCACTTCGGGGTTCGGCATGCACGTGCAACAACGCACAGAGACCTGTTCAGCAGGTCAGGAATCAAGAACGCGTTTCTGGCTGACACTGACAGGGCAACACCACCACCAACACCACCCCCAGAGAGGCAGCCGCTAGGGCAGCGAGCGCCCAGCACGGCGACGGCATTGAGAAGTAGGAAAGGGCCGATGAAACACTCAGGAATAGGTAGACGACATTAAAAAGCATGGAACACTGATACTCTGTCTAATTATAATGAATGGCACTCTTCCAGCACTGTAAACCGTCTCGCACTCCCCCCTACCAGCCCGTTTTGGTTTGACATGTGACTAGACAAACTTCCCTCCCCGCTAGCCCAGCCCAGCACAGGCACTTTGCCTTGTTACAATATATTCAGAGAGCCCCTATGCTGAGACCGCCTTCAGCTATATCATTTTTTTTTAATCGAGGTCATCAAGCTATACCGTATCATCGAGGCTTTCAAGTCCCTTGTTAATGATGACGTAAAACTCATCTCTCGCACCTCTGGCCCCATCATCTCCTCAACCTACCCAAAAGAAACCGAAGATACAATCTCCCTACGTGGCACCTTCGCAAGGGGCGTCCCGCTAAGCTACCCACCGCGTTCCGAACCCGCATTCAAAGATACCCCTGGTCTAGACTGGCGCATCTACGGTTCAAAGGGGGTAATTCGAATCAGGGCTCCAACGCCATCCATGCAGATGGGACATGGTGGTACGAAAATTGAGGTGTATGACTTTGCAAGTGATAGGGTTGAGGAGGTTGCCGTGGGTAAAGGTGAGTTTGACAACTTGTTGCTGAGTGCCGCAAGGAACGGGGCTATGGTTTACCGTGGATTGACGGAGAATAGGGAGAATTGTACATTGAAGGGGGCGTTGGAATTGCGTAGGCTGATTGAGGGGATGTGTTGAGAGAATGATGGGGGAGCTCGTAGTGTTAAACTCTGATTCTGTTGGATTGTGTCATTCTGGCCGGCGCTAAGACCCGAAGAGAGCTGTAATTAAGACAGTGGAAGAGTCCAGACTAGGTAGCCAAGAATGTAGATAGCCCGGCGATCCGTTTCCCAACCTAAAGAGTCGTACTATCCATCCATCCTCCACCCATCCAAGTAAGTCGGATATGCACAATCCAAAAACACAAAAAAACGGAACACAAGCAAACAACAAGTCGAAACCAAGTCAATGCTTTTGGAAGTCATTCGTCATCGTCTTCATCACTATCGATCACCCTCCTCGTCCTTTTCCTGCGTGCAGGACTTGTGAGTCTCTGTTTCGCTAACGGCGAGATCCGTGTCGTAGCACTCTGGACCTTCGCCTTCTGTGGGCTGAGCTTGCTTGTCTTCTTGGTAGAAACCAGGTCTTCTAGATCTGGTAGGTCGTCGTCCATGGCATCGTAATCTATGCTTTGTGGCGAGATGTAGAACCGTTTCGTGACCCGCATTTCTACATCCTTGTTAGTAGGTGATGGACTCGGCATCTTTCGTAGAGGGGAAAACAAATCGTCGTCGTCGTCGTCGTTGTCATCATTATCAGCGAACACTGCCTTATCTTTTCGTCTGGACCCCGCCCACCGAGCCGCACTGAGATCTGCTTCTCCATCATCGATGAAACTGTCTTTGTCATCGTAACGACCAATAGTGTCGCTCGAAACATCTGTGTGGCAAAGTGTCCGAGGCTTTGGCTTCCTTTTGGACATCTGACTCGCACGTGTCAGTTCTTCCACTTCCGACGCCTTAGGCAAGGCTTCATCCCCCTCTGATAACGCGTCATAGTCCGACGGACGGCACCACCCTTGTCTTGGATTCCGCATCGCTTCGAACGCTTTCACCAACGTCTTGGTCGCTCTTGAATGCTTAACAGCATCTGTCTTTCCGAGCCGTCGCTGTTGTTCTGGGTAAGCATCAAATCGTACGAACTGAATATACTCGTCTTCGGCCCCCACGAGTCGAACGTAGCGGTCTTCAAGTTCTCGCTCCTCGGTCTCGGACAGCAAAGCGTCCTTCAACGGAGGTAGTGCAGCTACCTCGCGGTCTTTTCTTGGCTCCGATTGTTTTGGTGCCGTCTCTTTTGTTCTGGCCTTCGTCGTCTTGTTCCCGTTGCCCAAGAACATGAAGCCCGTCTCCACCCCGTCTGGCATGTGGAACTTCTTTGGTGGCTTTTTGGCATTCTTCGGTTTTCGTCGGCTAGGCTCGACCGAGCCAGGCTGCGTGTTCTCGATTGGAATATCTACTAGGCGTTTGTCGGCCGCGGGAACGATGTCTCTCGGGATAATTCTCAGCGACAGCTCTTCATGGAAATTGAACTCCTTGCCGCTGGCAATTTTTTCTTGCATCTTTTGATAATTGTCCTCTGACTGGGCGAAGTCTGATTCTTCCTTGCCACGCATCATGAGCAAGACGATGCTTCCAGCCCGTTTCCGCCCGGTCCGGCCCATGCGTTGAAGCATCCTAATAGGCGATTTCGAGCAATCATAGCAGACGATCAAATCGACTTCACCGATATCTAGACCTTCTTCTCCAATTGATGTCGCGACGATTGTATTGTATTTTCCCGCCTTGAATTGCTTGATAACGCTCAGCTGAGTCTTTTGATCCATCCCTTCCGACCCACCCTTCGTGCCTGACTGCCCAACGAAGACATGCGCACGGATCATAGGGCCATGGCGATTGAGGACTCTCACAATTTCCTCCGCACTGTCTCGATAGTGTGTGAAGACCATGATTCTTGTACTTGAAGAGCCCGTGCTGCGGTCATCACTAGTCCTCTCACCAGCGTCCATGAAATGGTTGAGAACGACAGTCTTCAGGTAAGATAGTTTCGGATGTCCAATAAAATCTGGGTTGTTGACCCATATTCTCAACCTCGTCATCAATTTCTTGAAGTTCTCGTCATCTGCGATTTGTTTCGCGTATTTGCCGCCACCTAAGGCTTCATCCGCGAATATTTTCATCTTGTGGTAGAAAGGCCCGATGCCATGATATTTCAGAAGCTCAATGTTATGAGCCAGACTCATTAATGTAGTAGATATCGCCTTCACCATGCCTTTCACAGAATGCTGCGCTCTTCTGCCAGCTTCGGATGACAGCCATCTTTCCCAGGCTTTCTTCAACCCAAACAGGGTAATCATTCGTGGATCTTTTCCCCAAGAAGCACCCTGGGAGTGCAACTTATTCAGGAGGGGCTGTAGTGTTGCCGACAGCATCTCTAATGCCATGGTGATCTCATCAGAGTTGTCAAATGTCTGGGTTTCGACCTTCCGCTTGTGAACGAAGTCGCGTATATCAAGAGATTCTTCCGTCCTGATTTCGACTCTAGCGATTCCAAGCCCGTCGATCACTTCTTGCACTTTCTCCACATCCTTTCCGGGGGTTGCTGTAAGAGCAAGAACTCGAAAGCTCGAGTTAAATCTCCTCAAGAATTTAACCACCTCCACATACGCGTAACTTCCAGTTGCTTTGTGTGCTTCGTCTACCACAATCAGAACGATCTTCTTTGGATCACAATAGCCATGTTTCAGATCGTTGATCAAGGTCTGAGGTGTCATAAAGAAGACCCTTTTCTCTAGCCACTCCTCTGCTCTGATTGCTGGTGAGACCTCTCCTGTCAGCATCGTGGTCTGAGATCGTGGGATGCCGGCAATGTTGAAGCAGGCGTCAACCTGTTGTGATACAAGTGGTTTGGTCGGCGCCACAAAGACAATCTGCGCACTTTTCGTCCATCGGAACCAGTTCAGCATGATAGTAGCAGCGATGAATGTCTTCCCCAAGCCCGTGGGCAACGCGACCAAAATATTGTGGAAAAGCCCCTTGTGCACAATGTTATACTGGTAGTCTCGAATTCGGCCAAGATTCGTTGGGTATACCCACGTGGCCATGGCATCACGATCTAGCTCATGATGGGTTGGAGGCTCACTTCGGCTTGCCAATGGCCAATTGTGTATCTTGGGTTGGGATTGCGTTGTGGGAGGTTCTTGCTGAGTCGTATGAATCCCATGTAGTGTCGTCTGGCGGAACGAGCTGGATTTCTGCAGAGGACGACGAGGAGCAGAGTTGCCATCGGGCTTGCCTTGTATGACTTCTAGGCATGTGTTTCTATGCATTAATGCCGGGTTGCTATAATCACCTAAGGCTTCCAAAAGCTCAAGGTCATCCTCGACCACTTCGAACTCATCGCTAGGCGTAGCGGTTTGAAAAGAATGGTCTATGGTAGTAGGTTGACGTTTCAGAATGGAAGATGAGGGTGAGAGGCTCTTCCGAGGCTTCATCCATCTTGGCCCTCTAATTCTGGATGGACTGGAGTGCTGTTGAGTCAATTGGGTGACGAAGGTATCCAGCGGACGGTCTCCATACTGAGGAACATGTATGCGATCTTCATACTTTGATTTTTTGATGTCTTTTCCGTTCTCATCTTCGTTCGGCGGCAGATCGTATTCGTCGTCTTGTGTGGGTGAAGAGCAGCTGAGATCGGAGTTAAGGCGGCGACGCTTACGAGCACGCGTGTTCAAATCGGGTTGAGAACTCGGGACAAGGACATCTGAGCTGGCTTCAGCCTCATCATCTAGGAAATCCATGTCTTTCTCAGCTCAGCCCATTCTTGTAAGGTTGATGTCTTTGCGAATCATCGAGCTGTGACGAAATGGTGGATGAAGAAAGTGAATGACGCGGAAGACGCGCCAAGTTTGCAACGCGACAACACGTGATAGCATTTCTCTAGAACAGCACTCGCCTAACCTGCCTAATTTCATTTAGCGGTTTGTTTTAGCTCGCCACCTATCTCGGACAACACCATTTGTCACTGCATAATACAACGATGCCACAGTGCACTGTATTTGAAGTCTATGAGTAGTGGTAAGGAAGGCCGACCTTTCCAGGCCTCGAGAACGATCGACCAGGCTCTAACTACACAGCCACCAAGTGATAATGATCGCGGACCAAAGAACACGATCCTTCCTCGACGGTGAGAGCTCAGCTTCCTAAGTGACAATGCTTTCTGAGTGCAAACTTCCATTAATAATAAATCGCTAACATATGCTGCGTTGGATTTCGGGTTTTTGATTCAGTCAGCATGGCTATTTCAGTCAGTCTGTTAGCTCCCGTCTTCTCAGATGCTTTCAAACAACGCGTTGGTGAGGTTGTTGTTGAAGTATAATGAGGTGGCGTTGTTTGGCTCTACCTGCGCCGTTCAACTATTTCTGTCTCTATAACATAATGCCTCCCTGCGTTCGCATCACAACTCTCCTTCTCTGACAAAAAAATTTAAAGGACACAATTTAGATGTGTAACGATTGGTACAATGGCAGGGTTAGTAGAGCATAGATTGGACGCGTACGTCCTTCTCTTCGGATCGATACAAAATTCCTTGAGACGACGCATCTTTTCTTATCCCTGGGTATGCCCACTGGTCGGCAATCGCTTGTTCAAGGGCTAATCTGCCAGTACAGAAACCAGCAATTTGGAGAGGGCGATCGGATCGAGCAAAGCTCGAGTCGCTGAGTATATCTAGAAGCCCGCTCGACTAGACAGATAGTTCACCGGTTCTATTCGATGGATATATGGGACTTGAATTCGCTGAGATATATGTCTGCCCCCTGGAAGCCTGCGAGGGAGCTCTCATCCCGATCGAATGGCCTTTATGTATCCCATGTCGGATAAGGGTCCTCGTCAGTTGCAGGTATGGCTAATACGCTATAAGACATTAGAAAGACATACTAAAGATACGACAAAGGTTACTCGAATTTTGGATCATAGTGTTCGGGCAACGGGCTGTCTTTGACGGTTCTCAATTTCTTCAGTGGCATTTTTGCGCCGATCGTGGCTTGTTTACTCTGAACCTGTAGTGCTGTGTCAGCATTAAGGAAGAGTAGCTCGGACTCTCACAGCCCACCCAGTGGCCCTTGGCATCCAAACCTCTGCTCTAGGGGATCACATATAGGAGTAATCTACTTGATATTCTCTTCAGCGAAACATTAGACACCTGAGCGAAAATTTTAGCTGAAAATCGCATCAGATTAGGTGATCGTGAAGACCTAGCTTTGGGGCAAGCCTTTGCACTGTTTAGAGTATGGAAGCCTATCGCAGAAGAGCCTCACGAGATGGCGTATGCAAAGGCGTCAAAAAGTTACCTTTCATTGGGAGAAATAACTCTTCAGCTGAAACGGCCTGATTTGGCCTATCAGCGCCACAGCCGGGGCCACAATTAATGCCCGAGAAGGAGCCCATGGTGTGCGTTACCGCTTGGGTAGACTTCATCAGATGGCTCGAATTATCTCCCGATCAAGCATAGAGTTCCGTATTTGGTCACCAGTTCAAGAACTCTGTTCAATATAGATGAAAAGGAGCAACGCTCTATCGCAAATTACTCAGCGCTAGGCGGCCATACGTGCGTCGACACCTGATACAGTCCGTTAGAGTGCTTGCTGGTCAATTGGAGTATCGACAACGCTCATCTAGCCAGCTCCTCCTTGTGGTCGATAAGGAACCGCAGCTGCGAAGGATCATTGGATTGGAGATCCCATAGCTGTTGGTGTATGTTGACTGAGATGTCTCAATCCAGTTGGCCGCGACGCTCTGCCTCTGTCTGAATTGAAAGAGAACGTCGAAGGACGTCAACATGCTCAATGGTGAGGGTATCCGAAGCGCCAGAGTCTCTGTATTGCTTTCGGTTCAGGCCGTCTTCGGATTGAGGATGAGAGCTTGAGAGCTTAATCTGGTCTTAAACTGGTGCAATCCGGTGCTGCTGCAAAGATTCCTTCGTGTCATGTCTCCGTCGTAAGACCTTAAAAGTTTGATTTATGCTCGTTGGCGTTTGCTGCTGCTCTCTCACGCAAAGAGGCACTGCAGCAAAACTTCTAGATGCAGCTGCGCTCTCGCGATGGGCGACTTGAGTCACTCATCATGACGGAGCCAGCATTGAATCGCGTCTCCCACCATGCTCTTCCAGTGGCATAAGAGATGCGAAATGCCTTCATAGATGCTGCGGCTGTATCATCCGTGGAGTAGCGACACCGTCACTTGCGGCACCTTACCGTCCGAGACGAGGACCATCGCTGGGAGATACCAGAGAAGATGTAAAGTCAGTGGGACAAGTACCCCTCGGCACAACCACGGGGGTGAGAGAAAGATACTTTCTCTGCAGCCAAAACACTGGGCGTTCAGTGTTGGTGGTTATAGTTAGACACTGAGAAGAGGTTATGTGGATGATCGGCAATGAAGTCATGTTTCTCAGAAGATCCTTCCTGCCCAACAAAGGGGACGACTACATCAGCTACGTACTACTACCATGAAAATATGAAACTGTCCCGAGAATTATCGTGTCAGAACGTCGTTCAGAAAGGTGAAGGCGGCCCTTGAAATAAACCAAAAGTGATGCAAGCATTTTCCAGAAGTGAAATAAGAATCCCTCAGTTTCCAAATGACCGGGGGTTCTACAGAGCCAGTCCGACCATGACGAGGGCCAGAAATCCGAGTCCAATGCTGCCGACGTGAAGGTTGTCGGCGCCATTGCCAGATTCACCGGTGGGCGAGGCTGAAGCTGATGCGCCAGTCGCGGAGCTGCCTTCTGCAAAGGTCGTCAGTAACTCAGCAGATCTTGCGGTCATATGGAACCCGTACCTGTCGCCGATGCGGAACCGTCTGTTGTAGCAGCGTTGGTCTGCCCAAAAGTGGCTGTGGCCGAGGTGCTGCTGTCGGTCTGGCTGGCGGTGGGAACAGCAGTGGAGGAGGCAGTCAAGAAGTAAGAGCTGATGCACGACGCCTGGCAGGAGGCGTACTGTTGAGTCTCGCCGGCCGTGCCATTACCTTGCGGGCATTGCGCGGCGCATTCCGTTGTCGCATTCGCCTGGAGTTGAGACGGGCACGGAACACCAACGCATTTGGCCTGGCAGCACACGTCCGCGGAGCCGCCTAATTAACGCACTATCTCAGCATCCATCCGTACTCTGTTCCTTCAAAGCCTGACTTACAGGACTGCAGACACTTCACTTGCGGGCTGAGGGATGCGGTAGCCGCGGCAGAGGAAGAGCCAGTCGACGATGCCACGTGGGATTCGGTCGTCTCAGCGGAAGCAGTAGTCGTTGCATTTTGAGCGGCAACGAAGGCGATTAGCCCGAAAGTGGTGAAGGCAGTGAAGAAGCGCATCTTGATAGGGAACTCTCTCGCGGGAAAAGTACCACGGGGATTTGTCGCAAGGGGATATAGAAAGTGAGGCTGAAGTCGGCGGCGTAAAGCGCGGGTTGAAGAGAAGTGGAAGCGAATGTGACTGTGAATCAATCGAGAACGAGCGTAGAAACGAATGTCGCGGCGCAAAGTGCCAGCACAAGAGTATATGGATGTATACAAACAACTGGTGGACTCGCGAACACGATCAGAAAGTGGGCGCGACAGGGAGTAAATAGTTTATAAAGGGCTGGACGCGGGAGCGCACACAATCGCCTTCCCAGTTTCCACCCCCAAGCACCAATCCACGGGTCAAATCTCCCCAGGATTTCCTCATTTGCAAGGCCCGTCTTGCCCATCTTTGGTTGATCCAAGGCTCAGGTGTTTCGGACTGCGTGAAGCGAGTTTTTCCCGTGTGGACACTGGACGGAGCCTTGCAAGGGGGCCCTGGGCTCCGCTGCAACGGAGCTGAAATTGATGCTAGTCTTTCCCAATCGGACTTTTTCGTTTCTTGGGCTCTTGGGCTGATGCAGACTGCAGCTCGTGGGCCGATCCGACCGCGGTGACTGATTCGACGGGCTTCGCAGCCCCAGTGAGACAACCGAGTTGCACCCGGCCACTGCCCGCAGCATTTGTTTGTGGCGAGTGCTGCATGTTTCAGACTGTGCGGTGTTCGTGTTCTTAACAGTTCGACGAGGATGCAACAAGGACGGGGTCCGGTGAGCCCAAACGTACTTACAGTACTCGGGATGGTGCACATGGCTGGCAGACAGCTACAGAAAAGACCTGTAACAGAGTTTTCGCTGCCCGTCGATCGGGAATTTTCATCTTTCCATCATTGTGGGCCAAATTTCCCCCAAAACACAGTCCATCGGAAATTACCTCGTGTTCTGTCGAACTTCGGCTGCCCGTTCCATTTCCCCAGGCGCTGGCCCCGGCATGGCTCTTGGATCCACAGGCCATCGCATCACGTACTGGGTACGAAGCACTGAGTCCCTCGTAAAAGGGTGACGATAAGGCTGCCATACCCAGTCCTGTCGTGACAACTGAATGCGGGTTGGTCCAGAGCGTCGGTCGCGTTAGGAAGGTGCTGTTGACCAGATCACTACCCAGTACAAAGTACTTCTGACTTAGCGCGGCGACACCATCGACGCCATCTTCGGGAACAACTTCGCGATTCTTCCCTGCCTTTTTTTTGTGCTGGGGCGGATCAGGATATCCGCCTGCCATGCCGCGAAAGCCATTTACGAAAAGCAATGACAGATGTCACAGCAAATTTTAGCTAATGGGCTGTCAATCACGGGGAGCCACCCCAGAGGTTGGTAGTGGCTTCTCGCTACTCGGTAATAATGTGAAAATTGACTGATACGTCCAGCCAACTTGTCTTCGGGCGGTGAAGCTGGTCCATCTTCCAGTCAAAAAGAATAAGTCATGTTTGGCGAACCGCAGCCTACCTCTAACTGATCGCCGATTCCGTTGTCGATGCTCTCTTCAGCTGGTCGGCTCGGCACTATTGAAGAACAAAACAATGAGGCTAGGTAACAGCAACCTCGAAAACAGACCAGACGCCCCAAGGCGACAGGGCGTTCGTCGATGATGCCCTTTCTCAATGTCCGACGTGCTGCCAATGCAAGTATGGCTCCATTTTAGTTTCGCAATCGCTGATCTTCCCGTTGACAGCGATATCACCGCCGAAAGAACATCTGTACCAAATTCGCCCAAACGAAATCGTTGATCGTTCTAGCACCTTTCACCGCTTGAAGGACGCCGTCTCAGTCGACCACTCGTTCCCTTATCGAGCATCCCTCTGCACATTGTCCCACGAGTGTGGCAGAGAGAGCCGAATCTCTCCCAACAGCAACTTGGCCAATTTATCGTACTGATTCCCCGCTGGCATTTGATAAGGGCCAAATGCTTACATAGGTAGGTCTGTCCAACTCAAAATCCGTCTGGACTCTTGATTTGGGCGAATTTCGGAGGGTCGTTGGGGCCTGAATATATCCGTTGATATCCAATGAACTGCTTTGGTCCTCCAACTTAGCTCCTCATCCTTGGAAATGCTTACCAGAAATTCAGACTGATCACTTCACGGCTGATTAGAAAGTCTCTCTATTCTCGAATAATTCCTTTCGCTACTACTGAGGCCGGTTTGGCAACATCCGTCCCCATGAACGATGGAGTCATCGGTCCCTAGGATATCCTCCAAACCGCAACAAAGACGCACGCCGTCTAAGACCCCTCTGAATTTCGAACCAGGGTCAAGCGCGCTGGCGCCTAAACCACGGCGAAGAAATGTGTAGAAATCATTCACTGGCTGTGCCAGATGTAAATCTCGAAAGGTAATTTGATGTTGGTGCTTTTCTAGGTAGATTTGAGGATGTGCTCATGATGCTTAGATCAAATGTGACGAGACCAAGCCAACTTGCTTATGCTGCAGCGATAAGGGAATTTTGTGTCCTGGATTCCCGACGGGACACACATTGCGCTGGGCTAAGCAGCATGAACTGTACGAAATGGATCCATCCTCAAGAAGAGACGACAAAATGTCATCGCCGGACGTACGAACGTCGACAACTACTGTCTATCAAGCGGACGCAGCAATTTCGACAGCCGCCAAGGTCAGTTCAGATACGATGGCGAGGCCCAACGCTCAAGGATCCGATATACCAATCCCGGTTACGCCAAAGGCCGCGTATGAGTAGGTGGGATACGCATACTCATTCCGTGTCTTGAGCCCTCCGTTCCCCATTCAGGGTGATGCTGGCGCAACGCGACATGAAATCTGGTACAGCATTTTTGCCCTTGACGATGGAATTATCTTTAACAGTAACCAAAATCCAGACCCCGAGATAAGATCAATATCCACCGCGGACATGGAGCGCGGTCAGGAGCTGTCAGAGTTGTTGCGCCAGTCGCAGCAAGGAAACCTGCAGTTTATGTTCATGGATGATCTCTTCTCTCCTGCTCAGCTTGAACTTTCCTTCTCTCCAGGGTCATGTCGGGCCGCGAATCTCGATGCCCAAGAGGCAGAGCTTCTATCTTTAGAATGTTCCGCTTATCTGGGTGCACCAGAAGTTCTCCAAATGAACCATCACAGTCAGTTGCCGGCTCGAGTAGAGGACATTTCTAGCATGCTTGTTGAGGCATACTTCACCGTTGTCTGTCCTCTTTTCTCGACGTTCGATTCGCAGCAAATACGTTTCGGCCATTTGCCATGAGAAAGTGGCAAGATTCGGGCTCCATCTTCTATGCCATGCTGAGTATGGCTGCGGCCAAACTGAGCCGTTAAAACTTGGCCTTCAAGCGTGATGCTCTCGAATATCAGTCACTCGCGCTCCGAAGCCTCCGTACCTGTGTTTCAGAGGCATCCAGTTGGACCACCGAGTTTTGTTCGTCGTCTTCATGCTCGAACTTAGCACCTCGTGGCATAATGTCAAAGATTTGGGTATCGCTCATCTCCAAGCTGTGCAAAATGTCATTCTCAACTGCGCAGTGGAGTCCCCAGATGGATCCCAACCACCGGACTTCTTCAATGAAGCACTGATATACTGGAAAATGATTACGTGTGTCTTGAATGAGAATGTCACCCTGAACGACTATTCGGTTCAATACGAACCTCAACCATCTGGAGTTGCTACGTGCAAATGCCTGACGCTTGGAAGTGTGGCGCAGATAAGATCCCATCCATGGACTGGCGTTGCCTCAGTGCCTCAAACCATGTTTACCCGAGTCGTGCGTCTAATCCAGGAAGTCCGAATATTCGAACAGGGGCAGCTGACGACTCGCCGGTCAGGGTCCTTTCCGAATCGCCCCAGGGATTTTCTGCTGTCGGTCCACATGTTGGAAGAAGAGCTCTGGAGCTTGGAACTTCCAAGCCTGCATGAAATAGCTAATACAGGAGACGAGAATACTCCAGCAATCCACCACCTCCTACCCGCAGAAACGTACATGTTTGCAAACCTGAACCAACTTTACTATACATCCCCTAACCTATGCCGAAGGAGAGCAAAAGAGATTATAGAAATATCCGAAGCTGAGGGGACGAGCGATTTCTCTTGGGCAGAGAGTCAAGCAGGGCTATGCTCGGCTCTGTCGTGTTCCAATAGAAACACAGAAAAACGGCTTATGTTTATTGGACGGAGCATTCTTACGCGACTGGAAGAGATCAGAGTCAGCTCCGGGACGTCTTGGGTTCAGCCACTCTTGCTTCTTGTAGGGTCGGCATGCTTACCGACTACTCCTGAACTGGAGGGCGGTGAAGAGGAAGAGATTCTCCGGATGCGTAGATTCGTCCTCGACCGACTCTCCTATCTTTCCATCGCCTACCTTTCCGAACCGATGCATTGTGTGAAGCTAATGGTCTTGGAGATTTTCAAGCGTCTGGACATTGGAGTCAATGTGTTTTGGATGGATGTTTTGCACTCTATGGGTCTGGTCACGATTATAGGCTGATCCAGAAATTTCCAGACAGGTTTCTTGGACTCGGGACATGACACCTTTGATCTCTTTAATTCACGAATCATGAAGGATGGAACCCCTCCGCAACTTAGGAGGAATTCTGGTGAGTTGGATATGCCGATCCTCCTCAGAGACATCCAATGCAAAGATTACGGTTCGCCGACAACGCGAGGGCGAAGATAAGGTGTGCATATAAAATTGGAAAATGCCCAACGCGATCACTAAAGAAGCGCACGGCGTAGCGAGATTCGTCGAATAAAGTCTATTGCGCGATACTTTTCTTGATTTGGTAAACAAAGCCGAGCGTGGCGAACTGAAGAGTATGGTATATCTGCTCTCAAAAGACAGCTTCTTCAAGGCTCCTGACAGAACAGGTTCATCTTAAGTTCTCTCCTGCATGTGAATAAACTGTCATCGCACCTGCTCTACGAACAATTTTCACCATGCTGGAGGCGCCGCATGATGGCATCGCTGACCCCAATGCGACCGATTTCACGGATGGTATCAAGATGACCAAACCGATCCTGGAGGGCAACTTACCAGCTTCATGGTAAACTCAGCCTCAGTTTTGTGAGTTCGAACGCCGTGCAATATTCTCAAAGCAATGATTGCTCACTACTCACCGCCTCCGTCTGCCGCAACCCCGGCAACTATGTACGGTTCGAGATGGCCGGCTTCGATTTCATCTTGCTTAAAACCAAGGAAGGGCAAATCAAAGCCTTCCACAATATTTGCCGCATTCGAGTATACCCCCTCATTACCAAAGACGATGCCAACCAAGGTAAAAAGTCAATTCTGAGCTGCGGATATCATGGTTTGTATTGCACGATTGGCTTCTCCGCCGCCGCCGCTAACCTGCCCCTCAGACTGATCTTACAGTCTAAACAGCAAATTGACCAAGGCTCCCAAGTTTGAGGAGCTGCAAGACTTCAACCGAGAAGACTACAGTTTGTTCGAAATCCATACTCATATCGACAAGGTTGGATTTGTGTGAATCAACCTCAATGCCTCCAACAACCCTATTCCATGGGATGAAATGAACGCCGGAATGGATGAGCAACCACGGCTAAATGCCTTCCCTCTTAACTCCTATGTGTACCACCGGACATGGATTACGAATGGGAAATACAACTGGAAATTGGTCGGTGACAACTACAACGAAGTAAGGCAACTCTCTCTCCCCTGTCTGCGACGCAGCTACTGACTTGGGTTTCTTTGGTGTTACCATTGCAAAGCAAGCCATCCGGGGATCACCAAAACAACCAACCTAGACAGGTACTCGGTAGAGCCCCATTCGGGGCGTCTGGAGCATTTCCCTACGAACAGAGATGATATCAAGCCTGAAGACTTTGAGTACTTCAGCAACGGCGCCTTCACTTACAACTACCCCAACTTTTCGGTCAACTTGTCTACCCTGTACTTTTTTATCATGCGCGTCATCCTGGCTGGTCACAACACGGTCATCACTGAGTATCAAACGTTCCGGAGTCCTGCCTCGACGCAGGACACCTTTCAACGTTCTGCCGACTTCTTCGAAGGAATCGAGCTGGAGGACTACGACCTGGTAAACGGGGTCCAGAGAAGCCTCGATTCTGGAGTCTATGTTCACGGGCCGTTGCACACCACACGGGAAGGAGGCGTGCTTTCTTTCAAAAAATTGGTGCGACAGCAGCTGAACGACCACGTGAAGTTGGAGGCCGCAACAAGCCGCAAAATTTGGCCCGCGGAGCGCAATCAACAGCTGCATGCTGCTGTTGGCAAGGAAGAAAAATTCTGCTCTGTTGTTTGCGAGTGTGCCAGGAGAAAGAATGTCTGAGAAGAAGAATCGAGGATCTATCTCCGAGTTACCGAGTTGTTCGCGCTAGTCAATCAGTTCACGTTCACCATGTTGGCCCTTTCCGGACTAGACCCGTAATATATGTAGCGTTTTCGAAAAGACCTTCGACGAAGTCAAAACCAGTGATTCAAATAGTTCAATGGTTTGACGCTACTGCATGTGTCATGCTGAGGGCATATCGCAACTTGCTAGACTTCCTCATGAAAATCTGCTAACCACCTTGTCCCTAAGACCCAAAATCTTCCTCGTCTCTCATACTTTTGCTTTGTGCCCACGACAAGGGAAAGTTCAGTCGACCCTCAAGTTCTTTCAACATGTCGATGACAATCGAAGAATGCATGGCCACTCGGCCTGGTCAACCAGTACCTAAGATTCCAAGTAATGTCATGGATCAATTCAATATGAAGGGCAAGGTCTGTGTCATCACAGGGGCAAGCCGGGGGATTGGATACGCGGTTGCAGAGGGCCTCGCAGAAGCCGGTGCACATATCATCATGGTATTTTCTTCCGAAAACCCTGTCATGGATCAGAAGGCTGCGGAATTAGCTGAGTCGTGTGGAGTCAAAGTCGTGACTCGGCGATGCGACGTTGGCGATGCCAAAAAGGTCGAGAGCCTGATATCTGATATCTATACCCAATTTGGCAGAATCGATGTTTTCGTCGCAAACGCTGGTATCTGCCTCCCGGGATCCGTTCTGGAGCAGACCTTGGAAGAATACCATGCCCAGATGAACGTCAATGTGCATGGAGTATTCTATTGCGCAAAATATGTTGGCGTTGTGTTCAAGAAGCAAGGCTACGGCAACCTCATTATCACGAGCAGCATTAGTGGGTGGGTTGTCACGGTCCCGGTCGACCACACTACCTATAACACAACGAAAGCAGCGGTCACGCATCTCGGCAAGAGTCTGGCCCGCGAGTGGCGCGAATTCTGTCGAGTAAATATTGTTTCCCCTGGCTGGATCGACACAGATATGAGTTCCGATCAAGCGGGCATCAACGAAGCCCTCCGCATGGCTGTGATGGGCCGCCAAGGTAAGAGATGACCCCTTAGCTACCTTCATGTATTGTTCCTGATAGAGAATAGGCGACGTTAAAGAATTGAAAGCGATCTATCTCTACCTGGCAAGCGACGCAAGCTCATTCGTTACCGGGGCAGACTTCACCATTGACGGCGGTTACACTTTGCCCTGAGGTTGTCTGAATCCAGGTAATCATGACCGGGGCAGCCTTGCTGATGGGATGTACTCGGTTAAGAAGCTTAAGTGCATTAAAAAGGGGGACGGCGGCATTCCCGGGATCCCGTCGCCTAAAATTAATGGAAGCGGCAAGGCGGAAGTCCCAAGTTGCTCAGCCTTCTCAGGCAGACTCTGGAGCGTTCAGGGGTTGCTCAGGAAGCAGTACCTAGTACCCTGTACATGGGAGTTGAGCCGAGGCGCAGTAAAGCGGCGAGTAGCTAGTTACGTCACGATAGGAACAGGAGGATTGGTTTTCTTATGGTATTAGCTCAGTAGGTACATCCTTAGATCCACAGTAGTACTGTTGGCACATTTTTCCTTCACCGCAAGAGGTAGGCGATAGAAGACTCTTGAACCCCATCTCCAATACCCTGCAAAATCGACTGCGTGAACCACGATCCGTTGCTAGCACCACGATCTTGCCCTGTCAAGCGAAATCCTGCGATGCCGATGTCGAGAAGACCTTGTTGTGGCTTGGGAAAGAGACGGACCTTGTGAGCTGGAGACAATACAAATGGCCAATGCAAAGCTTCCTATATCACGCTCGAGGTCTATCTTGGGGTCGCAAAATATCGGCTCTGACTCGTCAAGACCGTCATCTCTGATCGACAATGGCTTCCTACGAGGTCTCGAGGCTTTTGCTAGCAAATCGGATACTCTCTTCAGAGCCCCGAAATTTAGAAGACTAGTGATTGTGGTCGCTTTCCTCACAACCTGTTCGATCATTCTGTGGATTAAGGTCATAGTCCCTATCATCGAAGAAGGGAGATCTGCATGGTCTGCACTCAAGTCAAGCTCCGCAGCTGCAGGCGTGAACGGCGGTGACAGTCATCCCAAATTTCCCGGCATTGTGTTCATGAAGACACTGGATCCTACGTTGATTCCACAGCCTGTCACAAACCATGTCGGCCCTCTTTCCAGCAAGAAGAGATTGGTGTTTGTTGGCGATATCCATGGTTGCAGGAAGGAGTTGGAAGCCTTGCTGAAGAAAGTACATTTTCATCCTTCAACAGACCATCTGATCTCTGTTGGAGATATTGTCTCCAAAGGACCGGATTCGCTTGGGGTAATTGATCTCTTACGCCGTTACAACGCTTCGTGTGTCCGCGGAAACCATGACGACCGCCTTCTCTTGGTCGCGCAACAACTTCGGCCAAGAGCGTTCGAGACCTCCATGGATCACAAAGTAGGACTGGACCCAACTGACGAGTTTGCCAAAGCGCGGGATCCTGTACAGAAATTGGCAATGTCGCTGAATGCCGAGCAACTTGAATACTTACAATCATGTCCTGTGATTCTTCGTCTAGGCGCAGTGAAAGCTTTCAATGGTGATGCCGTCGTAGTCCACGGTGGACTCGTTCCAGGTCTGGCTTTGGAATCCCAGGATCCTAGTTCGGCCATGAATATGAGGATTATTGACCTTGCCACACACACACCATCCAAGAAGCACAAGCAAAAAGGAAGTGTTGCTTGGTACAGGTTGTGGAACAAATACCAACAGCTCCTTCCCGTGCGGCAGCGATTCGGAGGATCGAAAGGCACCAGAGGCCGAGAACATGAAACCCATATGACTGTTATATACGGTCACGACGCTAAAGCAGGCTTGCAAATTCACAAATACACCAAAGGCCTCGACAGCGGCTGCGTCAACGGAGGTAGACTTACGGCTTTGGTTGTCGACGGCAACGGAAAACAGGAAATTATCCAAGTAGACAGCAAGAATTACAGAGAAGGGGCATCACTCCCAGTTGACGTTCTCCGAGACGGCATAACACAACACCCTACGGCCGAGAAAGCGGCTTGAAATTTGGAGACATGCCGGCGC
This sequence comes from Cladophialophora bantiana CBS 173.52, assembly GCF_000835475.1. Classification (NCBI taxonomy): domain Eukaryota; kingdom Fungi; phylum Ascomycota; class Eurotiomycetes; order Chaetothyriales; family Herpotrichiellaceae; genus Cladophialophora; species Cladophialophora bantiana. The sequence continues at coordinate 991,756 of NW_015971583.1, forward strand.
GAAATATTCTCATCGAGCGTAGATACGGCGATTAAGCTTACTTGTTACTGCTGGACCTCACCGCGAGACTTGATGGGATTGCAAAAGAATATATGGATAGGGCAATACACATTTGCCACGACCAAGGGGAAATCTCACCACCAAATCTAGGAAAGATAGGGAGGAATGAGGTGACATTGACCCAGTTGAGAATCGACCGTTCCTAGAAAAGCGACGGTCTTCGAACAGGCATCTCTCATGCACTGCGGCTGAAGATATGGCTGGAGACCGGACTGCTTAACTGGCAAGCTCTTGGTCGTCAAATCTGGTGGTTTCGGGGTCTCGAGGCTATCAGATTTGCGTCTCGCTTCGAGAAGGCGGGTTCTTGGTCGACTATTCAAACCGTCAACTGCGTCGCTTTGGGGCCAGGGTGGCTCTCACTTGATTTTCTCAATTGGTTGTGATGGCTCTCGTTGGAATGTGGGCCGGTCCAAGTGCGCTTCTGAAGTTTTTTTGTCCAAATTCGCACTTTGCTCATCCCTGACTGACTTCTGAAAGCGGATAATCCTTCTTTATCTCGCTTGTCGCTCTCGACTTATTTTTGACTTCACATTGTTCTTTCTGCGCCTGATCCGGCATTCGGCTTTCTTTGTTCTTCGGCTCTAAGCTCCCTTTATGACAACAACGGACCATCCAACTTGCTCCTCATAACCCGAGGACCGATGATAATAGGGGTCTAAGAATTCGGCTCGCCATCGAGATAATCACGACTCATTGAGATGGGAGATGACTATTGACTCACCATATACTCGGAAAGGTTAGACGAACTTTGATCACTCGGCGATGGATCCGCCTCATGACCTCTCTGGAGCTGATCGAAAGGATGACATCGCGAGGCCGACCAATCCAGACGGAACCCAAAGTTTCCATCCTTTCTCAGATGTAGGTCTCGATACCATTACGTCGCCCAAAGCGCGAAGACCAACATCAGCAGCAAGTCGACGGTCGACACTCTCCAGTCCCACAAGCAACGCTTCTGGATGGAGTGACCGAGGAGCCGACTATGCGGATCTAAATCATCAAGCTAATTTGGACGCCCTTGCCTCTAGCGTACACAGCGTCGCCCGACAGGCTCAGTTAGGAGGAAAGACGAGTGCCGAGTCGCAATATACGCCAGCAACTACCGACATTGAAAACAACGCGGTTCCCTTTGACGAGAGCGGGCTGACTCGATATTACGACCTAAATAACAAACAGGATAGAGAGGTGGGACACGCAAAGGACTACTATGAGAAAATCTTACTGGAGAACGAAAAGCTTCGCATTAACAACACTGCACTTGATAAAGGGATCAGGGCGCTTGACGGACTTTGCGAAAATCAACAAAAAGAGATCGAGTTCTGCCAAGAGAAGCAGGTTGCAGCCGAGCGTCTTGCCGAATGTCGCCGACACGAAGTTGTGGAGATAGGAAGATCAAAGGAAAAAGTCGATAAAGAGCTGGCTGAATCACAAGCACACATTCGTGACCTGGAGAGAGAGAATTCAAAGCTCCGGTTGCTGGAGGATGAAAAGCAGAGGCGAGACAAAGCCGAGTGGCAGTTAGGGGATCTCTATGGTGAGCTCGAGCAAAAGAAAGCAGAGGTGAGCTCCCTATTGTGCGAAGCGCAAGAGCTTCGTGAGTCCAAACAGCAGTCTGAAGAAGCGCAAAGAAAAAGCGAAGAAGAGCGCAAGAAGCTGTCCGAGCAAATCAAGCGATCGCTTGTATGGATACAGGAGGCACACAGACAACAAGCCCAGAGAGATATGGAACAATTTCGCCTCCATGACACATACCTATTCAATCCTGACAGGCGACGACCTTCAACAACCAGCGATTTTGGTCGAACATCGTCCAAACAGCAGGAGACTCTTGGGGACTTTTGGTCCTCCCGGCCCCAGAGTGTGACCAGCCAGTCGCAGGTTTCCGAAAAGGCATTCTGGAGATCGCGGACTTTCCTCAATGAGTCGCCAAGCTCCCCTGTTTTCCCCCGAGCTGCAAGTGGCTCCACGACTTTACAGTCCCCATCCATGGAGTCTGAGACCGTCGCAGAAAAACGGCCGCCATCAAGTAAAAGGGTTTCATTCCTAGAAAATGATTCACTTATATTCCGGCCAACACCAAGTTGGTCTGGTCGTCACCGGGTGGGTTCTTTACTTCGGCGGCAATCTGATCCTTCTTCTAGGAAAAGCAGACCCGCAAGGCCATCAGCGTTGCGAAACTCATTGGTTCCTGATGGGCCTCATCACCACGAACCTGCGCAGGCAAACAATGGCCGACAAGTGGCCGTCCCCATGGAGGATGAAGCAAGAGCGGAAAAGGCTCTGCGACGCCGTGCGCTGTCCATGCCGACTACACGGAAAGAGGATGCAGAATTCCGTGAGGCGTTGCGAAGAACGGCTCCGATGTGCATTAGATGGGATGCTTCCAGAAATCGCGCCGTCTTCGAGTGCGAGCCCACTCAAACCGCCATCGGGGTGATTCAGGCCCCAGAGGATGGACCCTCGGGCGCAATCATCAGCAGTTTCGATGCAGGTTCTGGGAGACCGCTAGACCGAGAGATGTTTGGATGGACTGGCGGATCTGGATTTTTGAACTCTCTAGAATTCGTTTGGTCTGGATTTTCCATATCCGCGACTCTGGAGAAATATGGGATCATGAAAGGCACCGAACCTGGAGGATCAAGAGCTGAACCCATAAATTCAAGCAAATCACCGATAGCGCAGTCTTCATTTGCAGCCTCTATCAGCAAATCCTCAATCTCTGATGGGAGTCGATGTCGTATAACCCCAGACAAAGTGTCAACCGTCGCAAAGGCTTTCACAATCACAAAAAGCATTGCTCTTTTGGCTCTGACGCTGCTGGCAATATATACAAGCATTTCACCATCCACAGCGCCATCCTTCTTCCGTAATATGACGTCGGGCATCCCAGCCTCACCTCAACCACTATTCATATGTCAACCTTGTCCAGTTATCTCCGAGGATTCCGCCCACAAGGCTTACCAACCACGGACCGAAGTGGCGGCAAACATGAAGACTGTGAAAATGCCAGCCTGGCCTACCGAACCCTTGATACTGGAGTCTACCGAGACGGAAACTGTAACTGAATTGATGCCGACTCAGATTCACATACACACGGAGACGGAAACTGAGACTCGAATAGAAATGAAGACAGAGACTGTGACTATTTTTACGGACTCGCCATCCCCTTTCCCTCCGACCCGATCTTTCAGACGTCAGATTCGAACATCAAATTCTGAACGAAGCAGCACCATCCTCAGCGCCGCGGGACCGACCCCAGTTCCGCTCCCGTTCCCCAAACCAGCTTCTCGAGAGCTGGACGACGACAGATATTGGACTTGTTCCTGCCCAGACACATCAAGCGACCTATGTGGCAAGCCTTATGCCACATCGTCGTCTTCATCACGACTTTCGCCTCTGCGAAGGAGCATCGACGCTACAGCATCCGAGACCGGCGAGCGCGCCAAACAAACTCGGCAGCGAAACTTGCAGCTGCAACGACTATACACCGGTCCGACATATTGGGGCCTGTTGCCTGAAATCCAGCAACAATTGGATATCTGGCAGTACAGTGTTATACAACTGTTGCTGGGGGGAACACGGGGTGTCGGAGCATACTGAAGCTTGCCACGGCTCCATTTGGCCCAGGAGATGAGAATCGAAGGGGAGAAGAAACATGGACTAAATTCATCCTCCAACTATCAAGGCAGACAGGCAAGACACCATGGAGAACTCGAGATTTCCACGCCCTCCTGAAACGAAATTCCGGACCGGATTGGGCCCGGGGAGCAGAAGTTCTAGAAGAGCGTGATTTCTATAGGCAGGGCAGGGCAGGGTCAGGACGATACACTAACTATCAGGCTACCTCGCCGGCTGGCGAGTTGGTTCCCCAGTCATAACGGCGACATGAGACATGCGTACACACCTAGATATAAACATATGTGCATACACATACGGTTACAAAGATAAATAGAAGCGGAAAGGTAGACAAATAGAGGTACGCAGTACAGATAGCGATTAAATCGGGAAGCTCCCGAGAACCAGACAGAAGTTGAGAGGCCGGACGACGACGATAGCCTGCTGAACATTTCGCAGATTCAAGTACATAGACAGGTACACGTAGTTAGCTCATTAATGAGAAGTTTCATAGTATAGTATGTATAATAATACACTACTCTCTCCTATCCCATCCCATCGCATCCTGTCTTGCCTATCCTATTTGATCCGATGATCAGCTTCCCTATCCTGTGTGAACGCCACGCACTCAAGCCAAAAACAACACCCCCGACATAGTCATATTAGGCAAAAAAAAAATTATATGCCCCCGTCATCTGTCTGAGACCACGGGTAGTGCGTGGTAAGGGGGCTATCTTGAATTCGAATCTCGTCATATACACGGGGGAGAACTTCCTCGAGGACCGACACCGGACAAATCCTCCGTATAGAGCAGGGATAGTTTCGCTGCTAGACTGCGCAGTGATCCTCCTCTTTACGCTCCAACAATAACACCTGCAATGCTCTGGGGTATCTCGTAAAATGTATATATGTGACTTTTGACGTTTTTCGTCTTGTTGTTGTTGGCCTTTCCAAAACCGTCCCCAACTTTGGTAATGACGTGCGGTTTTGCTCGTGGGGCTTGTTGTTGCTGCTTGCATTTACTGTTTTTCTTCCCGCGCCCCAGCTTCGACGTCCCTATAGTCCGGCGGAGGAGGGAGCTCACTTTGAATCTGTTCACCCGCCATCAAGGCATCCTTTTCTTCCTCGTCAATCACAATCTCAACAACGCGGATATCACGGCTGGCGGTACCGCGTTGGCTGTGGCGGTGGAATCTGATCCACAGGTAGGAAATCATTTGGCCGACAAGCATACCGATGGCACTGGCCATGAGACCACCAATGACCCCCAGCAGGGCAGGGATGACGAAGAAGCGTAGCGTCTGGTGCAACATGTGACCAAAGCGGTGGAAGCGGTGATGATGCTGATGATGGTGGTGGTGGTGGTTGTTGCCGTGATGATGATCGCCCTTGTGATGACCACCTTTGTGATGACCGTGATGATGACCTTCACCACCCATCGGGCCGAACGATTTTGGCCCCTTGCGACCATGACAGCCCTTGCTGCCACTGTTCACCCAGCCCTTGGTCGCTGCAGAGGCACGTGCGGTGGCCGCTTCCATAATTGCTTGGAGACGGGCGGCGATGATGGCCCGTAGACGGCAGAGAGACCATTTCGAAGTTGTGTCGCAAGTTGTGGCCCCGGGTGTATCCTCGAAAGGGATCGTGGTTATACGAGCAATCGAAGTTTGGTCGGGGGTCCGAAGAAGGTCAATGGCGATGGTGTCGACTTTTACAGGGTAACCTTGCAGGCCGAGGATCGTAAACCGAATGGGGAGGATAGATTTGTCGGGTTCTTCGACGGCCGTTACGGGCGTCAAGCTCTCCCAAGCAAAATCCAGCTGGACAGGCTCTGTTTGTTGACCGTCTTCTACTCTTATCTGAGGCGCCGAGACGATGAAGGGAATGGAAGCGGTGTTGGGGTCGGAGGAGAAGATGGGGAGGTCGTTGATGGTCAGGCCCAGCTCGGAGTCGACGTCGAATTCGAGGTGCTGTCAAGACGTGGTCGTCAGCATGGTGGTCTTACTCTTTCAACACAGGCACGTGCTTACGATCTTGTTCTCGACATCGTCTTGCAGCTCGCTCTCTTCAGTGCCAAAGTATGGACATCCGGGGCAATCAAGGTCGACAGTATGGCCAGTGGTAGCGAGGAGGGAGGCGAGTTCCGACTTTGCCTGCTTCGCAGCAGTAGCAACCTCGAGAGGCACCAGAAAGGCGGATGCCTCCAGGGTGAGACAAGCGGCGACCAGCGCAGGCGTGATGTACATGATTGCTGTGGTTGAATCTGATTCGATTGAGGCAACGAGAGGAGATAAGATAGCAAGGTCGAGAGGAGGACGAGGGTTATAACAGAGCAACAGAGGAAAGGGGAAGATGAAGTGTTGAAAGAGCCCGAGTCGAACAGGTCCGTGTGAGAGATTCGGTTTCGCGCGTGTTGCGGATGTGGCCGGATGTACTGAATCCTCTGTACATTTTGTGCAAGGCGCAAGAATAGATCAGCGCAGGCGATGACTTGGGACGCCGCATGTGACTGGGCCGATGGCTGGCTCGGTGACTGGTCGGTGACTGGCGCCACTGTCGGATGCTTAGTATCGCTGACCATGACAAGGCCGCTAGCAGCACTAACGGAGTTCCAAAGCAGCCGAGCCGAGACGGAATATTATGTCAGCGGAGCGCATCACGTGCCCAAGACGCGCGGCACGTGCATGTCTTGATGTCACGTGCATTTCTCTCATCTCTCCCTCCTCTCCTTCATCTGACCTACTTGTACTTGTTTACTCGCCCCAGTTTCGCCTCTGAGAGATCACCAATAAGGCTTTGCAGCTCTTTCTTCCAATCACAGGCAGCACGTGCTTCGCGCCCAGCACGAGAGCAGCTATTTACAGCGGGAGCCTCCCGCCTCTCCGCCTCGTTCACTGCTGCCTCATCAACATCATCATTTCTTGGGAACATCTCTAGATGTCAATTTCATGTGTGTCTGCGCACTCTTGCTATGACTGACCCCTTTCTCCCTAGCAAGCAGTGCGATAGGCGTCATATCTCTGAGCTTGACAGTATGTCAAGGCTGATGTTCCTACTGTTCAGCCTTGAAAGGCCAAGACCAATATCTCGACAACCTCACCGAACGAGCCGAGGGTCTCAAAGACTGTAAGCATCCTCCAACAAGTTCTACCATCATGGATAGTGAAAACACCCACCGCAGCACGCCGGATAGAGCGCTCCATTTGCGAGGCCAAGCTCGCTAATAATATACAGCGAAGACATGAGCCTTCATCAGGACAGACTTCAACACCTAGCACCAAACGCCGTCTTTTCCTTCAGGAAGGACGCCATGATCGAGGTGTCTGTCACAATTGATCGACTATAACAGAACCCAGACACGATCCTTTTCATTGCCAGTTTGTAGGCTAGATGCTCACTGTTCTTTTTGGTGGTCATTACATCTGATCCCTCCTGGGACGCGTCCTCCAACGCAGCGAGCTCTCAAAATGTGATCAACACCAAGCTCGATCCTGTCGTATCCGTTTCCGGCGTCATAACATCTAGTATTTGAGATACTGTCGACGGTCTCTCCTCTTTACAGTCGATTTGTCGACGGTGCGGGGGGGAGCTGCACGTGATGAAGGCAGCTCTTGATCCAGGCGTTCAAATGATCATGCGGCGATTAGACAGCCTCTCTAAACAGAGGGGCAACATGCAAATATCCTCTGCCACCTCAGCAACCGACATTCAACAATTGCTAATGAACGTCCCATCAATGCGCAACTACAGCTCCCAGCTAACAACCAGAAGGAGCCAGATACAAATGCGCTCCAACGCCAACCCATATCCAAGCCGGGCCTGCTACAGAGTTTGTGCGACGAAGCGTCGAGCATTTCACTCAATGTGCAACCAGAGCATTCACTTGGGCGTTTCTCGTCTTATTGCCAATGTTGTCGTCTCGGCCCTCGCAGCTCCACCTGGAACCATGCCTTTTTTCTCCGTTACATCCAAAACCCAGAGCACGATGAACAGTGTCCGTTCTACGTCGAGGGCAAGAAGAAAAGAAGCTTGCAATTTGAGTTTTCCTATTCTCTATGCTGATATCTCTCAGCGGTGTAAAGGGAGGATCGTCACTAGCGCAGCAATGTTCTAGATATCAACACTTGGGTTTCATCCCATGTTAAATACAATACCTCCGCGGCACCATCCCATCGGCTGAATGAGCACCATAGTTATGTGTCAGATTAAGGCCCAGAGATTTGAGATTGTTGGCATAAGCCAACTGGGAAGATCACAGAAATCGCCATCACAAGTCATCCGTTCATGCAAACCCGTGTTCAGTCGACGCTGTTTTACAAAAGAATAGTTAGCCCAATTCCATGCCTTGGCAATTCACCATGTTTGCATGTTCGCTTACCGCGTGGTGGTAAAACGGCTGCTCTCATACTCAAACGGCGTTCTGTTGCGGATGCCGCCAGGCTTAATACAGGTTGGAGCTTGAGGATGGTGGTGCCCCAGTCCTCACCGTAAGAATTCTTCGTGGAGGCGTCGGGCTTATTACCGAAAGATGAAGGACGTAGCCTGCATTCTTAGACCGGAGAAGGGTGGTTGGGATCTGCTAGGATTCTTATATGTGCAATAGGCTCGGTAGCTGCCCTGATCACACTTCCTCATCTCAAAAATGTATCTCAAACCACTTTCTCCTCCACAGATTCGGCCTTACACCAAAATTGCCGTATCAGACTCTGGCTAATATCCTCCACGGGAGGCAGCTATCGAGTTTGACTTCGACGGTATTGATATGACTTCACCATCTCTTGATGTAGGCAGGTCTAACGTCGACAATTTCGGAATCGACTTGGACCAACTCCACGCTTTCTAAAAATGAGGCAAAAAAGTAGGGTGTCCTCAAGATCAACACTCCTGCGAGCAGGATGCGAAATATCCAGCCGTTCACCGTCAAAAGTGGAGGAGGATCTTTCGTTGTGATACAGCATCAAGATCTCTCCGGGAAACGTTTCGACCGCGGTTGGTTCGAGAAAGGTGTTGTAGGGGCCGCGACACCGGAGAAGGAAAGCCATTTTACCTATGGCCTTATGATAGAAATGAGCATCTGCACATACACATGAGCCAATTTGAGCACACCACCACATTCGTCGCGTTGATTAAAGGTTTGATTCACTCCATTCGGTCTAGGTGGCTACATTGTTCGACTTTGTCACTCCCGCGGTATGGCCGCCAGTTCTCGTTCTCCATGAGCCATTTTGCTAGGTTACCAGCCTCATCATCAAAGACTTCCTTCTCGGGGACATCAGCATTCATAAGGGGCCGGAAGCTATGCGACATTACCGATGCACGGTGCTAAGTTGATGAAGGCAGGGTCATGTCGGTTTGTCTGCGGCTTGCTGTTGTGGAAGGAGCCGATCTAACGTCAATGTGGTTCTACTGCTAAGCTTAGTGACGCTCCGCCTACATTAAGATAAACTGAATTCCTCTCCTTACAACCATACGACGTTTATTCTTTTGCTTGAGCCAGGTTTTTTATTCACGAAGATGAAGTGAGCTAAACCAGACGATGTTGATGCGCTTTCATTGTCGACTGACTCAGGGAAAGGCAGGACTTTCGAAACTGTTGGACCCGCCAGTGCTGGAAAAAAGACTATTGCCGGGCAGCTACTGTAGCAGGTATCTTTGTCCTCTCTTTGAAAACCTATTTCTCTCTCCTTCTCGCCCTAACCCTCTTTGTGTATCTGTGTATATACTTACGCTAAAATGAAGTTGAACGGCGTCGACCTCGAGTCGCTCGAGGTTTTAGAAGCAAAAGGCAAAGCAAAGTACGATCTAATCTTACATACATTGCGGGAACTACATAAGACGCCATCGTTCTATACTCCTTCATTCAAGGTGGTCATCCCTATGTTTTCAGCGGTTTCTGGAGTGTGGCAATGATCATAATCGTTTTTAGTTGATTCGCAGCCGGAAAATAAACTCACAGACAGTATTGTACTAGTTTTGTCCCCTGACATGATCAATGACGATGTCGGCATCACAGTCGGAAAGTCTACTAAACGTTCAATCGTGCATGTTCTAAATAAGATGTGTGACAGGAACTCTCTATAAGAAATTTGCGACTTAACTATTATCGTAGGGATTCTATTCAAGTGTCGGAAGAGGCTTTCCGGGATTTCAAGCAGGCAGCACTCGACAAGCTCAAGTCACATGGTATCAACATGGAATAGTGTGTTCATCAAATATGCCAGAACCCAGCTTATCCCTGTCAGTAACTTAACCCAAGAATGTGGTGGTAGCCTCAGAAAAGCGGCCTTGGACAACACTCGAGGGAGGAACGCTGACCTTGGTCCAAAGTTTGGATCGCACTCTAGCATGACAGAGCAAGCAAGAATGAAAGGGCACTGTAAGGACGGCGTATTCATGGCGACTGTCTGACCGCGCCAACCGTCCTGTCCCGTCCTGATTTCTGGAGAGAATCCCGCACCGTGCTTTACCAGAATGCAGGACGACGAGGTTCCGCTTCGGAAGTGATCGACGGATATCATACCTTTCTGACGGCCACACAGGAGTGAATGGAGACACTTTTCTGGAAGGTTCATTCATCCGAGAAAGTTCATGCAATTTGTCTCGTGTACGCACCTGGGGTTAGATGTTTCCAACTCTGACTCGGGGGCCTTGAATTCGAGGGATCGACCCCTTGCCGAAGAATATTACCCGGAGATTCTAGCGAATGCTTGAAGCCGTGAAATCCCTCCATCATATCGTGACCCAAAACAGCCAACACGCTATTCCAAACCGTGTTTAGATAGCAGGGAAACGATTGCATCGTGATGATTCATCCGTGCCCAATCTATGGGGGTCCTTCCTTTCGAGTCCCGCAAATCCGCTCTAACCTCGCTGTCTCCCAAAAGCAATTCTAGGGTACGTACCATACCATTTGCTGCGGCATACGACAATGGTGATCGACCATCATCGCCTGTCGCGTTTTTGTCCAATTGCGGCAGACCCAACAGATACTCGACAATCTGCGTAAAACCCTCGCTTGCTGCCCAAGCTAACACGGAACGACCGCCGGTTTGATTTCTTTGGTTAACGTCTGCTTTGCCCGTTGCAATAAGGAGTCGGACAGCTTCGGGATATCCTGGTCGGTCCAGGGCCCAGGCTAGAGGCGACCAACCATCTTTGTCCTGGGAGTCAACGCCTTCAGGGCATTTCTCGATAAGGTATTTAAGTACACATTGTCCATAATGATCAGGGTCCTTCGTCGCTCCGGAGCTGTTCGCTGCCCATGAGATAGCGTTTCGGCCGTTGGCATCCTCTTTTGCTATAGACACTTGCACGTGGAACAAGCGCCTAACAATAGGTAGCGTGGCTTTTTCAGCAGCGTAGGACATAGCATTTCGGCCATCCTTGTCGCACAAATGCACATCCAGTAACGGTTTCCTAACTAACTGTTCCACTGCTAATGCATGGCTTGACATGCAAGCATGGATCAGGGCGTTACGGCCGTCACTATCACATGAGTTGATGTTGGTACGGTCGTCTCTCAAAAGCTCTTTCAAACATTGGTCGGAGCCGGAACGGCACGCTTGTATTAGGGCGGTATGCCCTGATGCATCGGTCTGATGCACGTCAATGGATCCATGCTGAAGTAGCCCGACCAATATTTCCACATGGTTGTGAGCTGCGGCGAGGACAAGAGGTGGCGGAGTTCTAAGACCGGAATAGTTTGGATCAGCATCATCCGCGCCAAGTAACACCTCGCAAGCTTCAGTAAATCCGCCTTGAATAGCAACAGCCAACGCTGACCTATTACGGCCTGCATCGAGTAGAGGTGATTTGTGCTCGAGTAAGACGTTGATGGATTTGATATGACCACGGGATGACGCCCAATATAGTGCAGATTGAAGCTTAGTGCTTTCATTGGCAAGTCCACGGTGCGATAAGAGCCTCTGTAAGATTGTCGGGTAATCGAACAATGCCGCTAGGACCAGAGCGTTAACTTCAGCCTGATCAGGCATCGCGGTAGGCGAATGATTGGCTTTGTATTTGTACCACCGAGAGAGTCGCGGTGACTCGCAGGACAGCAGCTTGATCGCATCTTGTTGTACAGAAGCATCAGCAATGTGTTCAGCCTGGGTGTAGTGACGGTCCCAGTACCGTGTAGCATAATCGTAACCCGGGTAGCGACTGCTAAGATGTGATAAGACGTCCTCTGAAAGGGTGTTTTCATCTCGCAAAAAGGCGACATCCTCAATGTTGAATAATTCAGTATAAGGTACGTCCTGGTCGGCTTCGCCTTTCGAAGAACGGGCAGAGATCGGACTGGAAGAGGGCATCTCGAAGGAAAGTCTCTCTTCATCGTGGGGATCGGGGCTATTCGCTTCTTGCAAAAGGTTTTGAATGCAAGCCTTTGCGAGAAGCAAGTGCGCCGTGTCGAGATCCACACCATGGGTCTTGTGAAGTAGATGGTCGGGTTCTGATTGGAGGGCTAAGAAATATCCCTTTACCGTAGAGTGAATGAATTGAACCTTTCCATCGGGAAACTTTACCAGCGGCCCGAGAGCGCGACGAAGGCTATTCAGCACCAACGCCCCATCGACAGGAGAGATGCACTCTGTCGACTGCCGATCATAGAGTGTTGTAAATACGTCGACTTCAGATAGTGTAAATGGTCTTGCACATGCTACTAGCAGTTGCAAGTAGCACCTCAATCGCGGCAATTGACTTTCCGATACTGGGGGAAGATGCTTCGTATAGGAATCCTTCAGGTTGCTAGGAATGGTTGTCAATACCCTTTGTACATCGGCATCGCGATAGTTTAGCCCCTGCTTGAGGTCCTCGAGCACGACGCTCAGCCATAGAAAGGAGTTCTCGGCTAGAGTGTAAAGCTTCCGCTTCAACTGCTCGCCGAGTGCTTCGGAACAAATGGCATTGTAAACAAGATCTTCCACTTTGTAGTCGACGAAGCGTTGGAGGTCCCCCACCAAACCTTCTGGACGCTCCTCCATATCAATGTAGAATTGGGAGAGGCTTTCATCCCCAATTTTCCAAGCTCGGCTGATGAGGGGCTGTCCGCTTATGATGAGTTTGATTCTCTTTCGCCATGTCTCGCCATCCAGACTCCGTGGCTGTACCATGTGGAGAAACTTGGCTAGAAACAATGATCGCGACTTCTCCTCACATTCATCCAAGGCATCAATTACAATGTAAAGACAACTGCATGAAGTGATTCCCACCGCCATTTCGAATATGTGCCAGAGAGTCTCGAAGGACGGCTCATATTCATGCCTTATCGAGCTGTATGCAGCCTTAATCTGGCGGACAACGTCTTTCTTGACCGAAAAAATTTGCAATATCAGCGATCTCAGAAGAGACCGTGCGTCTTTTTGTGACTCAATGTCCCTCGCACAGAAGAAGCAACAAACTAGCTCGTCTTTTGTCGAGCTCGTTGCCACGCCGTCTCTCAGCTCTCGAACAAGAAAGTTGGTAAGTACAGTTTTCCCACAACCCGCATCGCCCGTCAACCACAGTACAGCCGGCCTACGTTCGGCCCGCCAATCGCGATATTCTCGCGTGGAGATCGACCAGACGCAAGTACCTTGCAAGGGTTCGTCGATAGAAATATCAGGTCGTCGACCGAACGTCGCGATGTATCTGCTTTCCGATTCTGTGAATGCTTGAGTGGAGAACTTTAGCCTCTTCCTAAGCACTACCTAGAAACGTGACGTACAGCGATGCGAGGTGTCTGGTATCATCTGCTTTACAGCGTGAACTATGGCCCGCGTCAGTGGTTCGTAACCAGGATCACTCCTTGACGAAAAGCGACACATGGCCATGTGATCGGCTTGAATAGATATTTCGATCTCTTCCGGTAGTCCAAGAACGGCGGATTGTTTTTCAACGACCTGAAGATTTCAGCTAGCGATCTGAAGGCTTCAGCAGCTTGATGAACTCACCAGTGAAGAACAACCAGAAGGCTTCACTCTTTCGTAGCACGAAATAATCGTCATCGCATTGGCACGTCGTTTGAATGATTGGTTGATCTCATCGAGTTTTGCAGAATCTTGCGATAACATGCTGATCAGATCGGTCCTCATCGAACCAGCAAAAGTCGAGGTGAAGGAGATATCCAACCAGAAGTTAGCGAATGTCGCGAGGGGTGCCAGCGCTGCCGCAATCTGACTCCCTCTATGTGGCGTACCCATAAACACGATCAATCGGGTAGCGCGCAAAACATCGGCAAAGTAGTCAAACTCGTGGGCCATGATCATTGCCTGAGACGAGATCTATCAGTTTCGAATTTATCCAAACTCCAAGCAAGAAATGGTACCTGTTTCACTATTATTCCTCCAAGGCTGTGACAGATGAAAATGATTGGTTTGGCTGGCCACTAAGGGTTGGTCAATATGAGCTCGATAAGCTCCGAGTTGTGACTTTTCACTCACTTGCTCGGTCAAAGACTTTAAGCCATGGAGTAGGTCGTTCGCGGCGTCGCTAATTCCTGTTACGGAGCGGCTGAATGTTGGTGCAGATTCATATCCAAAGGAATAAATCCGTGCGCCAGGCAATTCTTTCGGAAGAAGTTGTGAAAGCCATAATGTCGGTTTCTGAGAATCCCGGCTCGCCCATGTCCTGTAGAAATCACCTCCGAGACCGTGCACGGCAACAACGCTTAGTTCATAAGAGTGGTCAGATATAGGGATTTCTGGTAGTGAAGGGAGTATTTTGAGCCCATAGCGGCGAGATTCGTCCGCCAGAGCTTGCAGTTCCGGCGGTAAGCGCTCCTGTACAACACTCGATGCTTTGTCCTGGTACAATAATCAGCGTCCCGCGTAGCAGTCGTTGTAGCAATAGAGTTACTGCATCTGGAGCACCCGTTTGTCTGCGTGCATCTCCGCGTTGAGGGCGCCTTCCCTTTATTTGCTTGATGAACTTCCTCATCGCGTTACAAAGTCATTAGAAAGCCAGCAGAAATCCATACAATACAGACCATGCTACTGTAGCCTCAAGGATACAGTCCTCTTTGATAGCTATGCAGTTTAACTCTTGGGAGTAAAACCGCCTCGACTTGATCACCCTCTACTAGTGGTACTAGTTGCTTGGCCTGGCTTCGGTATGAAGCGACGGTGTGAGGCTTTTTAGCGCCTTGGCACTTGAGTGCCTACTTCTTGGCTGTCATCACTGTCATTAGATAGTTACCCAATATGATACTCCCTATGTTACCACTGCTATCCATGTCATACAGCGCCTCTTCCTCCTCCTTGATGTTACAATGGTGAACCCAGCCTGATCTGGGCAAAAGGATCGAATAGCCTATCGAAGACGAGTTGATTGTAAAAAAAAGAGCCGTTACAGCCACAGCGCAGCCTGTGTTTCCCCTGCTGTTCCCTCGACCGCGACAAAGATCAGTCGAACAGCAGCGTGCTGTGTCTAAACCGAAGTTCCATCAAACCAGATATAGATACGTTCTCATCTCACCACGTTTATCTTCTTAACCTCTAGTCTCTCACGTTTCTGAGGTCCTCTTAGGATCATACGGCCCTTAGCAACGTTCTCATATAATCTATAGTTATTTACGTTACTTTACGTCTAGGTAGGAGCCCCTCTAAGACTCGTTATCGAACTCACTCTATTCGTTACTTACGATTAGCTGTTAGACACAGCCTTAGGAGAGACCGATGACGAGTTGCACGAGCGCGACTCACCATATTCATTGGACACATGGAAGAATCCACAGAAGAACAAGGCTAGGTCACGTAATATGCCCTGTTTGCTCTGCCGGCCCTATTAGCCCTGTCGAAATAGAGCACGCAGAGCGCATAGAGTATAAGCATTATATATACACCTTCATTACTCTCGATAGTTTACACTCTCTCCGTAGCTAATTCATATTAGCTATCAAATTATATTGTAACAGTGCACTTCAGGGTTCGGCGTGCCCGTGCAACAACGCACAGAGGCCTGTCCAGCAGGTCGGGAAATCGAGAACGGGTTTCTGGTTGGCACTGACAAGACAACACCACCAACACCACCCAGAGGGGCAGCGGCTAGGGCTACGAACACCTAGCACAGCGGGAGCATCGAGGAACAGGACAGGATTGATAAAACACTCAGGAATTAGGTAGACGGCACTAAAGGGCCATGGAATTCATGATACTCTGCTCAAACTGTAAAGAATGGCACTCTGCGAGCACTGTAAACTGTTCCGCACTCCCCCCTGCCAGCCCATTTTGGTTTGACATGTGACTAGACAACTTCTCCCCCCTCTGCTACCACTCTACCAGCCCTGCACAGTACTGCACAGCCACTTTGCCTTATTACAGGATAAGAATAGGTGACAATTTCGAGTATTACAATTTCATGAATCTTTAGATTGTATTGCGCACAGTTTCTTTAGAACCTACTTCCACCATGTTCAGTGTCTCTATCACTGATTCGCCCTTTTCGTACATTTTCCGACGACGCTGGTCCCCGTGGATAGATTCGTTCAAGAGCGACCACCCCGGATGAAGAGCGGATATAATTAGTTCTTTTGTTATTCTACAACCTCAAAATCTCTCCATACGCGTTTATCCCGCCGCGGAACAACTCCCCAATCACCTTCCCGCTCATGACCGTCTGCTCAATAATGCCTTCTATATGTCTCGGCTCGACTCGGCCGTACCAGATCCCCATTCCTCTAAGCGGGTGTGGTGGCGGCACACCAGAAGCATGAGACATGTCAGATGATGGATGTTGGTGATTGGAGGTCGTGCCGTGGAAAGTGGTAAAGGTCGGAGGAATGTAGACGATCACATTCCCCGCCCATTTATGTCCTCCGACGTGGGATATCATGCCCACATTTACGTGGGCTTGCATCGAGCTTGTGGCCGAAGCATTTGTATTGGAGAAGGAAGAGAGGGTGGTGTCGATTAATGATTGGCCTAGGGATTCCAGGATGCTCCCCTGTACTCCTGGTTCGGATCCGGTTGGACCGTCATTCTCGGAGGCAATAAAGTTTCCCGGAGACTGCGGAGTGACAAGCTTCCTCCCTTGCTCGTCTGGCTTTCGTTGATTAATGTATCTTCTAAATTCCTCATGCAGTAACGGGCCTAACGTTCCACATCGGCTGTCCCTCTGATGGTGACTGCAAATCAATATCGTCGGATTTACAATTGGCCAGCTGTGGAAGTTTGAAGCAGCGGTGGCATCTCTGATTTTCGCTGCTCGCTCATGTTCAGGGATGTCTTTATAGATGGGGTGTAATCTGTCAGGCTCTGGGAGGAGGTAGCCGCGAACGAAGTCCTTCAACCCGCCTGACCCGGCGCCTGCTGGGGACGTCAAGACAGTCGACTTGGTGGTCGCTTCTCTGCCTCGAGCGAGGGGCGCCAAGTGTCTGAACCGTCGAAACGCTGGGAAAATGAGGGCGTCGACGCCTTCAACCAGGTCTCGACTATGTCTTGGCTCAGGTTCTGACGAAGGCGTGAATGACGAAGTATTAATGAGGATGTTATTGAAGGGCTAAATCTCAATGCTTGTGTAAGTCAGCCGGATCTCGTTTCGTCTTGCCTTCTTTGTACCACGAGACAAGTCTCTCTTGGTGCGTCTTATGATGTCCCAACTCGTTTCCACAATATGAACAAAAACCACAAGAGCATCCTCACAAATAGGACTTACATCGTGGAACTCTCCGTGCCTTCCCAAAAGGCTCTTGAAATCCCCAACCACCTGCCCCCATGAAGTACCATTGTCATGTTCATCTTCTATCCTGGAAGTCCAATCCGATTGGCCCGTGGAGACGATGAGGTGCTGCGCATACGGGGACATGGAACCATTGAGGTTCTGCTTTCTATCGATTTCGAGATCTAGCTTCGGAGCCGAGCGGCACGGACATGTTGGTTCGGGGCATGTCTCGAGGACGGCGAACGGAGGATGTCTGGCTGTGCTAATGCTACGCCGGGAGGATGACAGGGTTAACGAGTGAAGACATGGACGTGAAGCCGTCGCAGACGCGGAGGGACCGGAGACGAAAAAAATCGACGGTCTCAATCGAGGCATATGATCGAAGGGTATCAGAGTGTACGGAATGAATCTATTAGTACGGGAATGTGGAAAACAGAAAGTAGGCCTCTAGTTCATTCCGTGATTGTATTGGCAGAAACCGCATCTACAGGGTAGTGATCAGCTTGCCAGGTGTATCGGGATCTGTGGGGGAGATTCATGCCAAGGCTTTGGAGAAATGCACGTGATCGATCCCTTTGGGAATTCGGGTGACACCACTCTATGCTCCGCCGTAGCTTGCGCTTAAGCCGGGAGCTTGGCGACCCAGAGCAACCCCCTTACACATCTGCCGAGTACTAGGTACATTGTGCTGGGTACTCGGTAAACTTCGGCCTACTGGCCCGCCTACCCGAGCCGGGTATTTTGTATTACGGGCTAGCGAATGCAATGTTCTGAATGTGCCTTGCATCTTTTAAGCCGGCCCCAACCCTTGAGTCTTCTCGGCTGATTTTGTGTCTTCCCCGTACGGAGAGTGCATGGCTAGCGTACACCCTACGGCTACCTCGCTGGAGGACAACAACCGGACGTCGTCCTCGCAGCGCGCATCCAGAGCATGTTCGGTCTGCCACAAAAGAAAAGTAGCGGCATCCCCTCCTCCTTCATTTAACAAGACTTCTAATGCCTAAAAGATACGTTGTGACGCGGCAACTCGCCCCTCTGGAATTCCTTGCACAAACTGCATCAGTTCCGGAACATCTTGCGAGTTGTTGCCTGGTAGAAAAGGAAGGTAAGTGGTCCCAAATATGTACAGACATACTACAATTGCTTATTCTTCTTTCACAGCACCTACAAGAAGCGGAAGATTGTCCATGGCCAGCAATCATGTCCTGATGAGCACCCCGCTGCGTCACGTGGCCCTCGAGATGGCATTGGAACATTCGGCGTCAACGGCTCACATGTTGGGACCGCAACTTCCACCGCGGGATCAGCTCTGTCTGATTCTGCTTCCGTTCTCATAGGATCAGACCCAAGTCCTGCCTCTGACGCCGTTGCATGGAGTGAGAATGTGTGGATTGAACCCTTGGAATCCGGCATGACGGCGACTGGTCAGCCGAAATCCTTGAACCACGGGCACACTTTACGGTCGCCAACCATTGCTGCCACCGCTAACAGCCAGTGGCGTGCTGGCGAACGAGTTGTCTACGGAGGAGAGAGCCACAATCACTCCATATTGCCGCATATGACAGGCCACAGAAGATTTTTCTCTCGCAAGCCTGTCAATTCACCGCGCTTGCTGTGCAATTTGCCGAATGGCGATCAACATCGTCTCGCCGCTAAGATCCCATCAGACACCTGGTGCGAAAAGGCTCTAGTAGACGATGACAATAATCCCTTCAATCATCTTGCTTCGGAGGACCTATTCTTCTTGTGTCGAATGAAGAATGTTCTTCATTTCCCACCAACGCCTATCATGGACAAGTTTATGATGGTATTCATACAGCACGTGCTTCCCGAGTTCCCAATCATCGACAGGAACAAGCTGCGGGACATGTATGATGCGTTCGTCAAAGGCTTTGTGTTGTCGCCTCTTCTCCTCCATTCGATTCTTTATGCTGCCGCCTTGTATGTGGACGAGACAGTCATAAGTGAAGGCGGCTTTTCGTCTCGAGCTGCCGCAAAGGACTTTTTCTATACACGAGTCACGCTATTATACGGCATGGACTGTGAAAGACAGCAACTCGTCATTATACAAGCTCTCCTTCTGATCAGCCCTTGGTGGCGTGACTATGCCGAAGAAAAAGATACAAGATACTGGATTGGGTGTGCTTGCAAGATCGCTCAAACTATGGGTATGCATACACGTGTTTCCCCAACTTGCAAACTATCATTCGAAGAGAGGAGCATTTGGCGGAGGGTATTTTGGACAATATTTGTGAGAAAAGCTCAGCGATCTTGCCACACGCTCAATATCGCGACTGACACTCTGTTTTCTATAGGCGCGCGATCGAAACGCATCGGTGGGACTGGCTCGGCCGTTTCTCATCAATAGCGACGATGTTGATGTCGAGCCACTTACTATTGAGGATTTCTTTGAGACACCTGTGGACAAATCCAGCCATGCTACCTTTAATGATGGGTCGTCGCTGTCTAAGGTAGACTTCAATGCTTCGTCGCCCGTGCACATCTTGTTTGCCACTGAACTGGTCCGCTTCTCCACCCTTTGTAAGTCCAGGCTTTTCATAGCAAGTACCAATGTCGTGAAGGAATCTAACATTGCCAGTGGATCGAATCGTCAAGGCGAACGTGGGGCAGCGGCTGGAACCAACCCGAGCATTGGACACTCTCACCACTTGCTACAACGAGCTTGTTCGTGAACCTCCCCGTACTCTTTCCCAATTCTTTAGCGGCCGCGCCGATATTAGGACGAAGTCTGAAGTCGACAATATGTGGCTTACATTCCTTCATATTAATTACGAACGGATTGTTGCACTAAATTGTCGGTATCTGCATAAAATCCTGTCAGAAACCGCCATCACTCATACCGACGCGCCTAGCCTTCAGGATATTCGAACTTCGATTGTTCGGTCTGCTGCGAGGTCGATCAATCTATATGAAGATCTGTTGGTCGTAGGCACGCTCAGATATTCTCATGGATTCATGTAAGTTTTGCCTCGTGGGCGGCTTTGAGTCAGCCGTTTGCAAGATTTATTGATTTGTGTTACCAGGAATACCGCCATATTCATTGCTCTCCTGACCTATGCGGAAGAGATCAAACTGTCACCCAAGGAAAGTCACCGCTTCAAGTCTGCAGCCAGCAAATTCTCCATGGGCCTCATCATTCTCGAAGAAATGGGCAAAAACTGGTCTGTCCCCGTCTGGGCACACAGCCTCTTCCAGTACCTGAGCTGTAACGATTTCGCAAGACTACGACAGCTCCCGCAACGGCCTTCTCGATGGTCTTCGCCTAGCTTAATCGATCAACTTGGCGGCGGTCCTCCCTCAAGTGAACGAAGAGATGGACCTTGTGACAATACCGCAGATGCGAGTGCAGAAAGCGTGGTTGATGAGGCATGGCTAATGGACTGTTTCACGCTACAAGATATCAACTCGTGGTTCCAGTTTGATGACCACGAGATCCAGCAGTCTGTTATGCAAAGCTAAGAATGATCTTTTATGATTATATTGCGAGTATTTAAACACCAAAAAGGCTTTGAGAAAACGCAGCTTCGAGAGAATCAAGAATAGAGAAGCCCATGCTCGCTTTCTCACCGTTCTTCGTAAGATATGTAGACCAGGCTGCGACTACCTCTACAAAAGGGTATCCATGTCCTGTACAAGCTGAAGAGTACCGTTCATGGACATCACGATGCTCATATGCTCAATGAGCATTTTGCTTAGCCGCCGGCATCGTCCGAATGGAAGCCGCCAAAGCGATAGACTGGAGATTCTGCCATAGAGTACCTTCGTCATAGTCATCAAGATTGATATCCATATATCCTTCAGACACTACTGAGCGTGGAATAATTCCAAAGGAACGTCCTAAGTAAGGTTATGTCAATAAAAATGTTCACGTAGCCGCCTGTGTAAGAGGATAAACGCCTTGTAACCTACCATTAATGCTTTTGTCGCAAGTTATTCGAAGTGCAGCAGTGGTGCAATCTTCAATCTCTGCAAACTCCACGCCCTTTGAAATCAGTGTGGCAATGACCTGGGGTTTCAAGATAGTCGTCTTTGTGTACCTTTTTCTCAGCCCATGAGGTCAGCTTTGCTTGTTCCCGGATCGAAGTTATCAGGTTCTACCTACCATGGCGCTATGTAATTGATCCGTATGTTTTCTTGCCAGAGCGTACGCCTGGCGCTTCTCATGAGACCTCGAAGGCCGAATTTGGACGCAGAGTACTGGAAAGAACCTGGCTGATCCAGTATGCCGGCAATGCTGCCCATGAAGATAAAACACCGGTCACTCTGTGCTGACTCTGGGGCAAACCGAAGATAATGTTGTCCCAACTTCAGTGTATAGAAGGATCCAATCATGTTGACTTGAAGAATCCGAAGGTCCGGTTTTGTCGGCTCCGTGGTTGGATCTGAGACGATCGTTAGTGGATGAGGCTGAGGGACACGAGGCAAAGGCCGAGACATGCCTTCAAGGGTAAAAACTGGATCGGGGCCTGTGATTCCAGCATTCGCAATGACAATATCACAAGACTTCGCTGGCGATTCAGTAACAGCCTTTTTGAACAAAGCAAGCTGATCATCCCATGAGGTTATATCACACTGGACGAATCGGACGTTGCTGCCGAGGCGCTGTCAGTGGAAGGAGGTTGTGCTGGAGCAATTCTCAAAATACCTTCCCAGTTCTGCGGCGAGACTCTCGCCTTTCCTGACATCGATGTCGCCGAATGTCACGAATGCCCTACCACTCGTAAGACTCACGCCGTATGGTCGTGGGACAAATAACTTTTACCCTGCAGCCGCGAACGCTCTAGTAAATGCCTCGCCGAACCCGTTTGCCCCTTGAGAAGCACTGTTAAAAATTACCTTCGTTTCGAGACAAGATATACTGACCTCCAGTAATCACGACGCTTCTTCCCTTTAAATCAGTTACGTCGGGCTTAATTGAGCAGTCCACCGGACCATTATTGGTATACGCTGGGAGAGGCATGACTGTCGTGATTTTCCTCTTATGATTGCAACCCCTGAGGAATTGCTGAGTACATGTGGCAACTGAAGTGCCAGATAAATTCACTTATAGGTTGAGGCACTTGTTGAGAAGTTCTTTATGCAAAGTAGAATAGCCGAGAGCCGCCGTTGAAACAAAGTTCAGCCGCTGGTTTCGTGGTCGTCGGCTGAAATGTGAGCAGAGTTTGAATCATTCTGAACGACAAGCATCACAACATCTTGTCCAGGTTAGCTGAGTCGTGTTGAATTGATCAGGAGGCTTTTTTGGTTATGGATAGACAATATCTTTATTTTGTGTCTATTTTCTATGGGGCCAAAGCCACCAAAATTCGCAGCAGAGAAGCTAACCGCCTTTCTCTAGATTAAGTATTTCTGTCGTGAATACTCTGAAGGTTGGTATTGACCGCTTTGTGTAAATAATGGCTACCCAGCCTTTTACTAGGAGGTATTTCGGATTCAATCATCTGTGGAAGGTAGGAAATGCACGATATGATGGCGAACATTGTCCCTCATCGCTTGAAACTGACGTTGGAAGCCGAAGCCGCCAGTTCGTACACAAAGCCTTGCCATTGAGGCTGCAGCTCTGCCAACTTGCCTTCGACTTCGAGTGCTCGAAAGTTCATCAGATTGAGACCGTATCCATTCGTCAGTTGCCCATTGCTAGCCAAGAATAAGGCACCTAGAGCAACGTAGTCCGGTGACTGAACCTGTATACCAAGTCTCTCGTAGGCAGCTCGAGCAGTGGCGTCGAGGATTCCCGTAGCTACATGGCCGTCAGTTAGTTATATGCATTCGAGAGTGGACGAAATTACCTGTAGCACTTGGGGCAATCAAACTAGTGCTGTTGTTGTACTTAGGCCCATCAGCCGCGAGAGCTCGCATAAGTCCAAGAACCTGTTAGAGGATTAGCTTGTCAATTCGTGTTCCAGTCTGCATCAGGGCGCACCCCATGCTTCGCTGCCGAGTATACTCGAATGTTCGGTCTTGCATTATAGCTGGAAGTGGAGCCGGTTATAACGAGACTGCCACCCGGAGGATTGTTTCGTCTAAAATGATGCCATGCAAGTCGCGATGCTGTCACATCTTAGTGGTGGTCTTTGTTTACATCCAAGGAGGTCTGTAGATCGTTACTTACTCTTGATCACGGCAGTGAGGTCGACGTCAACAGTCGGAAGGCTGACGTCGACGAGCTCTCCGTCCTCATCGAGAATGTCTTCGTCAAAGACTTCGGCCTGATTGATACCTGCGTTGGCGAAGACGAAATCAACTCTGCCATGCGCCTCTCGGGCAGCTGAAAAGAGACCCCGTAACTCTTTCCAGTTGAGAACGTCGACTCTCACAAAGGTAGCCCCTCTTGAGATTTGTATGGCTCAGTTGCGCCTCCTTTTTAGAACAAATGACAAGATTTGGCTTACCCGCCCAATTCATTAGAGATGCTCTGTCCTGCTGCTGCGTTGACGTCGCCGAAGAACACTAATCCGCCCTTCTTGTGGATTAGACGGACGATAGCCTCTCCAATTCCGCTCGCACCGCCTGGCAATAGCTGGTGTCAGCGTCACCATCGCTAACGTTGCATTGTGATTGCAGCCTTACCTGTTACAACAGCAACTTTGCCCTTGACGTCTCCCAATTTCTGCTCGTCTAGTTGAATTTCGGACATTGTAGGGTTGTGGCCACGGTTTGGATCTGCTAATACTCAGAAAGGTTTCTGATCTTATGGAGAAAATGACTGTGGCTGCCTCGACGCGCTCTCAAACACCAGAAGATACAAAGACATAATGCTACACCTGAGGGTCAAGGTCAGCACGATTGCGTTGCTCGGCCTCGGCTGAAAATCGCGGATCCTTCTTGTTTTAGTATCCACTCGGCCCAAATCAAGATCGGTTCTCGATATCCCACAACGGATAGTTGGGATGTTACCCCACGATCTTCTCATCTTATACCGAGTATTTGTGTGATTTATGGGATGACAAGTCCTCTCCCAGCTTTAGAAGTGGCCTGATCGTTGTCTCTGAATCATGCTATTAATCTGTGGATTTCAGTGCTCATCCCGAGGAGTTTCCTGGAATTCAGCCGTCGCTAACGGACGCTGGGTAGAGGAGGCTTTTAAAGCGAATATGGAACGCAAACATTTGGAGTTCCCGGCTGCTGAAAATTATAAGAGCATCCATCCAGACATCATAGCCCTTGAAGTTGCTCAAAGAGTTTGAGTTGTCCCCTTGCATTTGCCATCAACCAAGTGCTGCTTCTAATCACAATACTATCAACCCCTTCCCGTTTGCTCAAGTACCTTTGGTTGCCGCTAGTGGCCCAAGTAAGGTGAATATGTCAGCCATGGAAAGTGGCTACGCCACTGCATCGCTCAGTCCAGACCCAGCTGCAGTCCCTGCATCCGAAGCGCCTCACGACAATGAGTGGTACAATCAGGACTTTGACGGCTACCGCATCAAGGAGCAACTGCTCTACACAAAACGTCGTGTTCGCATGGTGATCGTAGGCGCTGGCGCCTCAGGGTTGATGATCGCACACAAGGCCGAACATTTCCTTCAGAACGTCGAGTGGCAGATCTACGAGAAGAATGACGACATTGGTGGTACCTGGCTGGAGAACAGGTAACTTCCTCTTCTCAACTTGCGTCTATGGCAAGAGGCTGACGAGAATTTCACTTGCCAGGTATCCCGGCTGTCAGTGCGATATTCCTTCCCATAGCTAGTAGGTGACAATTGAAACTTCGGCAGCTCCACATCTTCTACACATAGGTACAATTACCGAGCTGACGCCTTGTTAAATGCTAGTCAATTTTCATGGTTTAGGAATCCTAAGTGGTCGCAGTTCTACTCGGATTCTCCAGAAATATGGCGGTATTTCAAGGATATGGCAACCCATTTTGATTTGGAAAAGTACGTCAAGTTCAACCACAAGGTCGAAGAAGCAAGGTGGGATGAAGAAGCTGGACAGTGGATCCTTACGATAGCGGGTCCAAACGGTGAGAAGCTCGAGGACCGTTGCGAGATCCTGGCGAACAACTCTGGTATCTTAAAGTAAGGTCATTCTCATAAAACTATGATCCCCGTGTGTTACGGCTGACCGAACGACGTGTAGTGAATGGAAGTATCCCGATATACCAGGTTTGGACACTTTTAAGGGAAAGCTTTTGCATACGGCTCGATGGGACGATTCATATGACATGAAGGGCAAAGTGGTAGCTGTCATTGGGGGTGGTTCTTCTGCAGTGCAAGTCATTCCTGCACTCCAAAAGCGTATGGTTTCATGTTCCGTATACGTTGCTGATGTGCAGCAGCTAATGCTAATCGCGGTTCTGCAGAGTGTAAAAATCTGGTTGCATTTTTGCGATCACCTGTGTGGATTACAACAGGATTTGGTGCCAAGTTTGCTGGACCGGGAGGAACAAATTTCAAATGTGCGTGTCTCCTCTGAATCAGTCTCGAATGAGTTGCTAACGAGCCGTGACTATAGACTCAACCGAACAAATCAAAAAGTTTGACGAGGACCCAGCAACCTATAACGAATATTGTCGTGCGCTCGAAGGCGAACTCAACAAGCGGTTTACTCTGGTGAGTCTGGTATAGAAAGGATCATATTCCAAATTCTCAGAGCCTCTCCATGTTTTCCATGTTTGACGACCCATTCATCATGACCCTCACTTACACAATATCCCAACCTTCAGAATCACACCGCCAGCGCCGATCAAAAGGCCTCCCGAGAACTCATCGCAAATATGATGCGAGACAAGCTAAAATCTGATACACTGGCCGACCACCTTGTTCCGGGCTTCGCACTGGGCTGCCGGCGAATGACGCCCGGGACTGGCTATCTCGAGTCCCTCACCGCTTCCAACATGACGGTTGTCAAAGAAGCTGCAATCCGCTTGACCGAAGACGGCATCGTGGACAAGTCGGGCAACGAGTACAAGGTCGATGCCGTCGTCTGTGCGACCGGATTCACCACAGACTTTGCGCCGCACTTCAAGGTTGTGGGCCGCCAGGGACGCGAAATTCACGAGGACTTTGGTGACTTTCCGAAGGCATACATGGCCGTCATGGCCGAAGGGTTTCCTAACCTGTTTCTGTTCTTGGGACCAAACGCCCCCGCCAGTCACTCTAGTATCCTTCCCATCCTGGAGTGGCATGCACGCTACATGTTCCAAATGATCACGAAAATGCAAGAGGAGGGTATCAAGGCATACGATCCAAAGAGGGAGTGCATCAAAGATTTTTACAATCACACGCACGAGCTGATGAAGCGTCTGACGTGGTCTGCCCCATGTAGCAGCTGGTTTAAAGTGAGTGCCTGTCCCACAGCCTTTGAGATATCCCATTCTGTAAACTCCCAGGGAAAAATATACCTGCTAACCCGAAGATTTCTTGTAGAACGGCAAGATTCACGGTCCAGTAACTGCCATATGGCCTGGATCCCGATTGCACTACTTTGAGTGTATGAAGAATCCACGGTATGAGGACTATAACATCACCTACCAGGGGAGGAATCGCTACGAGTACATGGGCAATGGATATACCCAGGTGGAGACTGACCCCAATGGCAATGCCGTGTGGTATTTTGATGACCCCTTCTCTTTGATCTGACTTTCTCATGGAAACCTTTTCAGAATGGCTGCAATATGAAGAACACGCAAAGCTGGCGCGTAGGCATCAGCCTCTCGAAGAGGCAGACAAGATGTGTAACATATATACATGCCGGTTAAAGCTTCAATCCCGATTTCAAGCTACGAGAAGAGCGGCGAGAATTCCCCTGCCTCAGATTGTTCTTCGTGCGGGTCGGTTCGACTGGCTCAAATTCAGGAAGATCTGGGCAAGGATGATATCAAAGTGATACCACCTTTTCCTAAATCTTTTTTATTTTCCCCAACAAAGAAAAGAAAGAAAACGCCCCCGCCAAAGAACCTCCCCAATACCCAAGATATTTTCAGAGCAACGAGGAAGTGCAGAGGGATAAGCAGCCCTGAGCCGAGTTAAACATCCTGTTTCAATTTACCTTTCGGGCTTTAAAGCTCTCAAAATTAAAAGAACTGCGGCGGATCTGCGTGATATATGTCGTTTCGCAGAAGGAAAGGATGAAGAGGACTAAGAGGGACCCACCGAAATGGTGGATTGGCTGCAACAGCACGAATGTTGGCTAGATATCTAGCATCTAGCATCTATTTGGGTAATGGACTGACTCTGAGGGAAGAGAAGAGAGAAAGCGGATGGAGAGAGAGGGTGGAGAAGGCTAAATAGCCTCACTAGCCCTCGATACACCTTCCCATCCTATCAGGAAAACAGCCTGGACCTCCCTTGCGTAACCTTCCCATCTAACCACGTATATTACATTTTGATGCACTAAGTTGGTTGTTGCTAATCGACGTGTTGATGATGAGACCTTGACAAGAAAGCGTCCTTAATCTGGCCGGCTTGCCCCTTATAAACCTCCCGAAGGCGCCGGACAACGTTCTCGATTTGTGCATTCAAGATCATCTCCCGGCAGTGATGTCAACCGTAGCCACCAAGTACTTCAACGAACAGGTAGACAGACGTCTCGCAAGAGAGACAAATGCTCTTAACCAGCTGGACGCTTATTTGCCTCTCAGTTCCAGACCACAAGAAAAGTGAGGGAGGAGTCGATTACACCTTGTCAAGGCCGAGGCACAAGATCGCCTGCGCGACGGTCTGCACGATTAAGTGCAAGAAGCGGAACGTCGCGATTCGACCGCTGCTAAAGTGATGGTAGTCAATTGAAGAGATGAACGATCAACGTCCAGACTGACGTGTCGATGGTCGCAAAGGCCTAAGGGAAGGATGATCGCTCGAAAGTGCCCGCGTCTCAGAAAAGGTTGGCATCGCTTCAGTTAAAATGAAGTTGCAGACTGAGTATGACGAGGAAAGCGCAAGAGGATACCGGTGAGCGATACAACCAAAGGTAACGCAATTTCACATCTCAAAAGTTACTAACAGGGTATGCCTTTCAAAGTTCAAACCGAGACCACAGCATCTAATAATCGTCTCCCCATTGGCCGTGGCCTTGGTGTTGATGTTGATGTTGGTGCTCATGCTCATGCTCATGCTCATGCCCTTCGTCGCTATAATCTCCTCCGTCGTGGTGGCTATATTGACCGTCTTCGCCGTGATCATTCCAATCGTTATTTTGGTCGTAATCTCCGTGGTCCTGGGGGTCGTGTTCTCCGTTTCCATCCCACCCATCCTGGCCACCGTCATCCCCCTTGCTATTCCACCCGTCATGATGTCCGTGGTGACGTCGACCATGATGTCCTCCGCAGCAACAGTCATCCTCAGTACCCTTGTCATGATACCCATCGTCGTAGTGCTGATCGTACTGACCTTCACTGTTACCCTGATCATGCCCGTAACCATCGTCATATTCATCATCGCTGTCGTCCATTAGGTCTGGATCCATGTCGGACATGTTATCTTCATCATCCTGGCCGGCGGCGATGTCTCGATGGTAGAGCTTGTGCTGCTCTGGGTGTAGGTTGTGATGGCCAGGAAATAGGCCTCGGATGGTCTGGCCGAACCACCTGTACAACTTACGGATGCCTGCGTGACTGGGATCGTAGCTGAGATACTCTTTTGTTAGGCCGTAGATGTACTTTGAGTGTTGGTGGAGGGTGGGTTGGTGTTCGTTTTCGTCCATGCCTAAGTTTATCGATCAGGCCTTTTTCCTCCTTGGTCCCATTTTATGGGGTCGGCAAAGAGAGACTACGCACCTTGAGCACGATGCACTTCGCCATACTCGTAGACTGCATGTTTGATTTCTTCAAGCAATTGACCGATCCGGTCCGCCGACGGGTCTTGCTCAGCCCAATCTGTCATGATGTTGTTCACTCTTTGTCAATCTATGATAGGAGAGTTCTTATTAAGTGCAGAAAGTGGGCTAAGGTGTTTGTATCTCAGGAGAGTAGTGTCGCACCAGGCTGGTGCAGATTTGAGAGCATATATAGATAATCGTACAAGAAACGCAATCAATACAGCAGGGATTACTTGGTTTGTGACATTCAGGGATCGGACCGATCTTTCAACGGCCGAGGCTGTAAGAAATTAGCGGGTACTATTTGTATCGTCTCCTTTGCAAATCCTATCGCGTTTGAAAAGGCTTGGTGTGAGATAAGCAATCGTTCAGTCTCCGAGAATCTCGTATAAAAGAGGGGCAGACTTGCAAGTGCCAAGAGAATTGCTCGGAATACTAGTAGGGTGCGAACGGCGAACTGCAAGAATGGGAAAAGGTAGCCCCCAATTCCAGAGATACTGGTTACGCGGGGGCTGGTACGAGGCGTTGCTACGCCTTCGAATCCTGCAGACTATACTCGGTTCAGTAATAGGGTAATGACTAGAGGTCATTTTAAGGCTGATAGTGCTCGAATCTTTAGTCACAAGTTTAATGGTGAATTCTTGAAAGGGTGCCACTTATTACCCATTAGGTAAAAATAGACATCAGCTTACCTAGAGCGGTGATATCGGACACTCGGAGAAGCTATACCGTTACTGGGTATTCATCATTTCGCTAGAAGTAATTAGCCAGCATGCAACATTCCCTAAACAATCCTGGGGGCGGAATGGAATGGTCCGCTTTTGGCAGCGGAACCCAAATCCTTATTCATCGCAAAATGTTTAGCGAAGCCACTATTTATGTGTCCTGGCATAAGCTTACACTGATATCGACTGAAGCATGCGCTTCAAATTGGTGCAGTATTCAAGATATATCGAATATAGAATGTGGGACAAATCGCATTGGGCGAGCTCGAATATATCACGGTGTTGATGGCTTATATATCACCTAGTATTTCCTCGGTTCCAACCTCATTTCCCAGCACTTGATCTTCCTCTAAAATGGCTATCTAACCCTCTACGCAAATATCACCTTCGTTTTTGAAAAGACCCGCTGTAAGATATCGAGGTATCGGAATCTTGAATTTATCATATTCGAATTGCATTGAATCAGTATGCCTACAAAAGGGCACGCCAGTACCAGTGGTCACGGCATTGAACCACCAGCTGCCCATGCACCACCACCAGCTGCCCATGCACCACCTCCAGCCGCCCATGCACCACCTCCAGCCGCCCATGCACCACCTCCAGC